>NC_018206.1:0-300000 GCF_000219625.1 Zymoseptoria tritici IPO323 | reverse complement strand
TCGTGCCGTTTGAGGACATCTGCCCGGGCCTGAATCGACATCTCGTCAGCTGTGGTCAAGCATTCAATTTCACATGGCATCATGCTGCGTGGGATCCATGCTGGGAATACCGTCACATGCCACGTTGCTCCGAAGTGTAAACTGTGAGATGGAAAGAAGGTTTAGAACGGAAGCTCGTAGTTGCCGCTCCGTTTCTCAGCTGCCAGAGCTTTGCCGACGCTGACTAAGGGCATTGATGAGGCTGAGATCTTGTGCGACGAATTCGAGGAGTGAAGGGAATGTGTGGTCGGGATATGCTCTTGCAGGCGAAATCCATCCGCTATATGTGCTACGATAGCACGTCTCAGTACGTACAGTAGACCTACACCATAGCCAAAGCTCAATCCACATCCAACGTTTAATCCTCTTCTTGATACGACAACTTCCGCATCTCTCCCAAACGATGCCTCGCCGCCGACAGCGAATTCTCCAACTGCAAAATCTCGACCTACACCCGCAATGTTAGTCCATTGAACGGCACTGCCAACCTTACAATCATAACTTACCTGCTGCTCCATCTGCCGAACCTTGAAATCATGCCCGCTCAGCTTACTATAGTCCACATCCTCATCGCCGTCCCGCTGCCTCTTCTCAATGATGCTCTGCACCTGCCGGACCAAGCTGCGGCAAGCGTTCGTGACCGCTTTGCTGCACGTCTCGAGCCTTTCCTGGGTCTTGCTCATGAACGACGCCTTGACACGGGACGCTGCAACGAGCTGTGCAGTCGATGCGGCGACATCGTTCGAAGCGACAATCAACTGCTCGGGGGAGTTGCGACCTGAGATGACGCCGTCGGCGGTCTCGATGAGCATGTTTGTCGATGTCGCCACGGCTTTTGCGGCAGAGATGAGACCTTCCGTCCAGCGGTTGTTCTTCTTGTAGAATTGCGTCTTGGACATGCTCGAGCCACGGCCTTGGTTGACAATCTCCTGCTGGGAGGCAGTTGCGGCTTTGATGAGTTGAGCAATGGCGTTGGTGACAGCGATGGCAGCCTCGAGAATCTCATCGTGAATCTTGAGTTCGTAAGTGGAGTACTGATCGCGGTTCTTGTTCTGGAGTTTGGCGAGACGTTCGGCGGCCGCTTCAATGGCTTTGGCGGCATTAGACATCTCGCGGTCGACGAGCTCGCCGAGATCGCCATTTGTAGATGTGACTTTGTTCTTGGGCGCGAAGGCGTCGGCGAGTTTCGAGAGGTTGTTGAGCGCAATTTGGACATCGTTGTTCTTGTTGATGACCACATCGGTCTTTTGAAGATCCTCTAGACCATCGAGACGGTAAGACATAATGCCACGGAAGAAGTCGACGGTGCTGGAGGCGGATCGTCGGGTCGCAGACATGAGTTGATCGCCCTTCTTATCGTCGCTCGCGAAGCGAGTCAGACCCTTGGTGTTAGAGAGGACGTCGGCGATGGCGTTGGAGAAAGTATGAACTGTCCTGATGACCTCCGAATGAGTGCTGTTCGGACCATCGGCGATGAAATTGTTGAAAGCCGTGCTGAACTCCATCGCACTGCTTTGAGCCTTCTCGATCTGCGACAGGACGTATGCACCGCTCGCATTCTGGTTTCCAGCCTGCATAGAGCTGTCGAGCTCGTAAAGAGCGTCGTCCACACGCTGCACACCGGACTGAAGAACCGAATCGATGAGTTCGTTGATCTTCTTGATGTTGTCCAGCAGCATCACGTCGATCTGCTCGTCCATCGCCGAGTCCACACCGCCACCATTATTTCGCAGCTCCTCAAGCTCCACGAGAGCCTGGTCTAAGCTGGACTTGTAGATCTCCAGCTCGTCCTCCTTCTCCCGCAATTGCGCTTGCAAGTCGGAGCTGCCTTCGCCCAGCTTGTCTCGCATCTCATCCAAAGACCGAGTCTTGTTACGGAGGGCCTCCTCCAGATCAGCAATCTCGCGGTTGTGACGAGAAAGCATGGCTGAGAGCTCGCTTCCCTTTGCGCGATCGGCATTGTCTGCTCGGTCGAGCGCCATTCGTAGCTCGCGCTTGAGCTTCTCCAATTCATCGCGATGGCCTCCAGTCGTGCGGTCCTTGTCGTGCAGGGCGCGATCTCGCTCACGGATCATGTCGGCAAGTTCCAGGTTCTTCGTCTTGAGTTCTCGCTCCAGCTTCTCCCGCTTGTCAATCGCTTCTTGAGCAGACGCAGCCTTGAGTTGCACGCCCTTGAATTTCTGCAAGAGCTCGAGATGCTCATGTCGCAGCTGACTGTATAGCTTCGCCAACGCCTCATATTTCGTCCGCCATGTGTTGACCTGCTCCTGCAAAGCACGAATCTGGTCGTCTTTGCTCTGCGTCTGTTGCTGGAAGTTCTGGTTGAGCTGACTTAATTCGCCTTCCAGCGCCTTCATCCGTCGATCGTACTGTTCCAACATGAGCTGATCACGCTCGTATTGTGCGCGAGCATTGAGGTTCTCCCGCTCCAATTCGGCCATGCGACCTTGCGTCTGCTGAGCATACTGTTCTCGCTGAAGTTGTTCAAGTTGTAGCCTCTGCTGTTCGGCTTGTAGTCGCTGCTGTTCCTCAAAATCTCGCTGCGCTTGCTGCGATTGCATCTGCTGTTGTCTCTGTGCGTCTTCCCATTGCGCCTGCAACCTCCTTTGCTCTGCCTCGTACTCCTCTTGCTGCCTCGCCTGCTCATTCTTCCAAAATTCGTTGATCGGCTCAGGGTCGGTGGATGGCTGCGGTGGAGGCGTGTCTCTCGGCTTCGTTGCGGCTTCGTTCTTCGGTCTGGTGGGCAGAGCAGGCGCAGTCTCATCCTCTGAAAGGAGATTCGGTGGGTCTTGAGGGAGTTTCGGGATGGTGATCAAAGAAGTGAGGTAGCGGAGGTTCGAGCATTCGTAGTAGAAGCGGACGAGGCGGTAGTGTTGCGCATCGTATCGCCCACGAAGCGGACTCAGCGCCTCGTCATCTCCCAGCGTGGTGTGCATTGCTCGCAGCATGCTCGTAATGAACTTGTAAATTCCATAGCTTTCCTGCACAAGAGGCACCAGCGCACTGATCCTGCATTCGTTGTTGGTCGTTCCACGGAAGTGCGAGAAGATCAGCTTCTGGAAGCTATCAATCTGGTCCTGCAGCGTCATGAGCTCGGAGATGGTCTCATATCCCTCGTTGGGATCATTGATCGACTTGAGCGAAATGTACTCCTCATACTCGAACGTGCCGTTGAACTCTGGGTGGTCGCGGTGGAACTTGAGCTTCGACACGAGGTAGAAGATGTATTCCTGGATCAGCGGTTGATATCCACGCATTCCCTCTCCCAGGCCACCCACCATGCCGCGCGACAGGCCTTCCAGCCATCCCACATGAGCCTGCGCTTCCTTCAGCGCTACCGGATGTCCCTCCTGCAGCACTTTGTGTATGGTGTACAGTGCCTTGAAGGTCTGCACCTCATCGGCCTGGATGGGCTGGACCTTGATGCCATTCCAGAAACTGCCACTGCTCTTGTGGTCCCATGTGTAGACAATGCATGCGCGCACATGTTTGCGCTTCGGGGCGGACTCTTCGATCGAGGTGGCCTTCTTGATGTTGGTAGCCAGTTCGGTCTCGGACTTGCTGAGGTTGACATTGCGGGTCGACTGGGTGTACATGGCGGAGGGTTGAAAGGAGGATTGTTGGTGGGCCTCCCGTCGTGGTTCCCGATAGACAGAGAAGGGTGCTGCCATGAGTGGGGACTGGTGTTACAGATTATTATACCGTAAGGTATACGTGCAAGGATGTGACGCAGGCAGCTGCGGCGCAATGCACATGGCGCGAGCGACCATCGGGCTTGGCGTTGCCTCGCTGCTGACGACGATAATCAAGCTGTGGTCGAAGAAGCCTCAGTGAGCCTGGCGATTCTATCTCGGAAGAAGGCTTGGTCTGAACTCATCAATTTGACGCTGGACAATGACTGTTGTTACAGCGCAACGACACGCTTCTGATGATACACCGCACGCTGCCTAAATGCTCTCAGTCGCATATCTAACATCGCTTCTCATGATTGTCTGTGACTCCAGCCTCTTCGAACATGATGTGTACATTCTCGTGCCCGAAGCCTTGGACCGCGGTTGTACACCTCCAGCCTCGCCAGACCGCTTGCTCGTCTTCGAAGCACTCTTCCTCCAACGTAACATTGACGCCCAATCTGGGGCGAACCCGCACGCAACAGCACCTTGCTGAGCCCATCTACGACCTCTCTTTCGAAGTATCATACACGCAAACCAATACCGCCTCTCCTTCATCAATCCTCATTTCATCGACCTGACCTTCTTATAGAGCCAATTGGAAAGTCTGTTCCCGGGCGCATCATACAGTTTCGTGACAATTTCAGCAAAGTAGAACATGACCATCAGACTGAGCACCACACAGAACAGGAAATTCGGCTCCAGACCGTACGGTCCACCTTCGGGCAGAGGCCACCAGGGCTTGTTGATCAAGCCTTTGTACAGGTGCTCGTGGTACTTGACAGAGTCGAAGTCTGCGGGGCTCTTGAAGCCGGTGAGGTAGTAGAGTCGGATGGTGAAGGATCCGATGACTTGAGCATGGACGAGGTAGAGCGCGAATGAGTGACGGCCGAGATCTGGAAGCGAGTCAGTATGTATGATTGCCGCGAATCGTCGTGCTGGTGAACTCACATTGTGCGATATTCGTCTCGAACAGTCGTCGCAGCCAGCGAATCTCTTTGACCGCAATCATGGTCATCCACGCGGCCCAGAATAACCAAAACCAGCGGAAAGCAATATCCTTCTTCTTGTATTGAGCAGGAATCATATGCTGAAGATGCGACCAACCAAAGCACTGGTCCATGAGCTCCGGCACCGTATGCCCGTCTTCCGAAGGTTGACCTCCGAGGAAGAGGCCGGCCACCAGGAAGGCGTGGAGAATGACCTGCCGTATCGCTCGATTCCTTCGCCACCAGCTCGCAATGCCATCCCACGGTAATGAAACCTGATGATCGCTTTCCGCCAACATGTCCAGTTCGGCAGTCAACATGCCCGCGAAGAATGCCGCGTAAATGCCACCATCCGTGAGGTACTCCAGGGAAAAAATCAACATCGCTGTCGCTAAAATTCGCACTCTCGTCGTGCATTGGTGAAAAGCGAATAGCCAGCAGAACATGAACATGGAGCCTCGCATCTCCACGGGTATCGTCCAGGTGGTGAAATTGTAGGTCGAGAAGAGCATTCCCGTCCTGAAGAAGTAGACAAACGACCCGTTGTCGATGATCCAGGCCCATAATTCCGTGAATATATTCGACTCCAGTTCACGAAACGCATATGTTAGTGGAGTCACATGCCAGAGAATGGCAAGCGTGAGAGTGACGCCCATGCAGGGAAAGAACAAACGGCCCGGACGCCGGAACATGGCCGAGTTGACGGCTTCGATGAAATCCGCATTGCGTCCGGCGTGGAGGTATGTGATGAGACGCCGAGGAACGACATAGCCCGAAATGATAAAGAACAGCATCACGGAGTAGTGGCCTCCGGTGAAGATATTCCGCACAAAAGGCAAGACAGCGAATTTGTTGTTCCACTCTCCGAAGAAAATCGGATGGCCGTAACACAATTCCAGACCTTTGTGCGCGTAAATGGTGATGTGGTGCATGCAAACGACGAGGGCGGCCACTCCGCGTAGGCCATCCAGGTATGCGGTCGTCTCATTCCGTCGGTGGCTGTGGTTTTTGCTCCGTTGTAAGATCTCCGGTGTGAGGGCGTATAAGACAGCCTGGAGGACGTCTCTTAATGTCAGGCTTCGTATCGTGGCGATGGTGTTCTCCAGTACTCCGCCATTGCCGCGTTGGTCGGGGGTGGGTCGTTGTCCCAAAAGGCCCAAATCGACGCCTTGGTCGACCGTCATCTTGTCGTAACCCGCCTCATGCATGGGTTGATGAAGACGAACAACGATGTCAATGTGCTGGTCAGAAGATTGGTTTCCTTGACTTTTGTGCTGTGGCCCGATGCAAGTGAGGTTGAGATTTTGACAAAGGACGGGCTAAATCGTGGATTGACGCGCAGCCAAGGTACGTGGAGACGGCCCCCTTGGAACTGCTTCCGCTTCCTCGGTCTGCTAGCCGCACGAGGCCTTCCCCGAACCGTAGCCAAGATGCCAAATGAGAGTGGAGGACGGGACCGAAGGTCGGACTAATTACGCTATCTCCCCGCGGCCTCGGTCTGCATGCCGGAGTCAGGTCCGCTCTATTGTGCGATGGATTGATGGAGAGGTTCAGAAGGACGAGGTTGTGTGCAGTCGATACGGAGCCTAGGATGTAGTTGAGGAGGGTGACGTTGCGCCTACAGTAAATCCCTGCCCTGGTCAATCGACAAGGTATCAAAGTGTTCGCATATTTAGTCCAGATCGGCAAGGTCCAAGGGACGGACAACAAAATGGACAAGGAGACGACGCCCAAAAACAAGTGACAATCCATGTCGTTTGTCTATCTATTGTAGGCCATGCAGCAAGGTGGCCATAGCAGCAGCGCTTCAACACCATTTTATCTATCCAGCATGCACCACACGTGCCTCATATGATACAATTACAACTGATCCAACAGACCCTCCGCCTCGAGCAACAACACAATCTGGTGGACCGCCGTGCGGACATTGTCCTTGCTAATGTCCACCACGAGATCCGCCTCCTTGCCCGCCGGTGCCTCATACGGGTCGTCAACGCCGGTGAAGCCCTTAATCTCACCGCGACGTGCCTTGGCGTAGATACCACGGCGGTCAGTCTTTTCGCAGTGCTCAAGAGGGGTAGCGACGTGCACGAGGTAGAAAGATCCAGCCTTCTCGACGAGTTCTCGGGCGGCCTTGCGGGAGTCGGCGAAGGGAGCGATGGGCGCCGCGATGACTGCTGCGCCGGAGCGAGTGAGCTCTGACGCGACGAAGCCGATGCGCTGGATGTTCTTGTTGCGGTCCTCGCGGGAGAAGCCCAATTCGGAGGAGAGCTCGCCGCGAATGCTCTCGCCGAGGAGAAGGGTGACGGAGCGGCCACCTTGCTGGTTGAGAGTGACGTTCAATGCACGGGCAATGGCGTCCTTGCCGGAGTTGGTGTAGCCAGTGAGGAAGACGGTGAAACCCTGCTTGTTGCGAGGTGGGTGAGACTCGCGGAGGACGCGAACGACTTCGGGGTATGAGAACCACTCTGGGATGTCACCTCCCGTTCGCAGACGACGGCGAAGCTCGGTACCGGAAATATCCAATGTCTTGACCTCTTTTGGCACCTCGTCCTTGGGCATGTACTCGTCGGTATCGGGGAGATATGTCATCTGCTGGAATGGCACGACCTCGATTCCAAGCTCGTCCCTGTACTTCTCGACGGCATATTGTGCGTCGTATGGGCCGTAGATCTCCTCTCCCTTGCTGTTCTTTCCTGGACCAGCGTGGTCACGGCCGACGATGAAGTGTGTAGCTCCGTGATTCTTACGGATGATCGCGTGCCAGATGGCCTCGCGAGGACCTCCCATACGCATGGCCAATGGTAGCAGACCGAGAACGGCCATGCCGTTGGGGTAGCGAGGAAGCAGGGCCTGGTATACGCGGACACGAGTGAAGTGGTCAATGTCACCTGGCTTGGTCATGCCAACGACCGGGTGGATGAGGACGTTGGCCTGGCGAGTGCGGGCAGCGCGGACAGTCAGCTCGCGGTGAGCACGGTGCATGGGATTTCTGGTTTGGAAAGCGACGACCTTGGACCAGCCAAGCTTATCGAAGTGGAGGCGTAGTTCGGCAGGAGTGTAGCGGAGGCCGACGTAGTCGTAGTGCATGAGACGGTCAATGGCATCGATCTTACCACCGACGTAGTAGTCATTGGTCTGATTGAAGAGGAACTTGACAGCTGGGTGGTCTGGATCACCACCAAAGACCTCCTTGGCCTCCTTCTGCTTGTCCGGTTGGTAGACATCGTCCACGTTCAAGATTCCCAAGTTGCGGTCGTCACGGCTGTCGCGCAGTGTGATGCGAGCGCCGGGCTTGACACCAAGCTCTTCAATGGCCTCCTTGGTCAAGTCCAAGCAGATTGGCATGGAGAAGAGGTTTCCATCCGCCAGACGGTTGTTCTCCACCACTCCGTTGTAATCCTTCTCATTCATGAAGCCCTCCAGAGGTGAGAAGCCTCCGTTGAGGATCAGCTCGAGATCGCACAGCTGGCGGTCACCGAGGACAATGGCTGGCAACTTTTCGGCCTCAGCAGCGAGCTCTGCTCTTCGGGGCGCATCGCGGGCAATGAGATCCTTGAGGATTCCGCCTAGAGGTGTTTGTCAGTGATTGTGGGTTGCATTGAAGCATTGACGTGTGTACTCACCGTGAGGTGGGTTAGCCATGGCTGCGAGTGGTATGTGGTTTGGACTGGACTGGGAGGGTGAGGTGCAAGACAACGAGCGATTGAATGAGTTTCAGCAATTCAATGAAATTTAGCTTGGGTCAGCCAGGAAAAGCTGGGTGGCCGATGTCGTTGGGAGGGGAGCAGGATGATGTAAGGTACCTGATCACGCAAGAGGGCAGAGACGAAAATTTGATGCGGGATGGAGAGAAAAGGGAGAGGAAGTACTCAAGACGTGGGTCTTTCATTGTTATTTGCCTTGTTCCGTGCTTCTTCAGTGCGTTCTTGTCTTCGTGGCTTCATGGTCAGACGAGGTGAGATTCAATTTGCTTCTCCATGGCAGTGCACGAACCTGAGGCGATTGCAGATCCCTTGCCCTTGCCCTGCCCTTCGGATGTCGGAACCCGAGCGATAGTTCTATCGCCAGACGCGGCAAACTGCAATCGGCTTCTTTGCGACTTCGCGAGCGACGGAGAACAATCTCACCGCGTAGCGTCTGGTCGGCAGTCAAGCGAGAGGTACTTACAGCGTCTCCAAGGCAATTCTCGTACTCCGTTCCAACTGATCGGTCATTCCTGCGAACGCTCAAGGCACGTTTATGCCGCGAACGACTACGACCGGACCGACGAGCTAAAGAAGCAACGTCTTTCTTACCCGGTAGGGACACAACAGGCCTTTCTATTGGAAGAACATGCCTGACCTCCAACTTGCGTCGGAGCGATCGCTATCTCGTGGCCCGGCCGTACCAGGGTGGGAGGAGAGGTATGGCACTGGCGGTGACGGCTATGAGCTCGATCTCTAAGAAGCCTCAGCAGAATCATCACTCCGTGAAGAGCGATGCAACAAGAACAACCTCAATCATAGACTTGTCGCCCACGACACGAAAGCCCAACTCCAGAATTCGTCCCCAAACTCGTCGCTACTCCCACGGTCACAGAACACTGCCCGATAGCACAGCATCAGTCGCCCAATCGACATCACCATCACAGTCGATGCCTCCATCCCTCCAAGGTACACGCCCATCAAATCCAAGATCACCAATAGGAAGTCATCCATTCCCACCCCTACACAATTCTGTCCAGTCCCCCACAGGGTATGTAGTTCGTGTGCGTGCGCTGTAAAATATGTATGTATACCACGCACGGGTGGTCGGAGCCGATGACCCGCCCAGCATCGCATCGTCGCATACAATGATGGATATCTGCCTTGGCCGGCTCTCAACCATTTTTCTCTCTCACCTTGTGCGTTGGACATCTTGTTTGTTACTTTGCATGTTTGCTGTGACTTCGTTTGATGGTTGTGAAACTGGTCGAGTGCGATGGCGTGAAGCCTGGCGCATGAAGATTCTGGAGTCGAAGCCTCATAACCAGGACTGGCACCCGGTGCACGTGACGATGAGAGATATCAAGAGGCACCGGATACCGATCTCTGGACGACAATCCATCTGACCTCAGGTCCGCCGCCACCTGGCAGTGGTCGTTGTCGATGTCTGAGAGGTGCATCTTGCCTCACCTACGACGTTGCCGGAGCTCGATCACTGCACTGCACTGGCAGGTACCTCCGCATCTGATACCGGATCCTTCGCGACCAACCGCGACATCACCCACACCACACTGCATGACAGTCGAAGAAGAGTGATAAGTTATCAGACATGACTTTTCACATTCTTGTCTGTCTGGTGTATCTTGCTACTTTTGCTCCTTCGCCCAAACTGAGCGGGCAGCTTCCAGGAAATCAAAACCCTTCCCAACGCCGGTGCTAATATATTCAGATTGACCTTTGCAAGTCTTCCACTCCATCTCGACGGCCGTTCATTCATCTCAACGGTCAACTGCATGACCAACTTTTCGACTCCGCCTCGCCGACGAACTCACAACACCATCACTACGAGGACGTCTCAATCTGCAGACCGGCGTTGATGGCATCGCTCAATTCTTGCTGCCGCTTCTCCTCTTGCTCCTGCAAGAAGACAGCATACCGACTTCGCTTGTTGTGAATACCGCACTCGGTCTTCGCACGACCCTTCCACCGACCGGCGCGCTCATCCTCACCCTCCGCCACGGGCTGTGTCGAGTGCCAGTCACCGACAGATCGATATCCTTGGTCGAGCAGATCATTGGTCGGGACGTTGTTCTCCTTGATATACGCCTGGACATCCTTGAAGTTCCAATTGGCCAGCGGGTTCACCTTCAACAAGCCCGCGTCATCGACCTCGATGATATCCAAGTCTCCACGCTTGCCGCCTTGCGTCCGTCGTCGACCGGTCAACACGGCTTGCACGTTCAAGTCACGGTACGCGCGTTGTGCGGGCTCGACCTTGGCGACGTAGTCGTACAATTCCTCGTTCGTCTCCCACAACTTCTGGCCGTGTTTCGCCTCGAAATCCTCGGTGGTGTCGCAACCCTCGGGCTTGTATGTGTGGATGGTGAGGTTGGGGTACTTTGACTTGACCCGGTCGACGAGTTCAAGAGTTTGAGAGAAGTGGTACAAGGTGTCGAGGAAGATCATCTCAATCGGCGGAGCGATGGCGTAGTCGAGTTTGGAGATCATGTCCATGATGGCGAGACCTGTGAGGCCAAAGGCGGAGGTCTGGTAGAGACGAGGAAGAGATGTCATGCACCACTTGAGGACTTCTTGTGGCTCGAGAAGGGACAATTGTCGGTTGATGAACTTGAGGTGTGCTCGGGAGAAGTACACCTCGTTGGAGAGGGAGGCCGTCGAGCTGCCGCTGGCATATCCGGACTCGGTGTTGTCCTCGTCGGAGGAGGACGGAGAGCGGTTGCGTGCCATGTTGAGGGAGGGGTGTTCGCTGTGTGTGTGTATGGTCTGGTCTGGTGTAGGCTGGTCCGAGGATCGATCACAGGTAGGCAAGACTCGAGACAAGTTCTTTGACGACGATGCTGGTGGACGACGACGACGACGGTGATGATGATGATGTATGGGAGGGAGAGGGTGAGTACGTTGACAACGAGCACAGGTGACAGAGACAGACACATCACGATTCCCCTCGCACGATTACCAACGCAAGCACGCAAGCACGCAAGAACGGACTTTCAGCACTTGAGCACGCCATCGGTCTGGCTTTGGAGACGGGAGGGCTCGCCGCGGCGCCTGTGCGGGAAATGCCAAAGCGGCCGCTGCGACTCGATGGGCTCCACAAGGAAAATGTGGAAAAATGGCTGATGTAATCGGATCACACCATTTCCATCCAATCGGAGCGCCGAGGAAGCACTGGAATTTCTGGACCATCTTCGCATCGGGAGAGACTGATGAGAAAGCATCATGTCCCGTCATAATTTCGACGTCTTTCTCCGATCGTTGATGTCGGATGTGATGTTGGATCACATAATCGACGTTGAATGCGTGGTTCTTGTAGTAGTGAGTATCGTACACTGTGGATCTCAGAATAGAATGCGGCTCAAAATATGACTGCAAGCATTTCCCACCTTTGTCTGATCACGCCACTTCCATCATCTCGATCTTCAGATCTTCAGGCACCATTGAATTCCAGTGAAAAGACAAGGATGCGATCTCGGTTACCACTGTTCCACTGGTGCGGGTGATAAGATTGATGAGGCACAGCAAGACAGCCGTGTCGGAAGCCGTTTCTGGAAGGCAGAGCCCTTCTCGGATTCGGTATCGTGTCTCGCTTTCGGATTGCATGACGTCCATGCCTCCTTCTTCGTATCAGCGAAGAGTCCGCTCTTGCGCAGATAGATAGTAAAAGCTGTGTCCAGCGATAGTCTATTCATGTGATGGAACGGAGGACCATTGCTCGATCCACCTCACTCTTCGTGGGCATAGAGGATGAATCCAGTGCATCGCCAACGATGACATAAGCTAGAGATCTTCACGTGGACTTTTGGCGGGGCAAGCTTCCACGAATTCCAGAGCACCACTTCACGACCCCACGTCAGTTACATCGATCGCAATGGCCGACAGTGATCTCGAAGCGATTCGGCACGCGCGTCTACAACAATTGCAATCCCAGCAATCCGGCCAAGGGGCCGGCGCACCCAGCGGTGGAGGCGGAGGAGGAGGCAGCAAAGAAGATGAGCAACGGTAATCACACTCTCACTCTCCCCCCCAACACCGACCAAACACTAACCCAACCCCGTCCAGCTCCCGCGAAGCCGAAGCCCGCGCCTCAATCCTCTCCCAAATCCTCGAACCCCTCGCCGCCGACCGTCTCGGCCGAATCCGCATGGTCAACGCCCAACGAGCAGAAGACGTCGAAAGCCGACTGATCATGCTGGCGCGATCGGGACAGTTGCGAGCGAGAGTCAGCGAGACGCAGTTGAAGGAGATGTTGGAGGCGATTGCGGAGCAGATCAAGTCGCAGGGTGGAGGGGGCGGGGAGAAGGTCACGGTGCAGAGACGGAAGGGAGGGTGGGATGAGGATGATTTGGATGATTTGTTGAATGAGGATTGAGGGGGTGAGGGTGAAGAGTCATGGGATGAGAATAGAGAGAACTGCGCGCTCCGGGCTGCTGGGGTCGTGGAGCACCACATGCTGTCAGCTGGGAGACAACGGCAAGGATGGAGGCAGCTTTGCATATACTTCGAGAATGCCCGATGTACGAGGTCTTCATCAATGGGTGAGGGTGGACGAGGAGCAGGATCGCAGATGCACTGCACTTGCGGCGTTGTCCAGATCGTGTAGAAGGGCACGGACTAAAAGCTCCAAGAAAGGGTTCCTATGTGAGCGGACATAGAACGGCGAACTCGCTGAGGAAGAGAAATGCAGACATGCCTGCAGTTGCATTGCAGCTTTTGACTGCAGTCCTAGAGGGTGCTAATGCTCATCATACTCGGTCGATCAGTATGGTGTATCTAGAAATAAAGCCACGCTCAGGAGAAGTTGTCGAGGGCCAACTCGATCTGCTGCCACCTCTCTCTGATCAGACACAGTTGTGTCTTCGCACGTTCTGCTCCGTCTGTCAATAATTCTCCATCCATCTCCGTCACTCTCTCCTTTGCAAAACCGACAAGATCCTTGACCACGGGTCTCAGCCAACCCCTACAATCATGTTCAAGACTTTTGCCGCTGTCCTCGCCGGTCGCGACGAAATGCTCCCAATCCGCGCCGTTGATAGCACGCATCGCCACTTGCGTTCGGAAACAAATGTCTTGCGTTGATGGAAGGTAAGCATAAGAGCCCAGAAAGCCTGCATCTTCAAGTGCGGTGCGAACTGATGTGCTGAGTTTTGGAAGGATGACGCTGTCGAGCATGATCGAGTCATCCGGAGATGGTGGCGAGGCTGATGGGAGGAAGCCGTAGTGGAGGAGGAGCTTCTCGTTGGAATGCGAGCCGTAGGATATGAGGACTTCTTCTCCGATTGCTATTGTCCATGTTAGCGGGCGATCTATTGAAGGAAAAGCAATTGGCGAGGGCTCACCGTGAGGCTTCGACAAACCACCAGCGTGAAGCGAGAGTGAGTGATTGGAATCAATGTCACGTTAAGGAATATGAAAGTGAAGTAGGATCATCGAACAAATCGAAGAAAAGAAGCAGACAACATACCGTAATCTCTTTCTGCCTCAAGCACATACCCCTTACCCTTGACCAAATTTACCTCAGCTCCAGCACCAGTCGGTCCGTGATTCAGATAGTCAATGAATGGACACAGCACCATCGCACCGAGCTTTCCACTCTTCTGATCAAAGTGGAAACTCCTCGAATTGACAATCGCCCAGTAGTACTCGAATTCGCGTTTACTCCACTCCTTCTTCATCAACTGCATCGCTTCTTGAACAAACTCCCAATCTCGATCGAACTCCTCACGCTGGCGTAGGAGCGGGCCTTGCATCGACTCAGGCAATCGATCGGCCATCTCGTGCGGCCAGAAAATAGGCAATGTGGTGGTGAAGTCCCCCGGTGTGGGCCATGTAGACTTCCAAAGGAAATATGAAGATGAAGGCGTGGACATAGCGGACATGAGCGAGAGAGCCATGTGTGCATGATGCGATGCTTTTCGTAGCAATGCCTTGGACTTGGGGGAGAGCTTCTTGCCGACAATCGAAGGGTTTGACTTGAACATTGCTTTCTCTGGGACGATGATGATTTCACTTCCTTTTCGAATGGCAGAGGTCGTGATCAGACCGAGTCCGCGGCCAGGAAGCGAGGCGGGCTTGACAGAGTTGATGATAACGCCTCGGGATATGCTCCATTCTGTGAACAGAGCATGTTTGTCGGCGGCTGAAGAAGTCGCGGCGTCAGTAGAAGACGCCTCTCCGGTCCGACGTCGTTTTGAAGCCCTGTCACCCATGCTTGTGGCCGAGTGATAAAGGAAGTGAAGTCAACTGGAGAGCATGTGAAAGAGCCATCGACGCAGCTTACTAAGCTCGGATAAACTTGAGCCTGCCAAACGAAGCTCAGAATAATTTAATGAAAGACTGCAACCACCTTCAACTCTCTGCACAACACAACACGCCCGTACTGACAAGATGGACTCCCTCGAACCGCTCCTGAACGATCTATCGGAAACCCTCACCAACCTCGAAACCGCCCTCGACCCACTCCTCCGCGCACCACTCTCACAAACAACCAGCAAGCTACCACTCCTCGACAGCGCAAAACTCTACATTCTCTCCGTCTACGCTCTCGAAAGCCTGCTCTTCTCTTCACTACGCCTCTCCGGCTCCGATGCGACATCACATCCCGTCTTTCGCGAATTGGCGAGAGTGAAGGAATACTTCGCCAAAGTCACTTCCGTCGAGGCGAAGTCTGCGGGAGGAAAGGGACGAGTCGATGTCGGTGCTGCGGGACGGATGATTCGTGCGGGCTTGGCGGGTAATGAGCGGTCGGATCGTGAGTCTGAGCGGAAAGGTGGGAAGAGGAAGTTGGAGGAGTATTCTGGAGTTGGGACGCATACGCGGTTTGAAGGCGTTGCGAAGAGGATGCGTGCTGGGGAGGAGGATGTGGGAGAGCAGGTTGGGGTTGTCAGAGCTAGTGAGGTCGAGTCCAGTGATGATGATGAGCAGGAGGAGGGCGATCAAGAGGGCCTGGGCGGGGAGAACGACACGGACAGAGGCACGGCGAGGTGGAAAGTGGAGAAAGCTGCGCGAAAGCAGAAGAAGCGAGAGAAGCGTGTGGCGAAGACGACTGCAAAGTATAACAAACTGCTCGAGGAGGAGGGCAGTACAGAGGTGACGGGTCAGGGGAGTGCAGCAGGCGATGCGAAGTGGAAGGCGAAAGGATGGAACCCGTTGCTTCCGCACGTGGAACAACAGATAAAGGTTTTGGAGGACAAGAAGAGAAAGACGGCGGAGGACAAGGCGCTGTTGACGAAGCTCAAGGCACAGCAGGAGAAGCTACGCTCGGCGTCTTAGAAGGATGCTTGATTTATGCTGTCCTGATGTTGCTGCTGAGATCGGATAATAAGGAGCTCACACTCGCTATACCATCGTCTGATCGGCCCACGAATATTATGAGTCCACTACCTCTTCCCCATCCAAGTCAACGCCGACAGTACGTACGCATCTATCCCAGTCGTCAAGGTCGGGTGTATAGCCGGCGCGAATAGTGCAGAGTGATTGATGGGCACATTCTCACTCAATGTACCCTCCTTCTCACATTGATCCCACAACTCATGCGGAATGCCTCCATACATGAAGAAACTAGCCGGCTTCTCCACCGCGCTCGCCAGAATGCCAAAGTCTTCCGAGCCGCACAGCTTGTCGCACGCGTTGTTGTAGGCCTGCGGGCCACTGACGAAGTGTGCGGAGAAGCTCTCCTCAAGCTTCCCGGTGACCGCCTCATCGTTGACCGTGCGGGGGAAGTTGCGGGTGATCTCAATCGTAGGAGGCTTGACAGCTCCTGCAGCCACGGACTCAGCGTTGACAATGCGGCGGACGGATGCGAGGACCTTTTCTCGTGTCGCTGGCAGGGCGGTACGTACGTCCACAGCTATACGCGCGTCGTCCACAACGACATTCTCCGCATCGCCTGCTTGCACACTCGCGACAGTCACCACGGCAGTATCCCAAGGGTCCACTTCGCGAGAGACGATAGTTTGCAAGCGAAGGATGGTGTGAGCTGCGAGAACGACCGGGTCAACAAGTCGGTGTGGCATACTAGCATGCCCTCCTCTCCCGTGCAGAGTGATTCTCATGCTGTCCGCGGATGTCGCAACCAGTCCGGGTCGAGTTCCCAACACACCCGCACGCCACGGTACGACGTGACCGCCGATGCAGACATCGGGAATCGGCACGGCATGGCGAGCTGGATCGTACAGGCCATCATCGACCATGGCTTGGGCGCCGGTGCCTCGTTCTTCAGCGGGTTGGAAAGCGAGGAGAAGAGTGCCGGACCAGGAATCCTTGGCGTTGACGAGAGTGTGAGCGGCGGCGAGGAGGCAGGTGATGTGCATGTCGTGGCCGCAGGCGTGCATGACGGGCTTCATGGTATCGGTGACGGGGTCGTGTTGGGTTTTCTTGCTGGCGTAGGGAAGACCGGTGCGTTCGAGGATGGGCAGAGCGTCGAAATCGGCACGGAGGAGCACGGTGGGACCTTCGCCGTTGCGGAACAGAGCGGCGATGCCAAAGCCTCCAATATTCTGGCGCACGTCAAACTCGCTAGAGATATTCGTGGTCAGGTATGAGGCAATGGTAGCAGCGGTTTCCTTTTCTTGATTACTGAGCTCAGGGTTGGCATGGAAGTGCTTATAGAGCTCTTCGTACGGCTGCAGATCCGGACGGTGAGATTGAAGGGTCTGGGAGAATGAGGACATTCTGACGGCGCGATGAGTTGGAGGAGATGGAGGGTGGGAAGGAAGAAGTGAAGTGACTGTACCTACCTACCTACCACCCGAATTCCGACTTCTCCACCGAGCATTGGAGCTGCGGCGAGTCTATCGTTTGAATTCCGTCTCGGAAGCGGCCAAGCTCTTCTTCGCCTTGAAGGAGCTGTTTCCCCACCTGAATCATCTCGAAGGAAAAACTTTCATCCTCTCGGAATGTTTCCGCCTGGCTTCGACAAATGTATGCCAGTGCTGAACTGTCGTCCGGCCAGTAATCTCACTCGATCGCAGTGGCAGCAGCAGCAGTCCATGGCAGGCGGCAGTCCAGCAAGTCCTTCTGACCAAAGGCCTGACCTACTACCACCAGAATCATGTCGAGAGTCGCCAGAGTATTCTCCGAAGCCATGGCAGGCATAGGCACTTCTTGGACCGAAGCAGACGTCTCGACACTGACATTGGCGTCTTGTGCGGGATCAGCGCCAGCAACAGCTTGAATCTCTTCTCCCGGATCGTCTCCTACTCCCAGCGTCGCCTCGAGCTGGTCTGCAATCGCAGGGCTCTTATGGGACAGCAGCACTAGCAAAGCCTTCTTACCCAGTTCGCGCAAGGGATATACTTGATCGTTGGTCATGGTGCCCACGTCGTCCAGCCTTGTCAACAACGCCCAAATCCACGCGCTAGTGATCGCAGTAATGTCATGGCTCTTTGCGATGTGGTGTCGTTGAACAACGCCCAGCAGATTGATGACACTGTCCTGGTCCATGCACCGTAGCTGTGCGAGGTGTGGTGTACGAGAAGACAACACGCGCTGCCATTCGTGGAACGCCTTGATATTATCTGCTGGGAAGGATATCAAGTGTGCGTCTGTCAGATTCGCGAGTTGCTCCGCGGTTGGGGAGACTTGAAGGTGTGCTCGTTGCAGGTAGAATCGATCGAGGAGTCGGCGAGTGAAGACTTTCTGCGGATCGGTCTTGTCGTCTGCTTCAACGGTGATCGAAGCGGCATCGACAGTCGGTTGATCTGGGATCATGGGAGGAGTGGGAAGAGAACTCGCGGCGACACCTTCGACATGGTCAGCATCAGCTTGCATCTGGTGGGTTGCCGAGAGAATCTCAGGTATAGTCTGTCGCTCAGATCTGATTGAAATTTGTTGTTAGCCAGCACTCCAGCCACAAGGAAGTAGACAGCGTTCACGCACCTGACAGCTCTCAAATACGCCATCGCCTCTTCTGTATCCGGATCATACTCATCCTCCTCATCAGTGTCCGGCGGCGGAGGCCCCAGACTCGTCCACTGATTTGTTGTAGGATCCTTCCTCTTCGTCTTCGCCCACTCATCCACAAGTACTTCAGACTCCTCCTCTTCAACCTCTTCGTCTCCAGCTTTCTCGCTCTCCTCGTCCGGGTACTCCGTCATCTGATAGTTCGACACGTCGCCTTCCACTTCCACATCATCCAAGTCCTCTGCTTCTGCATCTTCTGCCGCATCATAGGCAGTCGCACTCGCTCTCATTGCGACCAGCTCTTCCGCAGCCGGTAAAGCTTCCTCCTCGACCTCTTCCTCGTCGGAAGCATAGCTCAGCAAAACGCGTTTGTTCGGGTTGTAGAGCGCCTCTGGGCCGGCTTTGGGCTTGTCGCGTTCGCGGCGACGCTTGACCATGCTGTCTGTTTCCCTGGGGAGTCTGGTCCAGCGCAGCGGCGAGAGATGAAGAAGAAGAGCGCTGGGCGTTTCGTAGCGGTCCTTGCGGTGAGAGGTGAGAGTACTGCCAGAGATCGTCTTGCGATGCGTGAGGATTGATGCGGAGATACGGTCAAGCCCGGAGTTGAATGAGAATGTTCGTAACTCGAAGTAACAGGGGGAGGTGGTCGAGATGTGATGAGGTCTTTCATCAAGGTTGTCGAGGTGTCGATCTGTTAGCGTTGATTCATAAAACAGGGTAAGACTAGGGATATTAACTCTAACAGCCTGATTACGTAGTTAGTGTCCTATATAATATTATAGGATATTAGCGATAAGACCCTAACCCCTTTTAGGTATTTGGAATTACGGCGTCTATATAGTCTTTAGGTCGATAACCTTAAGAAACACATAGTTTTTCTTAATCTTAAAGTTTACCCCTATATTGCACTACTTAATTAACAGTTATAAGCCCGGTTTCGACTTAAACAACAAGATTAAAGACAAATTCGCATTAACAAGCAACAATAGAAGGTCTTAAGCTAGACTCGTTAGGTTTTCTAACCGCAATAGGACTAAAGCGTTAAGAAATCGTCTACACCGATTAAACTAAGTACAACGAATAGTACCTAAACACTAAGTCGGCGGCAATTAACAACTATATATAGTAATATATACGAGAGATAACCCTAACAGTTATAGACGGTATAGCTATAGACCGAACTATAGAACTAAAAGTCCTAAACATACCGAATAAGACGGATTTAGGCCTTATAGACACTTAACTTCTAGAAAGCGAGAACTTTATAAAGTAGTAACGAAATAAAGCTATTTTCGACTCTAAAATAAAGAACTATACTAGAGAATCCGTTATCTACAAGACGTTTAGGAAGAAGAAAGAAGATTTTAAAAAATACTTTAGCTAGACTATTCCGTTAACGTACCTAGACGACCTTAATAATTAGTCTAGGATACTAGCAAGCTAGATAGACTTCGTAACTAAGACATTCGCGCCGGACGACGTAACAAGGCGTAGAATACTTTCTAAACAACATAACGACCTATTATCTAGACCTAAGTCGTCTAATATCCTTATGCACCTACAGAAGTAGATTAAGCTTAAAAAGAAGATAGTTAGAGGACACTATCCGGCCGCTAGTATCCTAAAAGACGACTTCGTACGGATAGTAGAAGATAAGATTAATATTACTATAGGAAGACTGTTAGCGAGTAAGAATAATCTTAGTTAATACGTTTACGACGTAACTACGTTTATTAACAGAGACCCTAGCAACTTAGCTAAGCAGTTCTATGCAAACGCTACGTTTAGGTCTAAAGAGGCTTAAATTACTAGAACAGGTTAGGTAACATTTAACGCAACGACTAATTTAGATAATTAAAACAGAGCGAACAGGCCTAATAACAAGGATAGGACTTATCGACTATATATAGGTAAAGACGCCGACAAAGCGTATCTAAAACTAGGAGATTGTCCTATCGTTAACTATCGTCTTCGACCTAATAAAGCTAATATAACAAAAGAAGATAAGAAATTCCTCGACAACTACCGGAATGTCCTTAAGAAGGATAAGGCTAAGTGCCTCTAGCAGATAAAGTTTAGAGACCCTATTACTATAGGACTAAAGGATTACTACAAGATTACTAAGGTACTAAAGGAATAGACTAGGTCCGGAATACCTAGTTTAAGTAGGACAATCGTCTCTAACGAACCGAAGATATAGTATAGCAGTTACGCTATTAGAGCGGTAACTTAGTTTAGAGTAATATCGACCGAAGCTTACGACGAGAAGAATTAATAGCTTCTAGATAGTAGCTCGAACGTTTACGTCGTAAACAATCTAACTATAGCGGGATTCGAGGTCGTTAATATACTATATAACGTATCGATTTACGCTAGGAACTAATAGATAAAGGCTGCTACAAGAGGCATAGCAAAAGTGTAGTTCCTATTACCCTTAGGCAAGCCGATTACGCTATTACTAAGGGACGTCCTGTATATACCCGGATTTCACGTTAACATCGTGTCGACTAGGCTATATAGAGACTTCGGCCTCTTCTTAGACGAGAGGACTAACAACTAGATAGATAAGTCCAGAGTAGTTGTCGCTAAGATTAAGCGATATAGCGGCCTACTATACCTAAACCTAGCGACTACGCCGAAAGTAAGGATTGAAATTATTAACTAGCTACTTAACGAGAATAGTTAACCCCTAAGCGTCGAGATAGCGTTAAAAAGGGATTAACTAGCCGATAAATAGCTCGTCGCCTTCGCGACGGATAGTAGGGCTACGAGACGACCTAGAGTCCTCTCTTAGGCCTAATAGCACCGAGTTATAGGCTATATTAGGGGTAATCGTATATTAGAACTCTATCGAGCCGCTAAAGGCGTAGAGTATCTAAAAGATAGAGATGCGGCCCCTAAAATGTACGAATGCTACTTATACGCCTAGAGCAAGTCGAAAAGAATCGTTTCTCGAAGAAAACCGGTTAAGATTAGGATACTAGCACCTTTTTCCGACGTTACGGCCGATATCGTAGAATTTAATATAGCAAAGAACGGAGATAAATACATGTTTTACGCTATAGATTTAACGACATACCTACACTTCGTTTAGACGATGCCGAACGCTAATTAAGCGAGCCTAGTACGATACTTCGAGGAACTTCAGACCTTTATAAAGAGTATAGGTCGTAAAATATTCGCCCTTAGATCGGACGTAGACCCTAAGTACGGATTAACGTTTTAATCCGTACTCCGCAAGGGATTAGTAATATAAAAGCCCTTAGTACTGTATATGTAAGCATAGGACCTAGCAGAACGAGCTAGTAGCGTTATCGTCGAGATAGTAAGGACACTAATTATCGAATTGAGGCTCCTAAAGGATCTCTAGAATAAAGCCTACGTAATAGCAGCCTATATTATAAATAGGGCCCTAACGTAAGTATTAGGTTACAAATCCCTATAGGAAATAGCGACAAACTAGAAGCTAGATATCGCCTATATCTATAAGTTCGGGTCGAGAGCGTATACACACAAAACCAATCTAAAAGACGTCCCTAAAAGGGAGAAGATAATAGAGCGAGCAAGAATCGGATACCTAGTCGGCTTCGAGGGACATAACATCTTTCGAATCTAGATTCTAAGCCTAGACAGGGTAATTAGGACAAGAGATGTAGTGTTTAATAAGAAGATAAAGTACGAAGGACTCTACGACTTTAATCTAAACATAGTAGTACTACTTAATCTTACGATTAATGTCGAACTAGACTACGCTATAGAAGTATATTAATTTTATAACCTATAAGAGGCTATATATATAAGCTATATCGCTAGACAAGGTAATAAGGTCGAAATTCTGGAATCCTTCCGAAGAGGTGCTCTAATTTAAGACGACAGTAATATCGAATATACAATCCCCTATAACAGACCTAAAGAGATACGAGAGGACATTATAGAAACGTTTGTTAGTGTCTAAGGCATCGAATACACAGATAATTAACTCTTCCCCTTCTATTAAGCTTAGAAGCGGGGACCGGAACAGATAGATCCGGACGATAAGCTCGATAAACTAACGTTATTAGCTTAACGGCAGAGAATAATCGACTACTAGCTACCTTTAAGCTTTAACTCCGAGGTTATAGACTTTAACTTCGGCGAAATAACCTTATTCGATACTATAGGAATGTTCGCGACTTATGCGACGATAGCTAAAGTCTACGCTATTACTACGATAAAGGCGGTTATAGAGGAAGGAGTATCCGCAAAAGACGCACCTATCCTTATCGGAGATTTACCGCTAGAACTAAAACGCTAGAAAGACCTTATTATACATAAGTACTTAAAGGAATTCGAAAAGGCTACTAGAGCAGAGTTTTAAAAAGCTCTAGATACTAGAACATTCTATTAGATCCCTAAAAGTTAAGTAGGAAACAACCTAACCGTCCTATTAACGTAGGTGTTTAAATACAAGCAAGACTTAAAAGGACACTTAGAGAAGTTTAAGGCTCGAATTTGTATAAGAGGAGATTTGTAGTTAACCGAGCTTAATATATACGCAGCTACCCTCGCAGCGAGGCTATTTAGGTTGTTAATAGCAATTATAGTACACTTTAACCTAGAAATAATCTAGATAGACGCCGTAAACGCCTTCCTAAACTCTAAGTTGCCGACGCTAATCTACCTTTAACCCCTAGACGGTTTTCGAGACCCGAATATACTATTAAAATACGTTCGCGCCCTTTACGGCTTTAAGGAGTCCCTAGCGCTATAGTAGGGAGATCTAAGTAAAGGAGTCGAAGAGCTTAGACTACGGCAAGTTGTTAATTATCTATACACCGATAGAAAAGTTATAATCTTCTTCTTCGTTAATAACATTATATTAGCATTTTATTATAAACACAAAGTTTACGCCGAAGATATATAGAAAAGGCTAATAGCTAAATACGAGATAAGGGTTATAGGCCTAATCGACTACTTCTATAGAATTAAAATTATCCGGAATAGAGAGACTAGGGACATGTAGCTTAACTAAGATACCTATATTAAGAAGGTCGCTAAAAGATATAATATCTTATTAACTAAAAAAAGGGCGGATACACCTCTACCTATAAACTTTAATTAGGAACCGGCAAAAGAAAAGGCGAAACCCTACATAATTAAGGAGATGCAGTTAAAAGTTAGTTCTCTTAACTTCGTAGCATCCTATATAAGACTAGATATCGCTTTTGCAGTTTCTTTACTAGTACGTTATCTAGTAAATCTAGCCGAACATTATCTTAAAGCAGTAGATTATTGCATTAGATATCTGCTACAAAGCTCTTAATTAAGCGTTTAGTATAGTAAAGACAATAGTAGGCTTACCTACCTATCGCAACTACTAGAGTTCTTCGGAGCCTTAGATACTTCGTTCGTAGACGATTTAGAGACGCGAAGAAGCTTAGAGGGTATAGTTTTCTTCTTGTTTAGAGGAATTATCGACTAGAAGTCTACGAAGCAGACTATAGTTACTAAATTATCTACAGAGTTAGAGCTATATGCACTTAGCTATACTAGAACGGAGATAATCTAGTAGGAACGAGTGTTTAAAAGTATAGACCTAAGCCTTAACAGCAAGGGCAGGTTGTTATATAACAATAAGCAAACTATTCGAGTTATTACTACACAAGGCTAAAAGCTAGATACTAAGATAAGGCATGTAGATATATAGCAGTACTAGCTGCGTAAGAGGTACTAAGCTAGAGACCTTAAGGTCGAATAGGTCGAAACTACCTTAATGCCCGCGGACAGGATAACAAAACTGCTATTAGCACAACGGCATCGCGCCTTTCTAGACTAGCTCCGAATAATAATACTACTAGATCTAGGGGGTAAGGACCGCGCTAATAGTAAAACTTTACTACCAGATCTCGGGGGTAAGGGCTAGGCAAATGCCTAGCCTAACTTTACTATTAGAAAGAAGTCTACACAACGATTAGGAGCTATTAAATAGCCTTATATACACATTACATGCGGACTTAAATTATTACGTTTACTACCTTAACAAGTAGTCTAGGACGTATATATCTAGGGATCTATCGACCGGATTACCCTTTTAAAGCTAAATTCACTTCACTTTTTGCGCTAAACTAAAATTAGCAGCTACTAAAGGCCTAAACAGCTATTATATGCTAAACTACGCGTACTTCTAAACCCGTAACGCATTCCTTAGTACTAGTCTGTGCTTATTCTTAGAGCTTATATCTTTTCCGTTTGCACTTCTACTTTCTCTTCTTTTCTTTAACTACCTTATTTTGCATTAGCAGAGGTATTAATATTGTATAGTAGCACTATTGCAATAGTAAACACTAGAAACAGGCGCAACCTTAACCCCGAGAGCGAGGTACTACTTCTAGACTTTAACGTACTCGAAAACGTCCCTAAATTAACTAAGAAGTCGAGAAAACACTCGAAAACTACCTCCACGATAGGCGACAACTAGTCTAGTATCGACGCTAACGACCCGAACGCATGCGTCGACACTCCTACTAATCTAATTACTCTAGAACAGCTACGTTAAGTTACCGCTAAGGCCGCAACCGCTCGTGCGTAAGATAAAGTTTAGGATAACTAGTAGGGTACGCAGCCTTATCTAAGGGAAGAAGACGCAATCGACGCAGCAGCTAAAGCTATAGTTAACCGCGAGTTATTAGCGGCCGAGGATTAACTAAGCGATAAGGACGACATATTCCAATACCGCTACCTTAATTAGCGCGTAGCAAGCAATGCGCAGATACTAGATTAAAGCGTATAAGTCCTAAACGACAGGAACATATAGGAGGATACTATAGCAGCTAGAGCTAAAGTCCTAAATAAGGACAACGCTCCTCCTTAAGAAACAGTTATCCTCGACAAAAAGGAGTTTAAGAATTACGCTACAACACTTTATTAAGCTAATCTAGTTACCGGACAATCGGATAAGGCCTTTTAGGCCTAGCAAGCTAGGGACCTTAAAGCTATTTAGTTATACGAAATAAAGTTAAGAACGAATAGTTATATAACCGAAGAGGACCTAATAGTATACTAGGACGCAAAGGCAAGAGAAGCGGCTATCCTAAAAGCAGAGAAGAAGGTAGAGAAACAACGCAAAGCTGCTAAAGAGGCCGAGTCCGAAGCCGCTAACGTTAAGAAGGAGTTGTAGGATAGATCCGAAGTCGACCCTATCCCTAAGAAGAAGACTAGAAAGGGTAACTTTAACTAGGGCCCCTTACGTAGAATCTTTATAATAGAGACTTTACGTCGTTAGAACTAACCTTAGTAGACCCTAACAAAGAAATTAACTCGCATTCCTAAGACCCTATATATAACTAGTAGGCAGCAGAGTGCTAAGAGGCCTATAACTCTTCTAGACAAATAACCTAAAATTACCGATAAGGTTATTAAGACTTACTAAAATACATTCGACGACTTCTCTAGAGAATTTAGGCGGTTTACTAACTTTAGCGCAACGAAGGAGTAGGCGTTCTAGTAGAATAAAGGAGAAGACGGAGTATTCTAACGCGACGCTACGGAAAACAAGTTAAAGCCTAAGAGGTAGTTTAAGTCTATCCTACTTACCCTCTATAACTCGATTAACCGTATAAAGGAGTTTAAGGCGCTAATTTTAGCAAAACTTTACCTGTTAGCTCCCTTTATTATTAACGTCCTATATATCGACATTCTTACTTAGCTTAAACGCATTTATAACGATATAAAGAGCGGAGTTACTATCTACTATCCTAGACTTCTTTAGATTCTTAAGGACCTAGAGGCCCTTTACACCTTTAAAGGCGAAGGAAAGGATCAAATTATTAAAAGCATCGACCCTATCGCTACGTCTATAATATTAAAAAACTACACTCGCGCCTACACTACGCCGACCTAGGACGACTAAACCCTAAATAAGCCTAAAGCCGATACTAGAAACAACCGGATCCTAGATATTAAGACTATACGCTAGATAGTAAAAGAACATAATCGCAAGTCTAAGGCCTCTAAGGAACGTAAAAAGAAGAGACAGGTCGCTTAGGCTGCCCTAGACGCCCTCGACGAAGAGTCTAAAGGAGATAACGATCTAGAAAACTACCTTACTCCGTACTACTCCGGACTACTAGCTCGCCTACAACGCAATTAGCCTATTAACGACTCTTCCGACGAAGAGGAGAAGGAGCTTACACCTATGCCTAAGCTAACTAAGAGGAAGGCACTAGCAAAGAAGCAACCTACTAAGGCCGTTGCCGTTAAGGTCGAGAAGCCCGCGAAACGTAAATACTAAGATAAGGACGAAGACAAAAACGTAATAGGCGTTAATACTAAGTCTAAGCAATCGAAGACTAGAAAGATAAACCGCAACGCTAGGAAGGTCGCTCCCTTGCCTCTACCTAAAGGACCTCGATCGAGCAACGTTACTACTCCCGACCGGATAATAAGAGACGCCTACGCTAAGGAGGATGCTATAACCGCGATAGCGGAGAACTAACATAGAAGAGGCTAAGGAGCCGCCGTCTTTAACGCTATAGCCAGCGGATCTAGCAAGTTCGAGCTAGAATCTCTTAAACTTTAATGCCGTCGTCAAGCCGCCGCCCTAGCGCTTATTAACATTCTACTACCCGGCCCCGAAATCGAAGGTCCGGACGACGACTCTAATAGCGAGGAGAGCGAGGATTAAGATCGTTTAGTATAATATAAACAGATCTCGGGGGTATGTCGATCTATTAGCGTTAATTTATAAAACAGGGTAAGACTAGGGATATTAACTCTAACAGCCTAATTACGTAGTTAGTGTCCTATATAATATTATAGGATATTAGCGATAAGACCCTAACCCCTTTTGGGTATTTGGAATTACGGCGTCTATATAGTCTTTAGGTCGATAACCTCAAGAAACACATGGTTTTTCTTAATCTTGAAGTTCACCCCTGCATTGCACTACTCAATTGACACGAGGCCTGTGAAGATGAAGGCTTCAGATTTGCTTGGCAGCCTGGGAGTGAGTGAGAGAGAGTACAGCCAAACAGGTCCGTGAAAGCAGAGAATTGAATTGATGGTATCAACGACCTCTGTATAGCAGGCAGTCCTGCCGAAGCAACTTCACTGTTTATCATCTATCGTGTAGCTCTAAGATCTGGTATATCGCTGTACATCGTCCTGCTCTGCAAGTGCTCATATTCTTCGTGACCCTCAAACATAGCTCTTCTTCGACTCATCCAGCCCAGGCGTGGCGATGACCTCTCTCAGCTCTTCCAAAGCGCCTTTCCCAAGACCCAGACCAAATCCATCACTGCTGCTTTCCACGATACCATCCAGACCTCGCCAGCCATCCTCGACGACCCATGTCGCGGCTCCCGGTCCCTTCAAGACTCCACACGCCGCTCCCACCACCAAAAGTCCAGGCGGTCTGCTCCCTTCCTCCTCTACAGCTGCACACACATACTGCAATGTCGTTCGCAGAATGCGCTGGTCAGGGCACGATGCTCGCTCGATGACAGTGCAGGGCGTTGTGAGAGGATACCCAGCTCCCACAATATCAGTTTCGGCATCCTTCTTCCCAATCAAGCTCGTGATGAGATCTCCCAACCGATGCAATGCCATGAGGAACACGACCGTCTGGGCTTCTCTCCATGCCGGAGGTGACGGGCTCGCTCCTTTCCTTCCCGTGCCTGTGCAGATGACGACTTGATCGCTGACGCCCCTGTGGGTAACCGGAATCTGCGCGAATAGCGGCGCACTCAGAGCACTCGTCACACCTGGGAGGACGAGCGACTCGTAGCCATGAGATCGGAAGAAATCAACCTCCTCTGCGCCCCGGCCGTACAGGTAAGGATCGCCTTGCTTGAGCCGTAGCACAGTCAGACCCTGGCGGAGCGCTTCGAGACCTTTGAGATGAAGCTCATCTTGTGCCTTGTCGGCGTTACCAGGAAACTTGCGCGCAATGAATACGATCGTGCGGCGTGGGACTAAAGCAAGAACTCCTTCGGGCACGAGCTTGTCCGCCAGTATGAGATCGGCGCTACGAATGCATTTGAGAGTGGCGGTAGTGAGGAGATCGGGATGACCAGGTCCAGAGCCTGCGAGGATGATTCGACCGCGAGATTGGCGCGCGTCGAGGGTCGAAGGCTGGAGAAGAGGGCTGGTGTTGGTGGCAAGGTTTTCGTTCTTGTAGCATTCCAGCATGTGGTCGACATCCTCGTCTGTGATGGACGCTAGACGGCGGAGAGGCCAGTATTCGCAGATCTGAGACAGCCAACGCATGCGACGTTCCTTCGCTGCTTCGGCATCGGTCGGTGTGACGAGTTTGTTAAACGTCGCCATTTGACCTGACTCTTCGTCCTCGACCTCAAGATCTGCGGCCGCCTCGTTGAGATGATCTTGCTCCCAGATTCGTGATCGCATTTTACCAAGACGCTCGACGGCGCTCCCTAGATCTTGAGGAAGAGATGAGGCGATCTCCCGACGTATGCGCGACGCGAGCTTGCAGCCTTTGCCAGAGGTCGTGACGCCGATTTGAAGGGGACCATCACTATGCGTGGACAGCAGTGTGAACGTGCAAAGATTCGGCGCGTCAACAACATTCACGGGAATGCGTAGTCTCCTGCATAACATGGAAATGTCTGTAGCCCACTCGGATTTGCCTCCCGATGTGACGAATACAGCATCAACAACGCGGTCCACCTCCTCTCTGCCCAATGTTGTCAAGTCACTCTCTTCGAAATCCTTCTTCAGCCATTGCATCTCCTGCTCTTCTATCCTCTTTGCAAGACCGTAGTGTAGCTTTGCGCTCTCGGCCGCGACAAGAATCGGCTTTGCGCCAACTTCGAGTGATCGGGTACATCGTGCGCCAGCGAGAGGATTCGAGCCGATGATGAGGTGAATGTGTGATGTCGAGTCGACCGCGGTGAGGAGATGCGGTGGCATGGTCGTCGGTTTGAATTCAGTGGCGGTCGAGGAGGATTGGCCTGTGAGTGAGAGTCGGTGAAGTGGAGAGTCGGGCAGCAGAGCCAAAGAGATAAAGAGAATTGAATTGTTCTTTCTCCGATCCAGATAATGACAGGATGTACAGGAATTGCAGACCTGTCGCAGAGCAGATAATGTGACTGATATGTTAGAAGATATGGTGTGAACGTGGTTGGCCCAATCTTTCAATCTTATCTTAGCGGGCGGCTTCGGAGCAAGCTGGCGCGCCACACATCCCCGCGGAGAACTCAACTTTCCCATGTCCGCGGCAAGTTCGTGATTTTCGTTGATAAAATTGCGAACGAGGGCAGTGTGCACCGACAGATGATATGTTGCAATCTGCAGTCACAGTCGATGCGATGGTTCTGTCTCTCTGACCGACAGTAGACGTCTCCAGGTCACCTCAGCGCATACGCTCTCAACTGACATCGCTCAGCGACAGGGCATGGGCTGGCATTCTTACTGCACTGCAGCAATTGATGTCTCTGTCGCACGACTTTGTCAAGGCTTCTCATCTCACGCATCGTCTGTATCTCCGTCTATTCCCATTAGCACATCTAGCGCCCGTCGCGCCAATGCGACATTCCTTTCCAATGCGCCCAGCTTGGCCAACGCAGCCATCAGACTCGGGTCCTGGCTCTCCACGCGTACCTTCTCTTTCACGCGAACCTCTTGTCCTTGATATGTGAACGTTTCAGCTGTTTCGCCCTCTGGCATAGGCTTCACACCAAACGCTGTCGCCAGCCGATCGCGCAACGACAGCCCACTGAAGGATGCTGCACCACCGCCAGGTGCTGACAAGGGAGTGTTGGTGCCGGTGTGCGGGTGTGCGAGCTCGAGCACTCGGACGTTGAGCAGTACGGCGGCTTCGGAGATTGAGAGGTGGAAGGAGATGTTCGATGGCAGTGGTGGGAGGAAGGCCTTGGGTTCGGCCGGCTGTTCGTTCCAGGGCTTGAGGTGTTCGGGCCAGCCTTTCAGGGCTGTCTTGGCTTCTTGTATGTTCTCGTGCAGCAGGCGGAGCTGGCTGGAGATGAAGCTAGCGTTTTGGCGATCACCCGTCCATAAAGTAGCATCGACGACATCGAGGCAGGCATTGATGAGAGTGCGCGTGGTGGTTAGCTGGTCGAGAACAAGCGTTGGTGCAGTGGGAAGCGTAGAAATGGAGAGTTTGTAGCTGGACTGTCCCTTTGCGGGAGGCAGAGAATGTAGACGAAGGTGTACATCGCCTTTGACGATGCGCGTTCCGACGCGAGTGATGAAACCTTTGAGATGCTCGGAGCGGATTGATGATAGGACGAGTGTTGAGCCGGGCTCTTTTGGAGCGAGAAGTTCAGCACATTCCTCGAGACCTTCTTTCAATGCGCGAAGAGTGTCTTGCAGCGTGGAGAGCAACCATTCTAGCTCCCGAGCGACAGTATCGGCCTGCTCGACGAGGAGTTGATCGTGAGCTATAGGAGGCCATATGAGGGTGGACATGGTTATTGTGAAGCGTCCATCCAGCTGGCAGTTGGCGAAAGCAAGGACTGAGACAATAGAGCTGTGTTGGCAGAGGTGGAGGTGGTGCTTGGTGATGGATGGCTCCGTGGACGCGTTCCGTCAAGGTCAGAGCTCTCCTCCTCCCCGGGGCGTCATTTCGTCCAAAAAGCCACATCACGCGGACCATCGAAACCTTGCTCACGGACGTCACCTTGTGAATCTTGGCGTTGGTCCTGCTTGATCGGCGCTTCGACGATGTGAGTGGCTTTGCGGTGTGCTGGTCCATCCACTCATCGCCCTCTGTTCGACCATGACGGCATGGCACTCTCACGACCAAGAACATCTTGAGAACCGAACAAAGACGGCACCGTGCCCAGGCGTGGAGAAGGCGCACTGAATATCACCACATTGAGCTGGATGTTGCTCTTGAACAACTGTGATACTGAGGCCTCACTACTGTAGCGATGGACGGCTTGAACATGTGTATACCTCATCACCAGTCCATCCATCAATCGAGTATTCCAATTCATTGTTTATGATCTCACAAGTGCATTCATTCTTGCCGACTGGCCGGGGAGCCAGCCAGGAATCCAATCCAATTCGTAAGGTTTCTCCCACAAATCTGGTTGCCGTGCGAGGAAATCCCATGACGTCGCGGCAACACAAGCTCCGAGTCTGTTTTTCCTCCTTGCACATCATCATCCTCGCGTCCATCATCCACGTCACGTCACGCCCGTGCCAGAACCCAGATCTGCTCCCGCCTAATCTCGTCCTCTTCCCTGCTCGCGACCATAATCCTCATCGACACCTCCACCTCACATTCAGAAGAGCGACGGCAGCGCGACAAGACACGAAGAGACACGCCGCTTCCAAGTAGTGCGAGATTTAACTCCTCTGCGTCCGTTCAATCCGCCCGAACCTTAATCCGGGCCCAATCTCATAACAACAACCGAAGCCGTCGCACTTCTTACTCCTCCTCCCTTGCCTGGAATCCTCGTCCTCTACCCATATCATACCGCATCCTTCGTCGACCAATATCATCATCCTCCTCCTCCTCCTCTCCTAATCAATCATCACCACCACCCTTACCACACAATGGGTGGTTTCGCATCTCGTAAGTTGCACTCAATCCCTTCCTTCGGTGCTCCCTCACACCTCCGTGACCTCACCTTACCACACGACACCCCTGCAACCGCATGTCCGCTGACTCCATCTTCTCACTGCAGGCGCCGGGCTTTCGCTCGCGGCGGTCATCTTGGTAGCAGGCGCGATTGTGATGCAAATCCTCATCATCCTCTCTGGTCTGAACGGCTCGCCTGTCAACAAGATCTACTTCCTCCAGGCCGACACCTCCTCCATCCAGAGCGATTCCCGCAACTACAACAACCCTGCTCGCTGGACCTACCTCGCCATCTGCGGTGTCGTAGACGGCAAGAACGGCAACTGTGGTCCCAAGGGCGCTGCCATTCCGTTCGACCCGGAGCGCAACTTTGGCACTAGCAATGGTGTTTCCGAGAACCTCCTCACCGATGACAACTACTACTACCTCTCCCGCACCGCCTGGGCCTTCTACCTCGTCGCTCTCTTCTTCGCCGCTTGCGCTCTCCTCGTCAGCCTTGCCGCCATCATCGCTCGTCTAGGCGCATACTTCACCGGCCTGTTCGCGTTCCTCGCCTGCTTCTTCCAGGCTCTGTGCTCCGCTCTCATGACGTACGTCAACACCCCGATCCCGACATCAACCTTGCAAGTCACTAACTTTAACCCCACAGCGCATGGACCGTCAAGGGCCGCGACGCTTTCCGCGCCGGTGGTGCTGATGCCAAGCTCGGTGTCTACGCATACGGTTTCTCCTGGGGTGCATTCGCCGCTCTCTTCCTCGCGACGATTCTCTTCTGCCTTGGTGGCCGCATGGGCAAGGATGACAGCAGCAAGAAGTCGGGTGGATACTTTGGTCGCAAGCGCAGCACCCGTAGCCGTGGCAGCTTTGTCGACAGCGCAAGCGAAAGGAGGGTCGGAGGCGTCAAGGACGAGTACGTTTGATCGCGATGCTGTATCTCTGGAGGTTCTGTTGCTGACTCTCCGCTCAGGTACGAGTAAACCATTCGTATAAATCCGCGCTCTCCCAGGACCACCGAGACGAGCGATTCATCATCGGATGTGTTGCCGAATCTCGAACGATGAACGAACCGTCGCACAACAGACGATCGGAAGGACCTCAGAACTACCACGACGAATACCCACCACCTCTCCCCCATCCATCGATCCAGCTCAACCTTAGTGGATCTTTGAAGCCTCTCAGAGTACCATCTATTCCGCAATGAAACGACTCAGGAAACAGAACAAGAGGATATCCGTGCGCGTTTTGCGTGTATGTATGTATGTTGAGAATGTGTGTGTTTAGAAGCAGAATCAGCTATGCTTTAATGTAATGAAAATTCTACTTCACCACTACTTTCGTGTGCTGCTTTTAGGGGTTGTGGTTTGAGCACCGTTGGTTGAGCTCCGTTGTCAGGCTCGTTGAGTCGGTCGAGACAACTTCGCACTGCGCCGGAAAATATGGCTGATTGTCCAGGAGGTTCGTTGTATCAACTGTCTCATCGCACGACATCTTGTTCCAGTCAGGCTTTGCTCAAGGAGCTGGTCGAAATGCAACGGCGCGTGCTCATCAGCCTGTATTTGACGATTGCGATGCTTAGGGTTAGGGTTTGGGTTGTTCACCAAATGCACGCTGGTCCATCGTGCATCACTCGAGAGCATAGTACGAGGACGAACAGCATGCCGCATGATTCTTGAAGTTGAAGAGGCTTTGCTGAAAAATATTCGTCATCAGTCGTAGTGCTAGTTGTTGATGTAGAATTTCTGGTCGACGGTCGTTGCAAAGCCACGACCCACAACGTGCAATGACTGTGGCCCTCGAGAACTGCACATGGTCAAGTTCCGCGGCGCTCGTTTCGATGTCCTTGATTCTCGTGGCATGCAAGGCACAGCCGTTGGGTCTTTGCCTGTAGAATGAATGTCTATACGAACTGGCTAAACACAGGGACATTGAACGAATCGGCGGGACAACAGGAGAGTGTAGTAAGTCTCCATAGGGAATACAGAGTGCAGTGTCCGAGACTGTCTCTCCGACAGTGGTAGATCTTGCACCGCTGTACAAACACCGCTGACCCTTGTGAACGTGACGCTCAGAGAGAGAAAACGGTCGGCAACGACCGAATGACACGGTTCCATGATCTTCGTCTATGCTTTCAGAACAGCACGATATCGTATCCGCCCTTTGGTATCCTCACCGCGTCCTCCTCACTCGCATACTTCCTCCTCACAATTTCAAACACGATAAGCCCTGCGCTCGTACTTGGAACCTGCCGCAGAGTATTCAACCAAAAGTCCCGGTACACCCATTGCCGCAATCCTCCCGCTCGCCGCGCCAGGACGAGACAATATCGCGCCGTTTTGCGGTACGCTTGAGCGTAGACCTTCAACACGGAAAGTCGTGCTTCGCGGGATTGGTGGACCGCATGGGAGTGTCCGTCGATCCATTCTAGACGACGGTAGTGCACGTCTTGTATGCGAGACACGGGATGATGGACCAGTGCCTGAGCGATCGAAGCCGTTGCGCCGGCGAGGAGGAGGAATGTTGGCTCGACCATGTAGTGCGGACGTATCTCAGGACGTGCGTACAGTTCCTGCTGGGCTGAGATAGACTCACGCTGGCGAGTGGAGAGTTTCGATAACGAGCCGTAATAGGTGCTGACGAAGCCGTAAAAGGCTTGCGACTTGACGACCTCGAATGTGGCGAAGAAGAAACCGGAACCGAGGGAGTCGCGGGCCAGGGACAGCGACCAGCCGGCGAAGATTCCGCGAGGACCGATCTCGAGGAGCTTGAGCCGTGCATACTGCCACATGTCCCGGTATTTGCCTACCTGCATCTCGGATGATTGGAAGCGAGTCTGAAGGGCGTCTAGCGGGGCTGCGAAGAGGGATTGGACGGTTCCAGCGACCATGCCAGCAGCGAAGCAGGTCTGGAAGGACGGAGGAGGGTAGATGCGCTTGTTGGGTCGTGAGGAAGGCTCATGCAACATTCCGAGGGTCTGTAGATAGGCCGTGTAGAGAGCGGCTCCAATCGCGGTGTTGGCCAGAAGCGGAGGGAGTAGCTGATTCGGAAAGAACTTCCAGCCTTGCCGCTGCACTGCACTATAGAGCAGGGCCGGGGAGGTCATTCTCCAGCTCCAGGATTCACCTGCTCGGACATGAGGATTGATGGCTCGCGCATAGCCCTGGCAAAGAGAGTCAGGGGATGCAAGACGGAGCAGAGGCCGACCGAGAGATGCGTACCATATAACTGTGTCGCCAAGTCAGAAGGGACAGTTGGACAGAGGAGACGAAGGCAGAACGACTTACTCTATCCTCGATCGGAAGAAGGCTTTGGCAGGTGCACGAAACCAAAAGGTCAACGCGCGGGCACTGATAGCTCTCATAGAAGCTGCGTAGAAACCTGTGATTGTCAGAAGTTGTAAATTGAATCGATATAGTGAAAGTCGCAGATACCTGTTGCGCTATGTTCCTTGCGCTTCTTCTTCTTTACCGCGTTGACATCAACGCCGTCGTCGCGTGCAACAGCAACACTGCTCGCTCCATCGCTCGAGCCTTGGAGCATGCCAACGGAGTATCAGCTCTCGTTAGCTCATTGTGTGTGTGAGAGGTGAATCTTCAGAAGGAAGTCGTCGGGCCGTTTGAGGTGAATGTCACGAGCATACCTTATGGAAGAAGCAACCTGAAGTCGTCACAAGCGAACCAATCAAAGACCTTGGCAGCCTCGCGCTTCGACCGCGTCGCTTTCGTGCACTTCCAAACCACTTCCACTCCACTTCTTCTTCATCACCGACATCACCACCGACGACACCGATACCTCTCTTCAACACCCCCGCCTCACCTTCCACCATCGAAACACCGCCTGGGCCTGTCAATTCATCACCACCCACGGCAGCGTCTCACCATGGCGGACGAAGTGAGCATCGACAAGGCCGTGTTCCACAACCGTCTGTCGAACCTCATCACCGCGTGGAAGGGCGACAAGCGCAGCGGCAATCATGTCTTTGGAGATGCGGGCAGCATCGTGGTGGTCATGGGCAAGAGCGACGAGGCTCAAGGATTTCACAAGGCAAATGGTCTGCAATTCTGGCTGCTAGGCTATGAGTTTCCCGCCACTCTATTCCTCATCACACTCGAGGCCATGTACATCGTCACGACGAAGAAAAAGGCTGCATACTTGGAGGTGCTGAAGGATGGCAAGACACCGGTGGAGATTCTGGTCCGTGGCAAGGATGCCGAGGAGAACACCAAGCAGTTCGAGCGCATGCTTGAGACTATCAAGACCGCCGGCAAGAAGGTCGGCGTACTCACAAAGGAGACTTCCACTGGACCATTTGTCGCGGAATGGAAGAGTGCATTTGGCGATATCAGCAAGGATGTGGAGGAGGTCGACGTGAGCGCTGCTCTGTCCGCTGCCATGGCCGTCAAGGACGAGAACGAGCTCCGTGCGATTCGCAACGCCGCAAGTGCTTCTGCCTACGTCATGAAGGACTACTTCGTCGAGACCATGTCCGACATCCTCGACAAGGAGAAGAAGATTACGCACAAGGCATTCGCGGAAAAGGTCAGTAACAAGCTGGACGATGAGAAGTTCTTCCGCGGCATCAAGGGTGTCGGCAAGTTCGACTCTCTGCAACTGGACTGGAGCGTGCCACCATCCGTGCAGAGTGGCGGAAACTTCGACCTCAAACTCGCAACTGAGCCAGACGACAACAACCTGCACCAGCCTGGTGTGATCATCTCTGCCCTTGGCCTGCGATATCAGACCTACGCTTCCACCATCGCCCGCACATATCTCGTCGAGCCGAACAAGACTCAGGAGAGCATGTACAAGCTTCTGTTGTCCGTCCACGAGGCAGTCATCAAGGAGTTGCGCGATGGAGTTCAGGCCAAGGATGTGTACAACAAGGCCGTGGCTGTGATCAAAGCCAAGAAGCCGGAACTGGTCGAGAACTTTGTGAAGTCGGTCGGAGCGGGTATTGGTATTGAAGCCAAGGACAGCACTCTGGTACTGAACGCAAAGAACACCCGTCAGCTCAAGGATGGCATGACCTTTGCGATCACCACTGGTTTCGCCAACCTCGAAAACCCCAGTCCGCGAGACAAGAAGCGAGATGCCACATACTCACTCCTGCTGAGCGACACTGTCCGTGTGACCGGTACTGGAGACGCCTACTGCTTCACCAAGGATGCGCCGCGGGATATGGAGAGTGCATCATTCTTCTTCAACGATGAAGACGAGCAGGAGGCGAAGCCCAAGGCCAAGCCAAAGAAGGACCCGCGCGTGGGCGCCGTGGCTTCGTCAAACATCACCAAGACCCGCCTGCGCGGACAAGGCGGTGCTACCCAGAACGAAGAGAAAGAGGCTGCACGACGAGAGCATCAAAAGGAGCTGCACGACAAGAAACACAAGGAGGGTCTGGCACAGTACACCGAAGGACACGGCAATCTGAACGGAACCGAGGAAAAGAAATTCAAGCGATTCGAGTCGTACAAACGAGACACCCAATTTCCTGCTCGAGTCAAGCAGTTGGAAGTCCTTGTGGATCAAAAGAACTACTCTCTTGTCCTCCCAATCATGGGTCGTCCAGTGCCATTCCACATCAATACAGTCAAGAATGCAACAACTAGCACAGAGGGCGGCTTCTGCTATCTGCGCATCAACTTCCTCTCTCCTGGCCAAGGTGTCGGCAGAAAAGACGATCAGCCTTTTGAAGACCCCAATGCGCAATTCATCCGGTCACTCACTTTCCGCAGCAAGGACAACTCGCGCATGGAGGACATCAAGGATCAGATTACCGAGATCAAGAAGTCAGCAGTGCGCAAGGAGCAAGAGAAGAAGGACATGGAGGATGTTGTCGAGCAGGACAAATTGATCGAAATCCGCAACCGCCGCCCATTCCGATTGGAGAACATCTACCTCCGACCAGCCATCGAGAGCAAGCGTGTGGGTGGTGCGGTTGAGATTCACCAAAATGGTCTGCGATACAACCATTTGGGCAACCAAAAGATCGACATTCTCTTCGGCAACATCAAGCACCTCTTCTTCCAGCCGTGTGTGGGCGAATTGATCGTCATCATCCACGTGCATCTCATCAATCCGATCATTCTTGGCAAGAAGAAGACCAAGGACCTTCAATTCTACCGCGAGGCTACCGAGATGCAATTCGACGAGACTGGCAACCGGAAACGCAAGCATCGTTACGGAGATGAGGAGGAATTCGAGGCTGAGCAGGAGGAGAAGCGCCGTCGTGCTTTGCTCGACAAGGAGTTCCGCAACTTTGCCGAGAAAATTGCCGATGCCGGCAAGAGTGAGGGCATCTCCGTCGACATGCCATTCCGCGAGTTGGGTTTCAACGGTGTGCCGAGTCGCAGCTCCGTCACCATCCAGCCAACAACCGACTGCCTTGTCCAGCTCACTGAGCCTCCATTCTTGGTACTCACCCTCACCGATATTGAGGTCGTTCATCTCGAACGTGTACAGTTCGGACTGAAGCAATTCGACATGGTCATCGTCTTCAAGGACTTTACCCGTCCGCCATCACACATCAACACCATTCCCGTGGAAGCTCTCGATGGTGTGCGTGACTGGCTTGACAGCGTTGATATTCCCTTCTCCGAAGGTCCACTCAACCTCAACTGGGCGACCATCATGAAGACTGTGATTCAAGACCCTCATGAGTTTTTCAAGGAGGGTGGATGGTCATTCTTGTCCAACGAGTCTGACTCGGAAGGGGAAGACGAGGAGTCGGAGGAGAGCGCGTTCGAAGTCAGCGAAGAGGATCTCGCGAGCGACGTCTCTAGTGAAGACGAATCAGAGTTCGACGACGATGCCAGCGCAGAGGCGAGTGAAGCCGACGATGGTAGTGATGATGAGGAAGGCGAAGATTGGGACGAAATGGAGAAGAAAGCGAAGCGGAAGGACCGCGAGGGAGGACTGGACGATGAGGACTCTGACCGAGGCAAGTCCAAGTCGAAGGGCAAAAAGCGTTGAGCGGAAAGGGGATGAGACGATGATACCTTTTGCACTTTTGTTTGATTTATGAGATTGGGAAAGCGGAAATGCACACGCCTTCCTGGGCATGGCACACTGCAGTAATTGCAATTCGATGCGACAATATCTGCTTATGCGATTAGCAGAACACAGATGGCTGCTGGGCCAGGCGTTGAGGGCTGCGCGGCGGAGGAGTCGATAGCGACACAGACAACCAGAACAGAAATCCCTCCATTAATGCTCTCAGCGTTCAAGCATATATGGAAAGTGTGGTTGAACGTGAAAAAAGGATGGTTGCAGCTAATCTCAGCATGCGTGCGAGTCGACTGCTGGAGGACATGTTGCAGATCTCTGTGAAGGTCCAGGCGCTGCTGAAGTGCGCGTTAGGGTCGAGACAGTGCCAGAAGCGACGGAGCCGATTGTAAGGCTGTCTTGAAAGGCCGAAGGGATGCCAGAAGTCGTAGGTGATGCTCCATATTGCAAGGATGTCGCAAACTTGAGAGGGATGCCCACGCTCACAGAGTTTGCTCCGTATTGTAGGGATGTCTCGAACTTCGCTGGGATGCCATCTCTGTGTGGCATACCTCGAACAAGTCCCGGCATGTGAGGATGAGGATAAGGGTCGATGCCAAAAGCAGGGCGCATCTTCACCACTTCAATGCCCATCTTTTTCAAGTCCTCCTCTCTAGCCTGCGCCGCTTTGATCTCGGTTTGCGAGTCCTTTCGCGGTGCTGGAGCGGGATCGTAGAAACCAGCCAAGGCCTTCAGCTCATCATGCTTCCGGACGTCAGTATCGGCGGTACTGCTCCTAACATGAGCCATAAGGCGATGAAGGTTCGGGAACTTCGTTGTAGGAACTTTGCCGTCCTGCAAATGATGCAAGCGGTCTCCCTCGGACTGCTCGCACAGAATGCAGCTGTAGCCTTCGTCTGGATCCTCGGAATGCCGGCCTTCGGCGGCACGCTCGAACTTCTTTTCTGCGGTGTGGAAGTTGCCATTCAAATGGTTGAGCAACTGGCCCTCATTGGGGTATTCGAATGCCTGTCTGAGCTGTTAGTGGCGCGCACTTTGATCGTGGAGCAGTGTATTCGACTGACCTTTATCTGGACCGAGACCGTCTCATCTTCGAAGCACTCCGGCGGGCATGTTCTGTCCCTCTCGCTCCAAGGAATTTCGACATCATTCACCGAGTTATTTGAGGGTATCTCCATGACCGAGGTGGCGAATTCCTGATAGGATGTAGCTCCCGTGGTATGTCCTGGAGTCGTTGCTTGTTGCGAAGAAAATTGGAAAAGAAACAGCGAAACCATGGGAAGTGAAGTGCGGAAAAGAGAAGTGCGAACAGTGAAGTGCACACAGCAAGGTAGACACACGAATCACAATCACGACGGAAATCGAGAATCTAAGATACCTTATGCGCAATCGCAGTGAGTAGACGTTCATCATGAGGGAGGAGCTCATCAACGCGGTCCGAGTAGACACGACGATCAAAGTCTGCTAAGCGCCACGAATTCGTACTGCCTGCTACCGCTGCTTGTGAGATATTGGGCACACTCATCTTGATGGCGTGTACACAGCACGTTCGGTGCTGCGTCTCGTTGTATGTCGATACGGAATCTAGGAAGGTCGGGAGTGTGGAGACCGGGAGAACATCCATCACCACTTGGTGCTTAGTAAGCCTGTCTCGGTCGGATTGGATGGCTTCGACTCTCTCACGTGCGCTTGTTGCGATACCAAAGTCCGCCTCACACTCGACCCGACGACTTCACTCCTTGATCTGCCGACTTCTCACCGCAAAGGACCATGGCCATGACGGACTCTGCAACATCGCGACGCCGAGTCGATCTTACCACGTGCTTGCCAAACATACATCTTATCCGCAGCCGACACAGATCCTCCAGACCGGCTCCCCACGCATCCCTGCCCGCATGCCGGATCACATCCAACAACCAACCAAGATCAAATCTCGCAATCAGACCGCCCAGTTTAGATGCTCCCTCGCCTTCGACGCCTTTGAGCAAGGCATTGCTTCCAAAACATGCATACCCGGCGCCACAACATGGCGTGGTGCAACATGATGGTCATCGAGTTGGAAGCCGAAAATGTCACCTCTCCGCAGCACGCTCGTCCTTCGCAGGATCGGTCCACCTCAAATCTACAATGACACTTTCCAACGCATCGGTCAGCTACTCCGCTTAGCCACGATCGAGCCATACAAATTGAGACGATTGCCCAGACTGACGGAATCTGCCGTATCTGTTTCCTTCTCCGCACCACGATCCTGCGAGAATGTCACAGACGCCACGAAGCACGGTAGGCACCGTGAAATCGTGGACTTCTCGTTACAGTGGATGGACGGATGATTCTTATGCCTTACAGAACCACCCTTTAGAGGAAGTCGAACCAGCACGGCTCCGGCCCGTCACGAATGAAGAGTTCCCGTGGCTATCGCAAGAATTCGAACCAATCCGCACAGCTGCCTCCGCCAACACATCCACAAGAGACCCGCCTGAGTGGTTTCATGAAGGACAAGCATTCAATCGGGCTCACTCTCAACGAACGCAGCGAACACATCGGAGTGGTGCTCGAGAGAGTATCGTTGACCTCCATCTCATTGTCTGCGACCTCGATTACTATGCCGGCGCTGTTCATGACTATCAAGCCGCGGAGGAGGAGCTCACTGATGATGATTGGGATGAGGAAATGAAGCAGGGCGACTGGCCTCTGCCAACAGATCATGAGAGCGAAGAGTCCGGTCAGATCAAGATTGTGCGCGATGCATCGAAGAGGAGCAAGCTCTCAAAGAATGGCACGATCAAGCGGAACCCCTCGAGAAGATCCAACAAAGACGAGAAAGACTCCAATCTGGTCTCTTGGGAGGGCCCCGACGATCCCGAAAATCCCAAGAACTGGACCAGCAAGCGGAGATGGCTGGCCACCGTCACGGTCTCGTTATTCACCTTCATATCTCCAGTATCCAGCACCATGATCGCTCCTGCCTTGCAAAAGGTCGCAGACGATCTCGGTACGAAGACACGGCTCGAGGCTGAGCTAGCCATGTCAGTCTTCATTCTTGGTTTCGCCATTGGACCTCTGCTTCTCGGACCCCTGTCGGAGCTCTTCGGTCGAAGAACAGTACTTCAGCTCAGCAACGTCTTCTTCTTCATCTTCAACCTGGCTGGAGGCTTCTCCAACACAAGTGGACAGATGATTGCATTTCGCTTTCTCTCCGGTCTGGGCGGCAGTGCACCTCTCGGCATTGGAGGCGGTGTGCTCGCAGATCTGTGGTCTCCCACCGAAAGAGGACGTGCCATGGCGCTGTACTCTCTCATGCCACTCTTGGGTCCAGCGGTCGGTCCCATCGCTGGCGGCTACATCGCTCAATACTCAACATGGCGCTGGGTCTTCTGGTCGACCTCGATCGGTGCCGTCTTCGTCGGATGTCTTGGCTTCTTCTTCCTCAAAGAGACATACGCCGCTGAAATCCTCACCAGAAAGAAGAAGCGTCTGATCCTCCTCACTGGCAACACCGATCTGCACACCGAATTCGACAACCCTTCCCGAAGCTTCGCCGCCCACATTGGTACTGCCTTCAAACGGCCCTTCATCCTGCTTTTCACCCAGCCCATCGTCCAAGTCCTAGCGCTCTACATCGGCTACGTGTACGGCACGCTATACCTCGTCCTCGCCAGTTTCCCGCGCGTCTGGGCCGATCTCTACAACCAACCTCTCGGCAGATCAGGTCTCAATTACATCTCCCTCGGTCTGGGCTTCTTCATCGGCACACAAATCGCCGCCAAATTCGCCGACCGCATTTACAAGTCGCTCAAAGCCAAACACCACGACAAAGGTCGCTCCGAGTTCCGCGTACCGCTCATGTTCCCTGGCGCCATTATGGTGCCAGTCGGTCTTTTCATTTACGGCTGGTCGGCCGAGAAGCGCACGCACTGGATCGTGCCCAATATCGGGACCATGATCTTCGCCGCGGGAAATCAGCTGGTCTTTCAGAATTGTCAAACGTACCTCGTGGACGCATACACTCGTTATGCTGCATCTGCGATCGCTGCGACGGCCGTATTCAGGAGTTTGGGCGGCTTCGCATTTCCTCTATTCGCGCCGTACATGTACTCTGCGCTCGGCTATGGTTGGGGAAACACCACCCTCGCGTTCATTGGTATTGCGGTCGGCTTTCCGGCGCCTTTCATTTTGTGGTACTATGGGGAGGCTTTGAGGAAGAAGAGCACGTTCGCGGCTGGCTGAACAGATTGAGGATTACAGGCTGCGCAGCAGAGAGTTGATTCAGGGGACCGTTCAAACAGTGCCAACAACTAGTAGCTCATGCTCAGATTAGCTGCAAACATGCTTTTCACGTTCACTGACACTTTCCATATCTGCTTGACCGCGGAGGACATGAATGGAGGAATATGTGTTCTAGAGCAAGGAAAATCGAGCAGGATGCGTGCCTGGATTTATTTTCGGTTGAACCGTCCTTGTCCTTATGGCGACTCCGGCGACAGTATACAAGTGGAACGGACGAATGGAGAAATTTCAAATTACTACGTGCTGGTGCATGTCCAATCGTCCCTGTTCAACCAACATCTGACATATCTCTTTCACAAGCATTCTTACGGAGGATCAATGCAGTAGATGTTCACTTCTAGGCTATTCATTATTCCACGTTCTTTGACGGAGTTGCGGCAGAGCACGCCGGACGGAGCTACTCCTGCGCCGTTCGATATCGTGCCATGCCACCGCCTGAAACAATGACCAACAGACAGTATTGGAGTCTTCTGCCAAGCTCTCCATATCTAGCGCTGTCTCCGCATACCTGCCTGCAAGCCAGCCAGAAGAAAGTCTTGGCGTTCAAATTCATTCACCACGCACCTTCCTAACTTGCCAAAAAGTGCCCAAATGGCAAAACAACAACACCACAACGTCCCAACATGTCGTATACCATTGCAATGCGTCCGAATGCGGCAAAAAGACTGGGTCGGTCCGGGGATTGAACTCGGGACCTCTCGCAGATTACTCAGGGTGAACCCTAAGCGAGAATCATACCACTAGACCAACCTATTGAATGTTAGAATGGCTTGGGAATGTTGGGATCTGGTTTGTTGCAACTTACCGACCCATTGTGTGGCGACGACGATCTTGCATAGTATATCATCCTCAAAATATTTGTCGAGCTCGACAAATGCCCGATCAGCTGTCTTGAGTGACCAAGACATCTGATAGTGTTGCAACTGTAGTCTGCATCGGCTTGCAAAGTGATTCAACTCACGCTGATCGAGTCGGCTACGAGATGCTGCGAGTCCTGCAGCAATCTGTCGATACGCAGCTCGCCTGATGCGTGCTCCAGCCTTCGCTCTGTGAGCATCGAGAACGTCGTCGGCCATCTGGAGAGCCCAAAGTGGCTTGAGCGGACTCATAGATAGGCTTTTGATAGCATCGTCGCTGCCGCGGACTCAGTACAAGTTTGGACGTTCTGGTCATTGTCGACAAAGCGTGCCGCTGAGGTGCGGTCGAAAATTGCATTGAGGTCAAGCGAGATCAGACTGTGTTCGCTTCGTTTCAGATGGCTTGAACGGATTGTAATGCTGATGGTTTGACTGATGATAAATTGTACTGAATGTATTCTGGCGACGGATGTTGTTGGGTGACGAATGGTTGACTGGACTAGCACTGCGTCAAAATCTTGTCAGCTGTCCAGTATTCATGCAGAGACTGGCAACGTTGCAAGTACAACCGAGAACAGATCGACGGCAACCGTCCGAATCAACAACGCTCCTCAAGACCACTTGATCACCGGCTTTGTGACCTTGCCCTGATGCAGATCATGCAACGCCGACTCCATATCCTTGTAGTCGTACACTCGACACAACTTCTCCACCGGAAAATGCCCTTCCTTCTGCATCTTACACAACTGCGGGATAAAGACCGGTGGATTTGAGTCTCCCTCTCGGCAACCCTTGTATATGCGACTGCCCAGCAGGAACACCAACGGATCGATTGTAATCTTGGCGCCAGCTGGAGCCACGCCTACTGTGGCCGCGGTACCACGCATGGAAAGTATGTTGAGCATGTTCTCAATCACAGCAGGTACTCCTGTGCAATCAACTGTATAGTCTGCTCCCTTGCCGCCGGTAAGTTCCTTGATTTGTGCGACAATGTCATCCACGTTGCGGGAGTTGATGGCCTGAGTGGCGCCGACTTCAAGCGCGAAAGGCATTTTGTGGTCGAAAATGTCGACGGCGATGATCTGCTGGACCTGCATATATTTGGCGGCCATGATGGCGGTAAGGCCAACAGTTCCGAGGCCGAAAATGACGATAGAGGACTCTGGCTCCGGTTTGAGGATGTTCATGACCGTGCCGGCGCCTGATCAGGTGTGTCAGTCGAGACAGATGGACGGAAACAAGCGGAGCGCCAACCAGTCTGATAACCACAGCCCATTGCTGCGAGGAACGGCACATCCTCAGGCGGAATTCCGGCGGGTAATTTCACAATCGACGTCTCATCGACGAAGCTCATCTTTGCAAAGCTGGACTGTCCGAAGAAGTGAAATCGTACGCTGGTGTCGCTGCCCTTCAACTTGGCCGCCGTGGAGCCGTCGCGCCGCACCCCGAAGAGGTGCAGTCGGGATCCCTCGATGCAGTCCGCGGGATGACCAGCTTTGCAAAACTTGCACTCTTCGCAGTAGTTGATAGACAAGAGAACCGTGTCACCGATGGTGATATCTTTATTCTTGACTTTTCTGCCGATAGCGCGGACGGTACCAGCGCCTTCATGGCCGAAGATGGCGGGATATGGACAGACTTTGATCTCGCCTTGTTGAAAGACGAGATCCGTATGGCAAATGCCCGAGTATTGTATGTCGACGAGGACTTCGTTGTCGCGGAGCTCGTCGAGGACAACGGTCTCGAGCTTGAATGGCTGTTTGGCGTCGTGGACGACATAGGCGAGCGTTTCGATGTTCTTGGTCTGCACTTCGGACATGTCGATGATTGCAAGGAGATGGTGGTAGGTGAGAGGAATTGCTGGACAGTGATGGTTGATGAAGGAGAAGACTTGCCGTGCAGTATTTCATCCTCAATGAGCTGACTATCGAGGGAATACTCCTCACTGTTGTCCGAGGTAGAGCTTCCTCGACCCTTTTGCCGACCTCCTGATGTGTGCGGACTCCATACACAACCGTGTGCGTTGCTTTCACCGCAAAGATTGGCGTGAGCAGCTCGATCCACGTACTCACTTCTGGTTTGTCGATATCGAGGTGACTGCACATTGCCGGTCAAAGTGCTGTGCAATGTCCACGGCGGACGATAGAGTCGTGCAGGAGTTCCTCGCGTACTGTCTTCCGGGCGCTGGGCTTGTGTTCGCAGTCCGACGGAGAAGAGACAGAGAGAGCGTCGATCTTAGCCACGGCTGCGGCGTGCGCCAGGGGAGAAGGGAGGCGCTTGATGAGTGCGCAATTGTCAGGCGAAAATTGAGATCGTGAAGTTGTTGTGGATCATTAGACTGACCATTAGTGAAGTGCACGTGACTAGTGCCAAGGCATTCACACACACAGATAGCTGAAGTAAGAATCTCACACTTAAGATTCTCTCTGCATAACAATATATACCTGCCAATTAGAGGTCTTCTTCTACTTAGCTTAAGCCTAATTACAACAGGTTATAAGCCCGGCGTAACTACTACACACTTAAGGAAGAATTGTCTGTTCTAAGCGTAGCTACTAGAACCTTACTGTACACTGTTCAGACAGTTGACTAGCGAGCCGAGAAAGAGCTAGTTACAATAACAGCCGTAATGCAGGCTAATAAGTTTAAGACTACGAAGGAGAATAAAGTCCTAAGAAAGGGAAGCAACTTCTTAGACTGGTTAAGGATGCTTAAAGCAGCCCTTATAGACAAGGAGGTATTAGGCTATGTCTTTTATAATATTCCCTAGTACCCTGCCTAACTAAAGCTAAGAATTAAAGTTAGATATCCCTCTCTACTAACTAAGGAGAGTACTGCTTTATCCTCCTAGGCTCTAACTCCTTCCTAAAAAGAAGGAGGGGACACTCTAGTAACAGAACCTATTCTGACTAGTAGACTAAGACTAACTCCTCTCTAAGTCTAGCATAAGCATAACCTAATTACATACAGGATTGTTAGCAAAAGGATTAACTAATCCCTAAGGCCTAACTTTGGGGATACAGAGAAGACAGCTAAGGAACTATATAATACTGTTGCAGCTACCTACAGGCCTGTTATAACTATAAACATTTATAACAGCCTAAGGATTCTTAGAATTAGTAACATTAAGATCTAAGGAACAAACACTTAGAAGTACTGTAAGGACTTCTAGAAGTAGCATTACAAGTATATCTCTATAATAGAATAATACTCTAGGTCTAAGAGCATTCTAGTCTTAAAGCTTACCTTTAGTAATAAGCAGATTAGGCTGTTCTTTATCTAGGGCCTCTACTATCTAGAGTACCTAAGAAGCTAGAGACAATCCTATTATATTAAGAACATAACTCTTAAAGAGCTAATTACCTTATTAATTAAGGAACCTCCTCTATAGACATAGAGGACAGCAGGAGGATTTAGGGGTACTGCAGTAGATAATAATTAGTATACTAAGTGTACCTATTATATCTACACAAATGCAGATTGCTTTAAGAAGCACCCTAACAAGGCCCTAAAGTCCTAGGTACACAGAGGAAAAGGAGGATCTAACAAGGACAAGAAGAAGTCCTAAGACAAGAGCAAGAGACATAATAAGAAGGGAGGAAAGGGTACTATAGCAATTAAGCCTATCTCCTCTTCTAATGTAGGCTTAGGCTCTAATTCAGACAGCTTATTTATAGGAGCAGCAATTGCTGCCGCTAGAATACAAAGGAGTAACACTATTGTCTAGGATTCTAGTATATTATACTACTTCTTTAATAACAAGTCCTAGTTCTTAGACCTTAAACCCCTAGAAACCCTAATTAGGTTCTCTTAAGCTATTAGACAAAGCACAGTTATACACTTAGGAAGTATGAGGATTATAATAAAGTACAAGGGGAATAAGTTAAACATTACCTTACAAGATGTGTTATACTCTCCTAACTCTAATTACAACCTTATCTTAGCAGAGACTCTCTGGCTAAAGTATAAGGTCTACCTAGATAGGCTATCTTTATGCATTCTAAGGAATAACAAGAAGATAGGCAAGGTTTAGTCTACTTATAATGTTCTAATCCTCTAGAATGCAACTGTCTCTCTCCCTAAGGGGAGTACTAAAGTTGCTTCTACAACTAACAGGAATATGTCCTATCTAGCCTTTGCTATACCTAAGGCTAACATAACAAGATAGCACCAGAGACTAGGCTATATAAGGAACAAGATTCTTAATGCAACAAAGGCTTAAGTCTAAGGACTTAAGCAGATTAACACATCTACACTTAAGCACTATAAGCTATGTAAGCTTGCAAGGTTACAGAGAGTAGTGTTAAGAACTCTAAGACTAATACCTTAATCCTTATTAGATAAGGTCTATATTAACATTATAGGACTAATCTTTCTACTAGACATCTTTAGATGTAAGTACATCCTAATAATTACTAATGCAAAGTTAAGAAGAAGATAGGCTATCTTCTGCAAGCTTAAATTACAAGCTGCACAAATTATTAAGAAATGGACTACCAAGACATTTAACTAGTATAAAAAGATAGTTAAGATCTAGTTCTTAGATAGAGGAGGAGAGTTTAACAATAATAATCTAATTACATTTGTAGAGAATAAGGGACTAAGATGGGATTTCTTAGCTCCCTATACTCCTAAGCAGAATAGAATTGCAGAATTATCTAACAAGGTTATCCTTAATAAGGCAAGAGCAATAATAATTAACTCTAGCCTACCTCTCCCTCTCTAGAGTTTTGTAGTTGCATATGCAATCTTCCTTACTAACAGGCTAGTATGCCTATTAACTAACAAGATTCCTCTTTAGGAATTTAATTAAGATCTTAATGCTAGAACTCTATATATTAATCTAACAAAGATTAGGAGATTTAGATGTAGAGCATATCTACATAATCAGGGGAGACCTGATTTATAGAAGTTCTATCCTAGAGCAGAGAAATACTAGAATCTAGGATTCTAGGAGAACACTTTAACTAACTATATAGTTTAGAAGTTTGAACTATCTACCCTTACTAGGTTTTAGCATAAGATTATAACCTCTCCTTATATAACATATAATAAGGATAAGGTATACAGCATAATACCTACTGCCCTAGACTTCTAGGGGGAGAGTTTCCTACAACTAATACAACCTATTGCTATAGAATAGGAAGTCTATACTATTTACACTAAAGATTAAGATTAGGGCTAGGATGCCTAAGGGCAAGATGCCTAACCTCTTACTACTTCTTATCTTTAAGAAGTAGAGAACATATTTAATACTATATAGAGAGAGAGAAACTAAGCCTCCCTTTTAACATCTTAGGGGGAGCAAATATTAGGTTAGGACATACAGTCCTAGGATAACTAACATAAGCAGTCTAAGCCTAATTAGCTAGAGGCTACTAAGTATAAAGAAGCCTCCTAGCTAGCTTAGGGGGAGCATGTTTCTAAGGAAATAGGAAGTCCTAAGGGATTCTAAGGAAGTCCTAAGGGATTCTAGGAGCAGGCTAATACCTTATTAATACAGCTACAACATTAAGCATTAGCAGAGGATTGCCCTAAAAGAGAAGACCTCTAAGATTATGCTATAACTCCCTTCCTAGATATTTATATTATAGGAAAGAGGAAAGCAGGGAGAAGCCCTAAGAGACCTAAGAAATTAGGCAATAAAGCAAGTCCTAAAAGCTTAGGCATATTCAGACTCTTAAGAAGTAGAAGATTAGTTATAAGAAAAGACTATAGCAAGATCTAGAAGATAGGACTTAAAGCAACAAATCCTAATCTGTCTAATCCTAAGATAGTTAAGGAAGCTCTCTCTAGATCTAACTATAAGGAATAGGAGAAAGCTATTATTAAGGAAGCTAAGTTACTTAAGTCTACAGGATGCCTTAAATAGAAACTTATTAGCACCCTCCCTAAGGGGAGAGTCCCTCTTATAGGGAAATAGGTCTTTAAGATTAAGGTGCTCCTAGATAGAACTGTAGAGAAGTATAAGGCTAGATAGACAGCTAGGGGATTTATATAAAGGAAGGGACTTAACTATGTTAATACCTTTGCTCCTACCCTAAGAGCTGCAATAGGGAGAATACTTCTGTCCCTCTTAGTTAACTTTAGCTAGAAGAGGAGATAAGTTAATGTTAAGACTGCATTCCTAAATCCAAACCTAGATAAGTAGATCTTTATTAAGCTACTAGAGGGAGCTTATCTCTTTAAGAAAGATGCCTACAAGTACATTATACATGTTAAGAAAGGACTGTATAGGCTTAAGTAGGCAGCTGCTCTTTAGCACTACGATGCTATAGATACTCTCTAAAAGCTTGGTCTAATAAGAACTGTTAGCGATGCTTGCCTCTTTTAAGGGAAAGGCATCCTTATTCTCCTTTATATAGATAACTTCCAGATCTTTAGATAGTTAGACTATAAGATTAACAAGCTAATTAAGGGATTAGAGCAGAAGTACATAATTAAGGTTGTTAATACTAATGTCTTTCTTAGACTTTACCTAAAGGAAGGGAAAGATAGCTCTATGTCTGTCTCTTAGGAACACTATTCTAGAGACAAACTCTAAGGACATAGTCTTAGCAATGCAAAGAGTGTCAAGTACCCCCTTAACACCCTCCTTAAACCCCTCTAGGATAAGGGAATAAAGGAGGACTATAATCTCTTTAATAAGATTATTAGGGAACTGCAACATCTGTTAAACCATACTAGACTAGATATTAGTTTTGCTGTTAACTACTATGCAAGGTTCCTTTAGAACCTAGGACCTTTGCATATTTAGGCAGCTAAACACATCTAGAGATATGTTGCAGGCATAATTAACAAGTGCCTTATGTATAGGAAAACTAAGGAGCAAATTTAGATTAAAGCATTCTTAGACTCTAACTTTGCTAGTAATCCTAGCATATCTAGGTCTACCTTAGGAATGCTCTTTAAAATTGCAAGAGGCCTAGTTGTCTAGAGATCTTAACTGCAGAAAGAAGTAGTACTATCTAGTACTAAGGCAGAGTACCTCTCTCTTACTAAGGCAACAAGAGAAGTAAATTAGGTAAGGAATCTTATTAATAAGCTCTAGCCCTTTACCTAGGCCAAAAGCATTTCTACTATCCTTATTAAAGTAGACAATTAATTAGCTATTAGCCTTATAGAAAACTATGCTAACTCCAAAAGATTAAGACATGTCTCTCTTAGGAACTATTACTGTAGAGAGCAACATAACAAGGGGAGTATTAAGGTGGAGTTTGTAAGGATAGATATGCAGCTTGTAGACTGTCTAACAAAACTAAAATCCCCAAATACCATCCTCTGATGTAGGCGTCTACCAAAAAGAGCATCTCGTGCGAGCATAAGAGGAACACATCCTAACATAGTCGCACGAAATAAGAGGCTGATATAGGAATTAAACCTGTGACCTTCTGATTTGTGGTTAGAAATTATACTACTAGACTAACTAGCCCTTAATAAGAAGAGGGAAATTGCTCTTAAATTTATGCCTTAGTACCTGCATTCCTACCTAAGAAGGATTCCCTCCCTAGAATTACACTATTTTATTTGTTACAAAACTAAGAAGCACAATACTTAGAACACTTATTTTATTCTTATCTGTACAAAGGAAAGGAGGCAACTACATACCTCTACAAAAGTATCTAAGAAACTATAAGAAAAACACCTAGCTAAAGGAAAACTTTTCTATAAAAACCTAAAAGCATTAGAGCATGTCCTAGAACCTGCAGCCTACCCCCCTAGAACTACTACTAAAAGACTAAGCTAATTCCCCTAGAATCTTAACTTAAAGCCTAGGAGAATATTAGTTTCTATTAGGGAAGAAGGGATTTTAAGGAGAACATACACAGGATGCTGTGCTACTAACTACTGCTTTATCTCTGCCTTATTAGAGCTTAACATTTGGCTAAGAGGAGTCTAGTTATAGTATAACACAAATCCCTAAGGATTAGGAGTTATTAGACTAGGGTAGTTTTCTACTAGGAAGGCCTATTCCCTTAGGTTATACAGCTCCTCTATTACTATATTAATAAGGTCTGTAGTAAGGAGATCCTTATTAAGCTTAGCTATAAACCTATTAAAGCAAGCTACAAAAGAGAAGGGACCCTAAGCCCTAACATTTACTCTGTTATAGTGTCTGTTTATCTCTCCTCTAATAAGTTAATATATAGTCTAATATGCTACAGAACTATCTTTATAGATCTATAGGAGATCTCTACTGCTAACAGCTCTTGCTTTATCGATAACTTGCTAGAAGGTTTTCCTAGGGACAGAGAAAGCTGCTCTTCTTCTAGAAGCTATAGCTAGTAATGTAGATTGTGTTATTAATAGCTGTAAGGGATAGATAATAGATTAGCTAATAAATTAGCTAAATAGATAAGAGGTATAGATTGTAAAGTAGAGGAATGAAAAAGCTGGAAGAAGATGCTTTTTAACAAGCTAAAGCCGAGCATTAGCTACGTAGTAGGTAAATACCTGCTATATTTAGGTAACAGACAGCTCGTAATAATGCAGCTGCTAATAGGGGAGTGTTGTGGATTATTAGACTAACTATTAGTGAAGTGCACGTGACTAGTGCTAAGGTATTTACACACACAGATAGCTAAAGTAAGAATCTTACACTTAAGATTCTCTCTGCATAACAATATATACCTGCTAATTAGAGGTCTTCTTCTACTCAGCTTGAGCCCAATCACAACAGAAGTTGGTCGGGGTTGGCGAGCTGGACAGGCTGGATTAGTAAGCGCAGACGATCCCGTCTCACCTCAGGACTCAATAGACTCTTCACTCTCTTTCCGACGGGTATATCTCTCCCCACTCACGCTCGGTCTCGCAATGGCAAGATAGCCATGATGTTCGCCCTCCGCCAGCCTCTGCCGCTGTCTCACGCCGTTCGCATCGTCACGACGGCACACTCCTCATGGACGAATCGTCTGCTCGCCAGCTGCCGCCTCGGGCGTGTCCTCATCACCAGTACCGCGACTAAGAGATGGACTCCACCGTGGGCAGACTCCGTTCCGAGTTCTCCGATCGGGAAAGCTCCCGGGAGACGAAAGTCGCGACGAACGAAATGGACGACCGAGATGGACCAGGTACTTTTCGCTAGAAGGAGAGAGGGTAAGACCGCGCTACAAATATCCTCCGAGCTTGGACTCTGCAGTGAGTCCGCGATCAGGGACCGTTATAGGACCCTTCGTCGACACGAGGGAAGGAAGACGAGTATCCGTCGTTGGTCGGAGTCCGAGGACATTCACTTGATCAATCGGCGGCAGGAGGGCGCCACACATGCGCAAATTGCCAAACACCTGGGGAGAACGCGTATTGCGGTCACCAATCGGGCTCGTCTCATTGCGCAACGACCTGGCTCTCTCATTACCATTGGACAGAGAACTAACACGTCGAAGCGCGCATGGACGGCAGATGAGCGCGATCTCTTGCTTCGCATGCGAGCCGATGGTAGCTCGTGGACTGAAATTGCAGGCAAGTTGGGGAGAACTCCTATCGCATGCAATCACCAGGGATCAAGATTTAGAGTCTACTTGCCGTCGTCCCGGCGCTGGTCGGCGGACGAAGATGCTTTGCTGGCTCGTTTGCGCTTGGTGGATCGCTTGTCAATGCGAGAGATTTCACCTCATTTTCCGCGACGAAGCCTTGTCGCCCTTTCAATACGCGCATTGAAGATCAGAAGGGAGTCAGTGTCTCCCGGTCCCGAGTCTCATGATCCTGCGGCGCCGCCGGGACGAGATTCTGTCTAATAGCTCACTGTGCCGAATGAGGTCAAGTGAAGTTCCGTCTGTTCGCAACGGGTGTGTGCCAGGCTCCCGGATTCTCGCCGCACGCAGTTCTCAGTCAAGCATGCCGTGAGGGCGAGCTAATCATGGGTATTCTCACGGCAGGATAGTCTGTGCATGCAGCTACCAAGCAGCGCAGCCGTCCGCGGTCTGGTAATTGACTTTGTATGTCTGCCGGCAAAGTCCTGTGCGGAGTGCCCCCAAGCTTGGCCTGAATTCACTTACGCTCGTTACCGCAAGGCCTGGAAGCGGTCACCGCGTCGTTCGATACCGCTCAATGCAGGCAAACAGAGAAGCGAGTGGTAGGATTCAGCTGCGTGATCTACGTCATTTCCAAGGCAGCAGTTGCACATCTCTTCCTCCGAAGCAGTCAATGCTAAACCTCACTGCAACAGGGTCAACTTCTTTGCTTGAAACCGAGCACTTCCACCACTACCTCTTCCTCGCCGCCATGACAGCCTCACCCATCCTTAACCTCCCGGAGGATATCCTCGTCCTCCTTCCGAACTACCTCGACAACATCGAAGACTACACCAACTTCTCCTCCACCTGCCGTGACCTTCGCCGTGTGCTCTCGAATCCGCACCCGAACACTATTCTTCACCTGGCCGCCGCTCAGTCTCGCATTTTCTTCCGGCCATCACCCATCTTTCTGGCTACGGCTACCGCTCGCGAGCTCGGACACTGGGCCCGCCTGTCGCCCGCCAACGAAGCACTTCTCGCCACAGCCTGTCGAAACGGAGCTGAAGGTTTGCTCGATCTGGCTCTCCAACATGTGGGCCTCACACTTCCTCGAATTCGCCAACTCCATGCTCTTCGCTTCTCCGTCATCAACCCCGTCGTCGATTTGATCGACAAATGCGTCGGTGATCAATGGTATGCCACTCCCGATTTCTGGGACGGAGGCGCTTCTGATGCATACACCATCGACTCGGAGCCCGGACACACCTTCTTCCACCTCGCCATGTACGGCGAGCTCTTCGGCCCGGACATCGAGACGCTGTTGAATCGTGACTCTTCGAAGCGCAGATTGTCCGTCGATACGAGGCTAGAGTTTGTCAAATACTGCATCCCGGAGCCTTATACCGGCATGATCACATCCACCACCAGCCCCGGTCTACATCAAATCATCGACCCAAGACGTCGAGTCGAGCTCGTCGGGCCCTATGCGAAAGGTGACAAGGGGTCTCATCCGGACTATCCCAAGCAGAACAACCTCGCTTTGACCTGGACCATTCGCAGTCGTAAGTTCAATGCGCCGCTGAAAGCTTTGCGACACGCCGCTGGATCCGACTTTCAGGCGAATTTCGACGATGGCTGGTGGTACGTGCCTGACGGAGAGTCGGAGGAGGAACAGCAGGAGAGTGGTGAGAAGCGCAACTGGCGGCAAAGAATGTGGGAGAACATGCTGGTATGTCAGGGACTGGATGGTCTGGGCATGCTGCGGGAGGATCTACGTGACGAGTGGGTGGAGACGGTGAGGAGCTGGCGGGAGAGAATTGCCGCGATGGAGAAGGAGCCGGAAGTGGTGATTATTGGAAGGCAGGGAACTATGGAGTACCCATTCTTGCTGGGCGATCTCCGGAGTTGCATGAGTGGCTACGTGCCTGGAACGTGAGGGTATGCATGCAAGTCTCCGTTGAAAGACTTAAGGCTGATTGGAGACTTTTCTGCGTCATGCTCTGTTGGACACGATGAAATTGCGGTTCACTGGCCGAGCTCAGCTTCATCTCCTGCTTTCCCATCTTCAGTGGGAAATGCAAACGAGCGGTGCGTGGTGCACTTAATTCCTGTCATGTGCTAATGCTATGAGACGAGCCAGGTTGGGTTCCCCTAACAAGACTGCAAATACATACCCGAATTGCCGGTGTACATCTAGGATCTCCAAATGGTTGACTTCACGTACCTTCTAGTCGGTGAGATAGATCCGCCACACACCTCAAAAGCTTACCGAGTCATGCAAGCGAGCTGTGGGGATCGCCATGGTGCTCACAATGTCGAACATGGGCACATCCATGGCATGCAATTTCTACCGACAGCGAGATGCGCCTCATTTTGTCTTGGGACATTCCATCAATGTTGGTTTCGTGGTTGCCGGATTGGCGGCGTGCAGCTTCTGGATTTGGAGATATTCGAGGATCAACAAACAGAGGGCGGCGAGGAGAGCGGCGGGTGAGCATCTGCTTTTGACGCCTGAAGAGCTGAGTCGGCAGGGTGATAAAGCGGTCACTTTTGTGCATACTTTGTAATTTTGGTAGATGGATAATGTGATGAGTTGAAGGCTTTCAAGCATGAAGCGTGGTTGCAGATCCATGGCTACTGTGATACGAATCAGACAATCGTAAGATGTCCTTATCATCTGCAATTAAGCTGCTGTCTGATCCATTTGTCTGACTTCATACCCGACTGTGACGTCTCCTCGATCTAGGAGTCTTAACCTCCGAACGCCGCGCTCCCCGATGCTACGCCCGTGTATCATCAACTGCGCCCTGGTCTGTCTCCAAGGGCGCCTCCTGAATCCTGTTCACCAGTCCACTCTCCCTCATTTGGCCTTCTTAGCTTGCTGGGTGAGTCCTGGAGCGGTTCCACCGTTGGACTCAAGATCTGCGGCCCACAGTGCTGCGCCACAGGCATTCGTAAAGGCAAAGAAGATACCCGCAACAGGAATGGTCTCCAACAGCACGGCGGGAATGCCGAACAGCGTGTACGGGCCAGTGCGCTTCTCCACAAACTCCTCCTTCTGAGCGGTGTTCATTCCCTTGAGCTGGAAGTAGCGATCATGTGCGCTAGGTCCGTACCGACGTCCTTGGAGACCAACGAACATGACTGTACCGACGACAGGGATGAAGTTGAGCGGCAGGTACATGACGTAACGGACAATGGCGGATGGTGTGAATTTCTGGAATGGTTTGCTTGCGAGCTTGCCAAGACGCTGAATGGAGTCGCCGAATCCGGATGACTTGACCTGACGCTCTTTCTCAACGAGGCCAGTGTGACCGCGAGCGACCAGAGTGCCGTCAAAGGTGTCGATGAGGGAATCTTCGATGAGAAGAGCCTTGGAGAGGACCATGGTAAGGGTGGAGCTCTCGGAGAGGACCAGGAGGATGGTCGTGAGCGTTGCGAGAGGTCCAGACGTGAAGAACAGGATGGCAAGTTGCGGGAGGTAGGTGAAGAAGAACATGAAGGTCGTGATGCCGAGCCCCAGTCCTGCGGTAGGAACCAATTTTGAGAGTAGCGGCTTCCAGAGGCTGCGGTTGGAGAGGAGGTAGAAGATGCCCTGTGTGAGGTGTCAGTGAGTGAAATGAAGTGCGCATGTCGCGTGATACTGACCTTGATCGGGTAGAGGTAGGTGCCGCTCATCACACCAGATCTCGCAATTTCGGTGGCATTGTTGAGCTCTTCGCGCGCCGTCCTCTTGACCGTCTCGGCCACATTGTTCTTGCGGTTGGAGGACGACATGATTGATGGGTTGATGTCGGGGGGAGGGAAGGAGAGGGAAGTGAGGGATTGTTGTTTCCTTGGAGAAGGTCGATGTTTGTGCAAGGGAGAAAATGAAGACCGACGTGCTTGCTGTGTGATTCTTTATTGAAACGTCATATGCAAAGTTGCAAGGAACAGGCGTTTGCTCGATGACATACAGGGCGTTCCGAGCCGCGACGCCGTGTCCCGATCCCGCTGGCCCGCTTCCGTCCACACGAACCCCACATTTTGCATCTGCGGGGACTTCTCCTCCTCGAGCTCTCGTTCTCGGCCAGGGCCAAGCTCCTCCTCCTCTCCACCAAGACTCCACACGATGTCCATTCAACATCCTGGTATATTCGGTAGACAAGAAGAGGAGAAGATGCAGTAAGCCCCGGTCCGCTCAGCTTACGTACCTTCATGCAGATGCATCTACTCCTTCAGCCTCCCATTTCCTTGCCTTCTTTTCCTCATTTCTCTTTGTCTTCCCGTGTCACGCCGTTACAGTACACCACAGTAGCCATGGCCACCGAGCAAACCATTTCCGAGCGCTCTGCCGATGAAAACATATCCCCTCAAGATGCTCAAGGCGCCCAAGTCCCTCTGACAAACTTCACCATCCCAACGTTCCCTCCCGAAGCCCATGGTCTTCGTGCCTTGACATTGACCAGTGACATCAAGGTTGATGAGTACCAGGCCGAGCTTTCAAAACCCTTCTCCATCCCTCCGCTGCCTGCATCTATCGAGTCCCTCACTCTTGAACTGTTCTCCCTGGGATATCCCGCAGGTTTCCTGACTGCCCTCGCCGAGAGGCTCCCAAACTTGAAGAGCGTGGTCATATACTCGCAACTGTTCGCTGGCATCACACAGGAGTCTCAAAAGGATGCTGTGGCTTTCTTCAAGGCATTGCCGGGTCTCAGAGCTTTGCACTTGCTGGACTGCTGTGAGTGGTGAGGAATGAGCTACAGGATTGCGGTGCTAATGCTGGGTAGTCGCCAAGGCCCATTTCTTCGAGGATGCTAGCAAGTGGCTGAGGTACAATACGTCAGATGTGTCTGGAGAAGCTCGGCGGGGTCTGATGTTCTTGGAGGTCAACTACACATTCAGGCATGAGGATGAAGAGGTAGGCCTGGAAGGAGCGGAGTCTTGAATGCAAGCTTACTCTCTGGACAATACAGTTCATGGGCAAGATTCAGGCACCCGAGCTTCCATCACTGGTTGGACCCGGGTTGATCAGCTGCTCGTTCAACCTCGCCGAGCCCGAGAACGCCGAAGACGATGAGGACGACCCGTCAAACTTGCTTGGTGCGGGCGATAAAGAGGGAGTTATGGCGTGAGTAGTGCTGATCTTGTCGACGGCCGAGCTGAACGTGTGACAGCTTCAACAAATCGCTGGCCGACCCACTTATCGCCGCTCTGACCGATCCGGAGACAAGTCCCAAAGGACTACGTGCGTTAAACACCACGCTGTACACTCTGACACCAGAGCAGCTAGGCAGCATACTGGCCGTGCAGAAGAACGTCATGGTCTTGCAAGCTACTGTAGAAGTCGAACCTGGGGAGGAATGCAAGAAGGCACTTCTAAAGGGGATGGAAGAGTGCAGGGACTTGGAACAGGTTGAGATTGTGAGGTTGGATGCCTCGATCGAGGGGCAGATGTGCTGACGACTCCCAGGTTGCGAATCCCAGTTTGCAATTCTCCATTGAGGTGCGATGCTCGCTACGGTAGTCATTTCTGATGCTGACGTTGTGATTTGAAGGTCCAAAGTCCACGCCACGCCACGCTCGAGACGACATTTCCTGCCTCGGCCGATCTGGACGCTCTATCGAAGAGATGCGAGAAGCTGTCGAGCTTTAAAGCCAACGTCTTGCGCACGAAGACGCTCGGCACGGTCGATTGGGAGAAGAAGGACGGACAATGGGTAGGCGGCGTGAAGGAAGGGACTGGCTGGAAGAAGGTTGAGGTATAGTGCGGTCAGAGGGTCGCCGAGATGAATGTTTCTTAGACATCCACGACCCTCGCAATGGCGCAGAGTGCGTTCTCGGTGGGCATACCTACTTCTCGAGCGAAGTATCGGAAGCCAGATGGTCGGGAAGCAGAAAATGCAGTACATTATGCTAGAAAGGTAACGCTAGTACATATCTCCCCACGCACTCGTGGAGGGGATGACGAGGAGCACATGCTCTGTAACGGGAGGAAGAATGCAGAGCGGTAACGAATTGCATGCACGGTACTATAACAGCAACAGCAATTAGAGTGGCGATAAGTGGGTCGACAAGGACGCATTAAGTGTGATTCTGGCAGTGAGGTAGCGACTTCCAGAGATTCGGGAAGAGATGCGAGGTGGCGACATGTGAAATCGCAAGTCGTGAAGTCGCAAGCTGGAAAGTTAGGAAGCCGCGACTGCTGTAATGTGAGGCTAACTAGCAGTACGGGCATGTAAAGGCAGAAGACGCAAGAGAACCGCAAGCACGCCGATGAAGAAGCTAAGGAAGACGTAGACCTTGCTCGACCACCATCGCTCGCAACAAGGAGGGAAGCTACGAGTGTCTAACACTAGTTCGAGGAAAGAGGTACTGTCTAGCCTTGACGCACCTTCCTTCGGAACAGATCAAAACTTGAAAGAATGTCTAGCGCCCTCGACATCTGGACTAGTCGGAGGATGTTATTAATGTTATTGGTTGCGGCTGCCTCGGGTAAGCAGGGAAATATCTAGGCGCTCTTATTCTGGTTAGCCTGGGCGAACTGGACGTGATTTGGCCTGCTGTTAAGCTCGGTATTTCGAACTTTAACAGTGCATATCTCGACAACGGCAAAAATACGACTCTGTAACTTCGAAAGTACACATATCACTCCTCTTCGCTGGACTTGGCTTGTTTGGAACTGCAAAAGCTCGGTGTTTGAAACTTGTTTTGCGTTTTATCTCGAAATCTATGCTACTTGTAGCTCTGTAGTCTTCCAACAAGAGAAAGTGCTCGAGATAGCGTTATTTAGTTTCCTTAGATTTGCGAAAGCTCGATGTTCTTGTTTCGTTGTTGTATAGTCGCCGTGTTATAGACTCTCCTTTCGGCCCGACTTCGTGCTACGAAAGCTCGATATTTTGAACTTCAACCGCGTTTTACTCGACAACGGTAGCAACAACGACTCTACGCTTTTCACAGGACAATCGACACGATGTGCTCTTCGATTTGGCTTCATTAGATTTGGAGTAGGTACAAAGCCGCAAAAGCTCGGTATTTTGAACTTTAACAGCGTTTTGCTTAGCGACAGCGCCGGCTACTACTCTGCGAATTTTGCAGGGCGGCCAACACAACGTACTCCTTAATTTAGCTTCAATAGATTTAACGTAGGAGGTGACTCCTTGCAAAGCTACCGTCCTGTCGAAATAGCCCTACGACCACTACATCCGAAGTCTAGGTTTTACAGGTTAGTCGACACGATGTAAAAACCCGATAGAAGACGGCGCTTGCGGAGACGACAGTATTAAGTACGGCAGCATCAAAGGTAGCATTTAAGACGGTGCTAGTAAGCAGCATTAAAGACGGCAGCATTGAAGACGGCAGCATTGAAGACGGCGCGGGCAGCATTAAGACGGCACTAAAGGAGACTCGGCATTAGTCACGGGAGTGAAGCCGAGTAGTTGGACGGCGGCGGGGAGGTCGAGGTATACGTGATCAAATTCGGAATAGTGGGACTGCCACAGCAAGGCTGCACTTAGTTCGTGGTAAGAAAGTGACTTCAACTTCGAGCTTGTAACGTGCCTGTCGAGTAAGTGCGATGTGATAGCAAGGTTGGAATAACTGGACCGCGGTAGTAAGATTGCATTGTGGTCGAGTCCGTGCAGGCGGTCGTGGAGGCTCCGTGAGCTTAAGGCGTGCCCGTGGAGGTCGAGGGACGAGTTGTTCTAGTCTGCAGTGTATGCTGTCAGACAGGCTAGTAACGGTGCAAGTGCCTGAATAGGTGCTTCGACTCTGGCAGGATACTGCTCGTAGAAATGTAGCTTGTCTGTCGGTGAAGTGGTCTCGTGCTCATAGAGGTGAAGCTGGGAGCGATCGGCGAGGTCGGATCGTGCTCGTAGAGGTAAAGGGGAGTTAGTAAGGCATGATGTTGCTCGTGGACGTGGTTAACGGTGGTCGGGAGTGCAGGATCGTGCTTATGCTCGTGGAGGTGGACGGTAGAAGGTCTGTCGGTCGGTCGGTGAAGAGGTGTCGTTCTCGTGTTGGTGCTTGTGGATGCGGAGTAGTAGCATCGAGCTCGTGAAGACAGGACATGGTCGGTTAGGCAGGGACGGTAAGGCCGAAGGGACGGTGAGGTCGAATGGACGGCGGGATCGAAGAGGTCGAAGGGACGGCGAGGTCGAAATGACGGCGAAGTCGAAACGACGGTGGAGTTGCAGAGACGGTGAAGTTGCAGAGACGGTGGAGTTAAATTGGTCGGCAGCCTGGGCTTTGGTCTTCGTTGTTGTAATCTGCTGGGTCTGAAGCTAGGTGTCTTGGCTGGTCGTTACTGTTGTCGACTTCGGGAGTACGCAAGCTTGCCAAAATTCTGCTCTTTTACGGATGCGGGAGTAGCGCTTATAGTAAGGTTGACGGCAGGTAGTAGTGCCATACATCCTCTGGACGAGCAGCGCAAGACCTGTAACAAGTTGTGATGAGGGTGGTCACTTTAGTGGGAGCGTGCTCGTCTTAAGGGCTGATGAGGATGAGGACTGGTGAGCATGAGGGCTGGTGAGGTGGTGAAGGCTGGTGAGGTGGTGAAGGCTGATTTCGCCGAAGGACTGGTGTGTCGCCGAAGGATCGATGTGTCGCCGAAGGGCTGGTGTGTCGCTGAAGGATTGGTGGGCTGGTAAAGGCTCGGTGGTAAGACTCAGTGGTCAGACTCGATGGATGGCTCGGTGAATGGCCCGGTGGTGCTATTAAGGATGACGCTGGTGGAGCGCACGGAGGTCGTTATCATGGCACACAGCTGATGAGGCAATGAGGAGCATGGAGGCGCGCGCAGCCAGCGCAGGTGACGCAGAAGGTGTGGTATGATCATTGCTATTGCTCTTGGTTCAGCTGGAGGACGAGGGAACGCATGCAGTAATTGGCGGCGTAGTCACGCAATGAATAGATTATGGCGGTAATTAGTTAAGGGGATCATTCGTGGCGGTCAACACGCTGCTGGCGAGCAGTTCAGTGTAGGGTTATGGGGGCGATCAATTAAGTCTTGGTGGTTGTGAGGTAGTCAAATATCGCTGTAGCTGGCTGCTGCTGTTGCGTAGCCGAGGGCACTGCATCGTAGTGTGTTGTTAATCGAACAAACTTTTACGTAGGGATTCAGTAGGATCGTGCTCGTGCTTGTGCTCGTGTAGTAAAGGGTGGCCGATAAGGTAGGATCGTGCTCGTAGAGGTGAAGCGTAGTTGGTGAAGTAGGATCGTGCTCGTGCTTTTGCCCGTGTAGTAAAGGGTGGTCACTTCGGTGGAATCGCGCTCGTGCTTGTGCTTGTGCTCGTGTAGTAAAGGGTGGCCGATAAGGTAGGATCGTGCTCGTGGAGGTGAAGGATAGTCGATAAAGCAGGATCGTGCTCGTGCTTGTGGAGGTGGAGGGTACCTAATCGGCGAAGTGCGTGGCACTTGCGGTTAGTTAAGGGGAAACGTGAGCGGCGTAGTGGACAGATAGTGGACCAGATGGCTTCACAGTTTGACGGTGAAGGGATCATGTGAAGTTGTGGAGAGGCACGGCAGAGTGGAGATGGTCGGATCGAGACAGTCAAGTCGAGTAGTTGGCCGGCGGCACGGCGGTGAGGTAGTCGGACGGCGGCGGTGTGGTTGAGATCATAGGCCACGGCGGTGAGGTAGTCGGACGGGGAACGGCGGCGGTGTGGTTGAGATCGTAGGCCGCGACGGTAAAGTGGAGGTGTCGAGGTACAGGCTGGAGACAGTGAGGTCGAACCGATGGAAATGTGGCAGTGAAAGGTTGAGCTGGCTGGACTGCGACAATAAGGTCGTCATCGTAGGACGGAGGAATAAGTATAGTAGTGACGAGATCCGAAAAGATCAAGCGCTGTTGGTGGCAAGAAAGTGGTATTGAACGAAGAAAACTTCATTGAACGGCCAGCTAAAGTGTCTGTCGGCCGGAAATTCAAGGTCGGCATAGGCGAACAGATTGGCGATGTCGAAAGATCAAGTCTTCGAGGGCTTTTGAAGCAGAGCAGCCTACCTTATCGACACTTACTGCAGATCCCTCCACCTCATTCCTGATCAGGAGTACCGGGTAAGCCTCCGTTACGTTGTTCTTGCTCTTTTGCTCAAAGCCTGGCCCGGGACAGGTTGTTGTATTTGTGTGTAAGAGGTGTGGCAAAGGACGACCGACCTTAAGAAGGTTGATTTTGTAGGTGACAGCTGCAATGGGTGATGAAGTGGTCGATGGTCGATGAGGATGGCATGGTCGAAATCGGTGTGACCAAGATGCTCTGGTCTGGTTAAAGACGGTCGTTAGTATGTTCGAGGTATAGGCGGCGGGCGGCTGGGCAAGGGTGAAGATCGGACGTCGTTAATGGTGTGGTCGGTCGTTGCTGTGCACTGCTCCATCGTGACTCAAAGATTAGTGCAAGGCGTGTGCCGTAGTTGGAACGGCTATGCAAAGCATTCGAGCCCTTGACGAGATTGTCACGAGTGTGAGGAAAGAAGATGGACCGAGCGAACAATTGCATTTGCGCGGGACACCGCGCTACTTCATTCTGTGCGACAAGCTTTTCCCAGGATCTGCTGAAGCAGGATTGCCTGCACTCACCTTGTTCTGTTCCGCTAGAACGGCGTCAGTAGCGATCTGTGCCCGGGGCTTTCCGCCGCACGTTGCCTCTTGTTCAGAGGCTGCGCTGGCTACACCTGCCGAAGCAGCGGTACCTACACTCGCCTTCTCCTGCTCCACTGGAGCGGCATCAGCGACATTGAAGTCTCCTCCTGTGCTGTTGTCCCCGCTCACCGTCTCATCAGCCTTCTGCGCTTTCGGTACCGGCGCTGGCAGACTTGCCAGCGTCGGCCTCCTCGGCGTTGGCCTCCTTCCTTGCTCGAGTCTTCTCATGCTTTCGCGCCGTACCCACGAAGCCCGGATGCTTGTCCAGCCCGTCAGGGCCGTACAAGTTCCGATGCTGCTGAGGTTGCTGCTGCTGCTGCTGCGTTGGCTGCATTGGCTGCTGCTGTTCCTCTTGCGCCGACTTCTCGCTCTTCTCCTTCTCCGACTGCTTTTCCGCCGCCCTCTTCTCATTTCTCCTCGCTTTCGCAGCTGTGTTCCTGGCCTTCTTGTTGGCCTTCTTCTTCTCTCTCGTCATCTCTTTCTCCGCCTCATCTCGCGCCGCTTTCAACACCTCGACATAGACTTGTTCCTCAGCTAGCTCCTGCATCATCTGCAAGAGCTTGGCTTGATAGATCTTGCCGTCCTCCATCGGGTCGTCCGGCTTTTCCTGCAAGTGGTATGCATTGGACCGGTCGCCCAGTGCACATTTTGCGCCAGGGTGACCTTTCAATGCTCCGCAATGCCAACATGGTCCCGGACACCCTTCCTCCCACCACTCATGACCTAACTTGCGACAAGTATCACAATGCTTCATCATGTTGTCGTTGGTGAGGTTGATGTAGGTGGACAGGATTTTCAGCGACGCCAAAACTACGTGGATCGGCATCCGCCAGTGGCGCCTTGGCACTGCAGCCCTCTAGCGTTGTTGTTGTTGACACGGATCATCCCGAAATCCAAGGAGCGTGCCACAGCCACTACGATTGCTGTTCAACAACCATTGAAGCTGCTCTGCCTGTGTTCACTTGAGGTGAAGTCGCTCATAGCGCCTAAGGTAGCGTGAAAGTAAGACCGAGATCCGGCATCGCAAGGATCAAGAAGATTGAGCCAGACCGAACCTTATCCATGTGCACGAGCGTCACAAGTTCTGCCTGGGAACCCTGCAAGGATTTTCGTGTGCGGGGTAACTCGACTTTCCGAGAAATGCTCGTTGTCAATTCTCGCTTCTTCATCAACCAACATCACAAAATGTAACGTACATCCCGTTTCGAGTGTTGTTGAGCTCCAGCTAACACGGCATACAGGTCGAACCGCAAGCGAGAAGGCGGCGTTGACGATGATGGTGGTGGTGATGCAGCTAGAGAGATGCGCGCAGTGGACGAGGAGGAGTATTCGCAGATGCTGAGGACGGTCTTGGAAAAGACCAAAGCCTTGTGCATTGAAAGAGAAGAGTTGATTGTGTGGCTGGAGCAGCACGGAATTCCCGTGCCAGCACGGCTGACACAGGAAGAGCTGGATGCCACTCTGGCGGACTTGAGCAGGTTTGCTGATGGTGAGAAGGTGGAGGCATTTGGGATCGTGCCCGCTGCGAGTGCAGCGGAGCCAAATTCCGCGCCGACTGTGATGAGCAAGATTGTTGAGAAAGAGGTGAGTGCGCCCAAGACGGCCGTGACGTCCACTACGAATGTAGTGAAGTCGTGTCCTTCGTATTGGATCTGGGGGGAATGTCAGATGAAGCAGCCGTGCAAGATGTCACACGACGTCCTGAAGCTGGATTTGATGCAATCTAAAGCGTACAAAGAGGCATGCAGGACTGGGCATATGGCAGCGAAGACAGCGATGCTGCTGTTTGACATGAACGAGCAATTTCGCGAGTGTGGCTTCCGCAAGGAGGTGTACAAAGGAGCGCTGGCTAACGCGAGTGTGGCGAGTGCCACATCCGTGTCACAGCACGGCTCTCCGGAGGACGCGTTGGGAGAGTCAGAGAAGCTTTCGGCGCTTCAGGATTGGATCAGCGAATGGCGAACGGTGTGGTTTGTCAAGATGCCAGAACGGGTGAAGCAGCGGGTCGAACTTGTTAAGCAGGGGTATGGCCCACTCCCAATTGAGATGGCGACTGCGTGCAACTGGTGGATGGCGAAGCAGAAGGCCGAAACGGGGGATCATCTTGCTTCCGGACGATGACTCCGCGGAGTCCTCGCAGAACAAGGGTGATGGAGCGAACATTGCCTACACAAAGAGGGACTAAGTCTTCTCTCAATGTCAAACGGTGTTCTGTGCAATGTGTCAACTTGTCCCGTTTCAACAGTGCCGACTTGTCTCATGTCAGCAGTCTCGCTCGTTAGTGGGATTGTACGGAGTGAGCCAATCGTGGTGGTGCCACGAGCAGTTTGGGCACGACCGAGCGAAAGAGGAGAGACGCGGGCACGAATGGTGAGAAGGAGAGCGCATGGAGCAGGCCAGTGGAAGCCACATCGGAAGCAAAAGGAGCGGCAAGGATCCAAGGCAAGGAGAAGGCGAGAGTGGATCTTGTCCCGGCAAGGTACCCGCATTGCCCGATGGTCAGCTAAAGCGAATGGACAGGGACGTGATGCATGTCAGTGGAACGGAGCTGAACAACTTAACTATGTCTTGCCATTGCAACGGTTGTTTGTGGGAAGAAAACCGAGAAACAACCCCCTTGAAATTGACACCGATCCTTCTCGTTCGGATGGAGTCTCATGATCTGCCATGATTCTCGTGCGCCGACCCATGCGTCCCATCATCAACGCCTAAACTCCATCCCGAAAGAAAGCATAAACCCACGACTCCGATTGATCCTTGCCATTTCTTTGCCCGACTCTTCTTCACATCTTCACCCGCAGCAAGTACCGCAGCCGCACCTGATCCACGTTGTAACAGATGTACTCGTTATACTCCAAACATGCATCCAGCACTGTCGTGTCGCCTGGAGGCTTGGTGACGGTGTCTGGCATCTGGACACCGGCGAGCGATGGGTGCACGCAAGACGCATCCTTCCACAAAGCGGGTCCGACGGCACCTTGGCCCCATGTCGAGAGGAGACCTTTGGCGAGAGCATCGTCTCCAGCGTCGTAGGAGGCATCGACCAGTTCCTGCATGGGATCGCCGAGTTCAGCCTCGCAGAGGAGGAGAAGTGCGTGGCCGCCGCTTGCGTATGAGTTGCAGTAATTCGCCGACTTCGATGCCATATCGGCGAGGTAGATGCCTTTGCCGAACATGTATCTGTCTCATGTCAGTCGCGACGCAGTTTCTTCCACAACAGGCCATACATACCCTGACACGGGCGCTTCTGGTGGTGCGATCCTCAAGCCTTGGCTGAGAATGCCGCCGTAGTTGGTGCTCCTCGATCCATGCCAGAGGAGGCGACGATCGCTGGCGGTCCTCTTACCGTGACTGCGCTCGAAGCGGTCGATCTCGCCTTGTCTCTCAATGCGGAAGACGTCGAGAAGCTTATACTCGTGGCCATGCGTAGATCCGCGGCTGTTGATGAGGTAGTCGCTGATGTGAGAGAACTCATCCGTGCCGCGGTCGATGGGAGTGGTCTCTTGCAGGCCCAAGCTTTGGAACTGGGAGTCTAAGAGATGACCTGAGCTTCTATCCTTTCCTGCCTTGATGATCTTGTCTGCATCCTTCAAATCGGCCAACGAAGCGAGTACCTCCACCTCCTTCTTGAGATGTTCATGGTTCGAGATGACGGGAGCACGGTTGCGGCCGAAGTTGTGAGGAATATAGCTGTAGTACAAGTCGCTGAAGTGCTCGGTGGCTTCGCGGACGGTGGCCATTCCATGATGTGATGTCGCCAGGTCGGGATCGTCGAATAGCTCAGCGAGGCGTTTGAGCGCATCGTAACCTTTCGTGATGGTCGCCTTGCTCAGTTTGCCCAAAGGCATCTTCTCGACGTCGTAGTTCATGTCCTGCCATGAGATCAGTATGTGAAATTGACCTCGACAAGACGACGACGTCCACTCACCGCCATGACACTGTCCATGTGCTCTCGATTGAAGATCAACTTCATCAACTCGGCAACTTCCGGCGCCAATGTGCACTTGTTGTAAGGAGACGTGCTGCGGGACCGGCCAGGCTTCACATCCGCGAGACCAGCCTGATCTTCGTCCTCATCCTCGTCATCTGACGGGAGATAGCTCTTCTCAAGAAACACATACTTTCCAGGCTTTGGAGCACCGGCTCGATTCGACCACGTAAGCGCGGCTTTGTCCTTGAATTTCTTCTCGAATTCCTTCATGGCAGACTGAAGACTGCCATCGCCGAGTTGAGCGCTCTGACCATTGGCACCAACACGGCCCCAGCGGGTCCAGGTGCGGAACTGCCGGCCATCGGTGAGAATTTGCACTATCGACAAGTGTCAGCTGAAATATCACATGATGGAGTGTTATCATGGCGACCAACGCTTGTAGAACTTGTTGTTGTTCCCGGAAGAGTGAGTCTGATTGAGCGACGCGTCGTATATTATGCCATCGTCATCGTCGATGTAGACTCTCCAGCCTCTGGAGCTCAATGGACAAGTTTCGTCCACAGGGACGACAAGATTGTCGGTCGTAGCGAACTGGTTGTCTTTGGAAATCGCTTCGGAAGCTTCGGGCGCCACTTCATCTTCATCCTTCGTATCGGTGGCTTTAGCTTTGCCTTTTCCCTTGCCAGGTGCTTTCTTCGGAGGCGGTGGCACATCTTCATCGTCGTCGTCTACCGGACTGTCCTTTGCCTTGGCTGGTGCCCTGCCACGCTTCTTGGGTGGTGCTTGTTGCTGCATGAGCTCATCGTCATCGTCCTCGTCACTTGCTGGCTGTGCTGGCGGTGCTTTCTTTGCTCGTGACGGTCGCTTCTGAGGCAGCGCTCCGTCCGCATCGTCGATAGCCGGTGACGCTGCGCGCTTCTTCGGAGCTCTGGTGGTCACCATCGTGTGAAGTGATCGGAGTGGATGGTAAATCGGCGGGGTGGTGTTGTCGGAGAGGGAGAGCGAGAGGCATTGGTTTAAACACGAAGCTCGCGGCGGACTCAGCTCCGGCCGAAACAGGCAGCAGACCCACTTTTACCTGCATGACCCCTGTCGCGCTCCTTGCTGCCTGCCTGAGGTTGCCTGTGCCGTGTCGTACGGAGCACATGCGCCGCTGTCCAAAACAATCGCCCACAACCAACCTCTGCTCTTCTCTTCCACTTCATACCACTTCGGCGGTGCATCACCTTCGAGATGGCATCACCGAGCACGCCTCCCATGTTCAACTGGTCCAACTCCAGCATGGCCACCATCATGGATCTTCCAGCCGAACTGCTCATCGCCATCTCTTCCTACCTCACTACGCCCGAGCTGGGTGAGATGCGCCGATACTGCAAGTACATCGAACAAAGCCTCTTCGAGAGCTTCGCCAAGGAATTCTTCACCAAGCGCCAATTCATGATCGAGCACGACAGTCTCAAGACGCTGCTCTCCATCGCCAATCATCCGGTCCTGTCGAAGCGACTGGGTGAAGTCCTCATCAGCACTCAGCATCGCGGCCAGCTCGCATCCATGACCGACACCGACATGGGGCGATTCGTTGACGCACAAGAAGCGGATCGTGAGATTCTCCTCGCCAGCGGCACCGCCCGAGAACTCCTGCAGGAAGCGTTTACCAAGCTGCCGCACCTCCAGTCTGTCGGCGTGCGAGACTTTGACGGCAAGGGCCGCGGGCGCGATGGCTCATACGCGCGGTGGCGGAGCTGGGGCTGGTCAACTTATCGGAGCGCTGGCCTGGCGCTGGATAAAAACCCATCTCAAGTGTTCGCGCTCGTGATGGCTGCTCTTGGCGGAAGCCATGCCCGACCTTTTAAGGTGGAGGCGATTCTCCGTCATTCTACTGGTCTCTCGCCCAATGGATTCTACGTCAGTACATCAACCGCGCCCATGCTGGCGGAAGCGAAGTCCTTGATGCTGGATGTTGGCCAGTTCTTGCGGCAACGAAACCTCCCGGCTTACAAAGTTCATGCCGTACGTATCATCCTTCCTCATCGATGCGAAGCGCTAACAATAAAATAGGACGCACTCCGCCGGTTTCTCGCATCATCTTCCAACCTGGAAACTCTGCGCTTGAACTTCCGAAACCCAGCTGGTCGACCAGGAGCAGAAACCATCCTCGATTGGCTTGGTGAGCCTGTGCAAAGCATGAGAGCGCAACCAACGCCGCCAATGCTCTTCGCGAAGCTCACACAATTCGACATTGGGTATGCTGAGCTCAAATCATCGACACTTCTGGCCGTCCTTACCAAGTTTGCATTGACGTCGTTCTCAGTATGGAACGTCAACTTCCTTTGCGCGAATGCCGACAGTCGCACAGCTCCAGATGGCTGTCTCCAATTTTTCTCAGATCTCGCTAGACTACTGCGGCCGTCAACATCGGTCAAATCAGTCAAACTGGGCCACCTCACGCAGATTCCTCTGGGGCCTGGCAATCGGTCCAGCAGGCCCATCTCATTCGTACTAGAAGGCAGCAAGTCTGATGATCAAGACTGCGAGCTTCAGGGCGAAGTCAAGTTCCGGGCACGATACGGCCTCTCCGTGGCACAGTGGCTCGAAGGTGTTGCGGATCGAGTATGGGACTGGACCGTTCCCCAGGCGAACAGCCTCGATAGCTCGGATGAGGAGAGCGTCCTGGAGGACGACGATGGAGATGACGAGTAGTTTCGCGGAGGTGTCTATTGTCCATGGTTCAGAGGACGAGAAATTAGGCAGTATACCGTAGCGTATCGTAAGCCAGGGCGACCGAGCGCCTGTCAAGCCGCTCACAATCCATCACGGCAGAGAAATCCTTTGTCAGCTCTGGCATGTTGTCTCGAACCAAGAGATATGATAACTTACCGGTGCTCCTCAGCTTGTGGTCATCCATGGCCGCCGGCAAAGCTCAGCTCGTTCAGAAAACTCTAAGGTCCTGCGCTCACGCTCGTCGGGCAAGTAGACACCGACAAATCCTCGTACACCAGTTCGTGAAATCATAACTTTGTACATTGGCTTTCCCTCTTTCACATCTACACCGGCGGCGGCGGCGGCTGTACATCTCGACTCCTCCGATGATCCCCACTCAACCGTTGTAGACTCTGCCTCCAACTGAATCTCCCTGCTCTTGATCCATCCTCCTCACCGGCAAGCCGACTCCTCCTCCCACTTCCAGCCTCCAACTCCACTACACTGCCCTGCAACTCATACCGCACCGTATCCCTCTTCGCCTGCATCTCCACCGCTCTTTGCTTTTGGCCTTCCATCTCGAACATCTCGGCGTCAGGACTCAGTTCGCCGGCGGTCGTGGACCTTCGCATTTCGTTGTCTGCTGAGAGTTCTGCTTTGTAGTCCAGTAGGACTTGTGTGCGTCGGTTGGCGGACGCTTCTTTTGCTGAGAGGGTCTTTGCGGATTTGCGAGTTCGCCGACGGCGGACGAAGAGTAGGATCCAGATTATGATTGAGATGAAGCCAATGATCGCGAAGATACCGCCTATTACCAGTCCTACGTTGACGCCTGTGCTGCCTTTCTCGGGATCGCGATCGCTGGTCGGAGGAGGAGGAGGTGGAGCTGGGCGGGCTGTGGACGTTGGTGTCGAAGTCGCAGAGGAGGACGAGCTCGTAATGGTAGGTGAGACGATCGAGTACGCAGCCGGCACATCGTTCGCTCCATTCGCGGCTTGTGCGGCTGCCAGGTATGTCTCGTCCGTTGTGCCATTCAGTCCGATCAATGTGAAGCGATTCGAATAATTGACTATCTCCGACCCCGACGTGGTATTCGCGACCATCTTTAAATAGAATCCATTCTGCGAGGAGGCGGATACATTTGCTGGTATGTCAGCCACGACCTTGCCTTCGGACACAGGGCTGTTGGGTTCGCCAATCGTTCGTATGGTCTGCGAGGTTGTATCCGAATTGCCGCCGATCAGGAGTGTGAGAGTGTAGGATACCAAGTCGCTCATCGATGGGGTACTGTGGGAGTCCTGCCATGAGACGGTGAAGGGCCCGGCTGGCCATGTCGAGCCTGCTGCTGGTGTGACGAAGGTGATTCCGAGGCCGGCGTGTGCGGTGGGTATGAGGAGGAGGGCGGAGAGGAGCACGTGGAGGAGAGAGCGGAAGTGGGTATCATGAAGCATTGCGGAATGCATCGGGCATGATCTGAAACGAGTGTGGTCGCGAACGCGCGCGAATGAGTGTGGTATGCCCGACGAGTGGAAAGCAATGGTATAAAGAGTGTATATCGGTCAGTTCATGTCCATGCGAATGGCAAATGGTAGTCGCGAGAAGGGATGTAGTCGTCGCAAAGGACGCGACAACAGTTCGTCCTCAAGTCTAGGCAGTCGTCGTACGCCCCGAAGGATCGCCAGGAACAGGAACAGGGGCTGCCCGGCTGTGTGATCCGGCTCCTCAAGAACGGTCCGGCCGAAGTTTATCGCCGAGAAGACGACAACAACATCTTTTGACAACATCTTCGTCAAATTGACGTCTGGATGGTACCTCTACGACCTGATCAAGCACCTTCATAACTTTCGGCGGAGCCGCTCTGAGGACATACCACAAGAAAGAACTCGCACGGCTTTGACGAAAGGAACTGGCCTACATCGACAACGACTCATCAAGACTCATCGCCGCGGACGAAACCATGGACTGGCCGAAGCCGTATCTCTAGTCCAAGATCGACCGCGTTCCTCGTCTATCCGTGACCAGATCCAGCGTGATAGGGACAATTAATCTTGAAGCTGCATATCCTCCAAACGATGGTACTCGAGCTCTTGGCGCAAGTGAGCTTCGAGGTCGCTCGTCTTTCATCTCAAGCGTCCAGTCCGCCTGCAGCATTCCCAAGGATGGCCTCCTCCGGAAATGTGTCTCGTCCAGAGATGAACGCCACTGGTCAGGTCTTCGAATGCTACCACAAGCAAGCATGATCATTCTTCCGCGACGGAAAACTTGTTGAAGCTATCGACCTTGCGCAGCGCATGCTGGAAGAGCCTCGCATGGGTGTTTTCCACCGGGCCGGCTTTCATCCAGGCCCTCACGTTGACAAGCTCGAGGTGCGCGCTCATCTCATTCTTCAAGATGCTCGTACCGACCTCGCCGTCGAGGAACTTTCTGCGCTGCAACCCAGTTTCGCTGCAGGATAGAATCCCGCAACAAATGAAGACGACAACGCAGACATCCAGGGCGGTGCCGAAGGTGACGACCATGATGAGGAAGAGGCCGAAGCAGAAATCGTTGAGGTCGATCTTATCAAAATGAGCGTCAAAACTGAGGAACGATTCGAGCGTGAAGAACAGAAATTGGGAGCAGTCCAAGTCGAGAAAGGACAAGGAGACAATTTCAAGGAGGCAAGTGGCGTCGAGGACTGAGTCGATGTCTAGGATCAAGAAGAAGGTGATGCGTCGACGTCTTGGACTGTCGACCTGACCGCCGAAGCTTCGAGTGGAGAGGAGTCTGACGATCACGACACACGGTCGGGGTCGGAGGTAAAATTCCAGCTCTCTGGTTCCGGGGAGGAAGGAGAAAGAGCAGGTATGTCAGAGTAAGAAGCATGTAAGTCGACCGTGTCTACAACCGCACCGCACCACTGTCTAGCTACGGGCCGATGTCTTCGATGTCTTTGTACTCATAGATGTCCAGGCTTGCAGAAGAGAAGTGCATACTTTCTGTTCCTTGGCATCGCATCGGCTTCGTTGACTCAAACATACAGAAACGAGAGTGCTCGTGGCAAAGCGCCCATGCCGAAGAAGCGGATGCGCACAGCTTCGGATAAGATGATCGACTCCTCTACTGCCGCTGCTCGCCCCATATGTCCGTCTTGGCGCATGAAGAAGACTCGTTCTGAGTTTGATGCCGGTGGTGGTTGGAAGGGTAGCAGAGGGGAAAAAGAAGAAGAAGGGAGCCCAGTTCCTGGTGCAAAGGTGCGTGAGATCGAATCACAGGTGTGACAGTACAACGACGAGCGCGTCGGCGAGACGCAGAGGTCTACGACAGCGAGCATTGCGCAGGTATGCAGCAAGATCTGCTTGTGCTCACTGAAAACAGGCTGTACCGTTGATGGTGAGCATCCAAGCTGGCACAGCCTCCAGACGACGCATACGTTCGAGGCATCACAGCCAAGATTCCTCTTAGTGATCCAACGGCTTGGTTCCTCAGCTTGCCCTTGACGAACTTAGGCAGAGCACGTCCTACCACACACGTGAGGTTGTCAAGTCGACAGTCTGGACGCTATCTTGGTCAGCCGAAATACCTAAAGCTGACTGACGGGGCGGCAGATCTCTATGCACTTCTGCGGCTGAGCACCCATCTCATTCGCCATCCTGACAGCTCACTGCACAGGAACAAGTCAAACTCCATCCAGGCATTTGCATCGCTTGTCGTATGCAGCAAATCAGCGGCCGGCACAGGACCAAACGGTAGCTTTGAGATGCTCACAACACCAACAGGCCTTGGCGTCAGCCTGCGACACCATGCAGGTTGGTTCCTAAAGGTATCGTACATGCTGACATTATCTTGGCGCGGCCGTCCTAGCAGTTCTTTCGAGAAGTATAAGGACGTTCTTCGGCCCTGCCATGCTACTCTCTCCATCTCCTTCATCAAATCAACAGCAACAACCAAAAACATCTTTCTCCTTTCTTCTTATTTCTTTCCTATCTTCTTTCCTTCGCACATCAATCTTCCAATTCAATATTTACCCAGCAGTAATCAGCAAAGTCCTCACCATCAACATGCAGTACTCCACCCTCCTTCTCTCCGCCCTGAGCATCACCAGCGCCCTCGCCGCCCCAGCCATCCACCGCCGCCAAGCAGCAGCCGACACCTCCATCCGCGTCGGCCTCTCCAACCAACGCATCGAACTCGGCACCGGCACGACCTTCGACGAGACCGCCCTCCCCGACACCAAGTCCGGCACTGGCTCTTCCGGCCCCTTTGACACCGTCGACCTCCGTCTCGGAGCCGATGTGGTCAACAAAGCCCTCCGCTGTCAACTCATCAGTGCCGCCACGGGGCTTCCGATCCTCCTGATCCGCAATGGCGTGCAAGACACCACCTTCGCCGATGGCGGCGCCTCCGCTCCATGGGCCTTCGTTGACGGCGAGCAAGATGTCAGCTCCATCACCTGCGACCCTGCCTTTGTCAAAGTCTCCGCTCCCGCTACGCCTCCCGCTGGAGCAGACACCTCCATCCGCGTGCAACTGAACGATGAATTCGACCTCGCCACCCAGACCGCTTTCGAACTCGGCGGTCTCCAACGCGAAGAGCAGCGTACTGTGGGATCTTTCGGCCCGTACGTCCAGGTCACCTTGACCATTGGTGCGGACGTCGATCCGGCGTTGAGATGCCAGATTCTGGACAATGATGGTGAGGCGATTACTCTTCTCCGCAATGGGAATGTCGATACGACTTTTGCGCAGGGCGAGCCGTGGTCGTTTCTGGATCCGGAGAGGAGTGAGGTGCCCAGCATCGTCTGCGATCCGGCTTTCGTGAAGGCTGTTCAGGCTTAAGCGAGTGGACGAGAGCAAACGTGGAGAGGCCGGTTATCGTGTCTTGCATTTGAGGGCGGTTTGATTCTTTACTTATGGCGTTGGCTTCTAGATTGGGTTGCGGTTTCTGTTTGAGAGGATACCTGCTTTGCTTGTGCACGCGTTGAGACTTATATACCTTACACACTCGCTTCTATCAGGGTGGTCGAGAGAATGTCATTCACTTCGACCCATCGACCTCCTTTGCTCGCAGTTCGTCGCCTTCTCGTGTTATGTGGAAGTCGATGATATCAATTCTTACACCGAGTCTTCAGTCGACCTTTCTGGGACTGCGAAACTTTGTGCTTCGCGGATGAGCGATGAATGAGGACGGACACTTTGGATGCCAGCTAGTGGGAAACAGCATAGAAGGTCGGAGTAAGTGTACAGGTAAGCGTGTCAGTTGGCGTAGCAGGACGACTATGTCAGTGAGCAGGACAGCGTCAATGTGCGTGTACGGGAGCGCACATGCAACACAGCGGGACGGCCAAGTGGGCGTACAGGGAAGCGTACAGGTCAACGGACAGATAACCTAGGAAGACGACTGAATGGACGTACGGAGAAGTGCGTAGGTACCATAGCAGGGCGACCAGGTAAACGTACAAGTAGCATAGTGGAATGGCCAGATGGATTTCAGGCAAGCGTGCAGGCAACTAGCAGGATGCTTCAATGGTGGTGATGGCGAGCGTACAAAAGACCAGAAGGGCTAGCGGAATAGGCGTGCAGGTACGCGTGCAGGTAAGCGTGCAGGTAGATTGGCACAGCGGCTGAATTGGAGTACGGAGAAGCGTGCGAGTAGGCGTGCAGGTTGACGTATAGGTTTGTGTGCAGGGTTCGGAGCAGGACAATCGAAACGGCGCACGGGTAGCTTGGAGACGGCCAGATAGACGTGCAGAAGACGGCCAAACAAACGTGCAGGTAACTTAGTAAGACGGCCAAAAAAGCGTGCAAGTCGGCGTACACGTAGGTACCGGAGTGACCACATCCATCCTTCGATGCGTGATGCAAGTGAAATTCGAGACGATATCGAATGATTCAGTCGTGCAGAGTCTCTGCCCGACAGACACGCTCTCAAAAGTCCACCCCTCTCCGTAATCGACTCGGATGTACACCCTGTGCCTTGGCTATCGCATCGATATCCACTTCAGGCTTCTTCTCTTCCTTGCCATCCTTTCCACCTGCCCCAGCAGTCTTCTTCCCTTCCTTCTTCTCCTTTCTCTCCTTCTCCTTCCTCTCCACCTCCGCCCTCCTCTTCCTCTGCTCCTCCAACCTCTCATTCTTCACCTTGATTTTGTCCTGCCTTCCTTGCGTCTTCCCACCTCCACCAGCCGTGAGCTCGACATTGATCTTCCTCCCCGCTTTTCCATTTCCCTTCCCAGTTCCACCCACCTCTTTCGCTTCCGGGTCGAACATGCTATGGTGGAAAAGTTTCAAACATGTCTTCATGCGATCGTAATTTTCGAATTCGAGGAATGCGAATCCTTTGCTTCGTTTTGTTTGCGGATCTGTGCGATGTCGGAGGTTGAAGGGTTGGAGGGATTTGAAGTGTGCGGTGAGTGTTGCGTCGGTGGTTTTGTAGGGTAGATTGCCGATGAAGACGATGAATTTGGATTTCGTGGTGGCTTTTTCTGCGTCTTTTGGAGTGTCGTCCTGAACTGTGGTGGTATCGTCGCCAGTGGTAGCTGCTGCGGACTTCTTCTTGCGCTTCTTTGGCCTTGAAGCTGTTGTGTCCACCTTCTCCTCCTCTTTCACCTCCAGTGCGTTTCCTGCTGTGGTATCTTTTGTGTCTACCTTCCGCTTCTTCGAAGACTTCTTCGGCTTCGACACTGCGTCCTCCTCGCCATCCTCTTGCTTCACGGCCTCAACCTTGAGCTCATCGTTGTCCTCGGTCTCATCGTGCTTCCGCTTCTTTGTCTTTCCTGCCTTGTGACGCTCAGCATCTCGCTGTGCCTTCTTATCTTTTCTGGAGATCGCTTCCTCGGTTGACATCTTTGCGATTGTGAAATGTATGTTCGAGAAATCGAGAGACTTTCAGTTCGCAGGAATAAATTCTGACGTCGCAGAACATTGAAGCAGGGTTCGTCCGGACCGAGCCGGCTTGCTCTAGTCGAATGTGGAAGGTAGCAAAGCTTGTTTTCATCCACAACCGCTCGAGGCGCCGCTGTCGATCACCGAGAAGTCCACGCACCGCTCGGTCGCCTGAACAGTGGTAAATCCCTCTCCGGGAGTCACTACAAATACCATCTCCTCCCTCACAATGCGCATCAAAAGCAATCCATCCTGCCGTTGAGCCCGATCCTCTCTACGACCATGCCGCCTGCCGCTGATATGACCAGGACTGAGGACTCCACCGATGCAGTCACCGAAGTAACACCTCTGCTGGCTGCCGCCGAATCTGGAACTCCCGCGTCTTACAACGGCGGGAACAATAGCAAAGCCGCCGCGGAGCAGAATGCCGGATCAACCGACGACGAAGAGGAGCCTCCAATGCCAGTCGTTCAAATCTTGCTCCTCTGCTACGCCTCGCTCGCCGAGCCGGTGGCATACTTCAGCATCTTCCCATTCGTCAACGAGATGATCGAACGTACTGGATCGGTTCCAGTTTCCTCCGTGGGCTTCTATGCAGGACTGATCGAGTCACTCTTCTCGCTCGTTCAGATGATCCTCATGATCCTCTACGGCCGCATGGCGGATCGCATTGGGAGGAAGCCCGTGCTGGTCTTCAGTCTTGCTGGCGTGACCATCGCGACGGCGATGTTTGGCCTGAGTAGGACTCTGTGGCAGATGATCATGTTTCGATGTGTGGCAGGTCTCTTTGCGGGAAGTGTGGTCACCGTCCGGACGATGCTGAGTGAGAACACGACCAAGCTCACGCAGGGAAAAGCATTTGCGTGGTATTCTTTTGCGAGGAATATCGGACTGTTCATCGGACCCTTGGTCGGTGAGTTGAATGTCTGCAACAATGTGTGAAAATGTTCTGACTTGCGTCTTCATAAAGGTGGAGGTCTGGCCAACCCTGCGAAGCTGTATCCCGGCACATTCGGAGGTGTACAGTTCTTCGAGGACTACCCCTATTTCCTGGCCACATTCGTTGCCGGTCTCGTCTGCCTGACATCGGCGCTATCAAGCCTCTTCTTCCTGAACGAGACCCTCAAGACAGCCTCGGCCTCGGACGACTCCAAGCCAGCTCCACCTCTCACGACCACCGAGGTACTGAACGCGCCCGGCGTCAAGATGGTGCTATACATCTTCGCTCACGTCGGAGTGCTCGCACTTGGCTACACGGCGCTTAGCCCTGTCTACCTCTACACTCCCATCCACCTCGGAGGTCTGCACTTCAGCCCCGAACAAATCTCCTGGTTCATTGCGCTCGCCGGCTTCTCCCAAGCGCTGTGGATGCTCTTCGCATTCCCGCCTCTGCAGCGAACGCTTGGGACAGGCACGGTTCTTCGCATTTGCGCTGCCGGCTGGCCGTTCATGATGGCGGTGTATCCACTGCTGAACGAGTTCGCACGACGAGGCTGGTTCACGGCGATGTGGACTGTTGGAGCTGGCAATATCATATTGGGTAGTGGAGTCGCAATGGCGTTTGGTTTGTTCCCTCCCAAAATTTGCATCTGGATGGCAAGACCTTGCTGACTATCAATACAGCCTGCGTACAGCTCTGCCTCAACGATGTGTCGCCATCTCCGACAGTGCTGGCCACAGTCAACGCCATTGCCCTGACCGTGAACTGTGGCGTGCGAGCCATAGCTCCCGCGCTCTTCACAACCATCTATGCTTTCGGCATCAAGCTAGGCTGGGCAGATGGTCATCTTGCATGGTTTCTCGTCGTGGCCATTGCGTTGGGGTTGAACGTGGCCACACGATACTTGCCCGAGGCAGCCGAGGGCAGACCAGTGGTGAAGGTGAAGCACGTTGATCACGCGAATGATGAGTGAGATGGGATGATGTTACTCGATGACTTGCATACCAAGAGTGCGTGGCATATATCACAGGGTATGATCTTGAGAGCAACCTTCCTCCTCGTCGTGTGTTGTCAAGCTTCTTGAGAAGAGCACATATGTGCCACAATTGAGATCATCGCATTGTCCTCCGTCCACAGAAATCTGCCGTCGCATGCATCGACCATGCTTCTCCTCCCGCGTCGGACGAAAGTGATGTCAGGCCTTTGAACACTGACAGGCTGCGTTTTCTCGTTGGAGGACAGTGGTGTTGGGCCGTTCAGTTACACTTGCAAGTTGCGCCGAAGCTTTGCACGACAAAGTCAGCACATGTCTCCAAGCAAGAAGAAGCGAGCATGAACCGGGATGACTTACCAATAGCCTCCTGTACGTGCATTGTCCTTGACGCAGTGAGTGTTGCACTGGCGTGGATTTCCTGGACATCCGTGGTCCTGTGTAGAAGGCTTGTGTTAGCTTTGTTTGGAGAAGGAACGACAAGTTGGTTGGAGGTAGTGAGAACGAGAAGGAGATGGAGGGAGTGGGGAGGACGAGACGGTGGCGGAGGGAGCGCGTACGGCGGCGACGAGAGAGGCCATGCCCATGAAGCCTACAAGGGCGGCAGTGATTATCTTGGTGAACTGCATGGTAGATTTGGTTGGATGTTTGATCGAGTGGGATGTTTGATCGAGTGGGATGTTTGATCAAGTGGATGCCTTTTCAAGGGATGATTGATCAAGTGGCAGATTGATCAAGTAGAGGTTTGATCGAGTGGACAGTTGCGAATGAGAAGAAGGGAGAGAAAGGAACACCGCGGCCGTGCTCGATTTGACTTCAAACGTTCCGATATGCCAACTCGCTGTATAGTTCACGGGCCCCATCGAGCGATATGAGTGAGACCAGCGCCCTTGCAGTGCTGATGCCCATTCTCATCTTCCTGCCGTCGCTCTCGCTGTCGATCACAGTCGGTGTCGTTGTGCTTGACTACGTCGTCTGCTCTGTCACAGCCATGTAAGGTACAGCGACCTACATCCTGGGCACAGGAGTTGATGTCGATCTCATTCATAATGTTCGTCGAAAGGGAATCTGCCACAAACCCCGGCAACCCCCAGTTCGCTAGATCTCTGTAGCAATTCGCCTTCGCGTTCGGGAATCTTGCTTCGGAAGCAACTTGAATGGCGGCGCATCGACTCGTCTTTCTTTGGGAAAGGTATTTCGCAGTAAAAATGCATGACGCATATTGAAACGACTTTCTCGAATCAAGAGTATGCGAAGAAAGATAGAGGCCGCAATATTCAATAAGGCTTTGCCAAGATTCAAAAGTTATGCATGGTGCATATCGACTCTGCTTTTACAAAGCAGTGGAACGCAGCAATGATCAATTTTATAACCTCCACCTAACTCCTTCTTGCCGTCGTCGAACCTCGCATGCTTGATACGACGACCGCCACGGCAAATGTAGCCACCTGGAAAGCGACGGCTGGATGCGGGGGCGCGCGTAAGAACCTCGTGGATATCCTCATGCTCCGCTGCCGACGCAACAGTTTTGACTGCGAACTCCATCTGGCCTGCGTTGTCAGGAGAAGTATCTTTGACCTCCTGATCGTTGTTGAGCTTGGGGGAGGTGGTAATTTTGTCCATGGACGCAGACTTTTCGGCCTGGGGGCTTGATTTTCCTGGTTCCATGGTGGATTGCGTTTCTTGAAGGGGTGCAGTAGCCTGACACTGCCGGTCTCGTAGAGCTCGCGCTTTGAGTTTGGACAGATGGAGGATCGATCGCTGCTGCATTCCCGAGGGTCGATTCAGCGGTCATGCTAAACATGGAGTGTAAGGTTGCACCGGTTGCACCATTCAACCACAAGATCCGAAGAACGCTGAAAGCCTGAGGTCGATGCGAGATGTCCCGCGGAGTCCAAATCTGTACCATTCCCGTTCGTCGTCACACAGATTGAAAAAGGATGAAGGTTGGAAGTCGTCGCATTGCCGATTGGCGTGGGAGGTGTCGTGCCCGGAGTGTTCTGATCTGCCAAAGACCCGTTGATTGGCTCAGAGTTTTCCGGTCCAGTAACTAACTACCTGCTTTTCAGTGCTCTCCTTCCAAAAGCTCGATTTCGATGTACAGGCACGGAAATTTGCGAAGGAACACCGACACCGACAATCCGGAGCAGAAAGAGCTGATCAGGAGATAGTCCAGTAGATGGCACTGCAGCAATTTCACGGTCCATCGACGTGGAAGAGGTATTGCTCGTACTGCCGTGAGCTGCCCGAGTCCCGTTGATTGGCCCAGCGTTTTGCGGTCCTCAAGGTGGCACCGCAGCATTCGTCTGACTTGTCGAGGTGGAAGAGGTGCTGGCTGTATCGCTGTGAGTTCCGGCGCCCCCGCCGATCGGTCCAGCGGATTGCGGTCCAGAAGGTAACACCGCAGCATTCGTCTGGCCTCTCGATGTGGAGGATGGGGTGCCCGTACCGTTGTTGTTTGCCGTGGCTCCGTTGATCGACCCATGATTTTGTGGAGTTGTCTGGGTACGGGGCCGGAGCAATGTCATGGGTTGTGTCTTTCACAGCTGCAGGGAGTTTGTAATATGCTGCATGCTTCATATCTTCGCGATCCGCGGGCGAAGTCGTGCTGCAGCGTTCTCTCCCCTTTACCACGCTGCACCAGACGACATATGCGTGAGGTTCTTGTAAAAGCGCAACCACTCGTCTCGCTCTTTCTTGGCTGGGTGGAGAAGGTCTTCATTCAGAACCTCGATCTTTTTCTTCGATCCAAAAGGCCGCAGCTTTCCTGTGTTGTTTCTGCGAAGGAGAGCATCGGCATACTCGTCACCGTCGTGCTTCATGTCCTTGACCTGCCTGTTGGCCTTGTATCTCTCGTCAGCGGGCTTCATCTTGAAAGGCTGATCGACTTGAAAGTTTCTTCACTCCTGGGACCATCCGCCTCGGTGCAGATGCACAGAATGTGAGTTCAGGTCTGATCAACCTGAAAGGCGGTGCACGGTGCGCAGGTGGAAGGAAGATCGACCTCGGCGGTGTTGGACAGAATGCAAGTTGAGGGCTGATCAACCCGAAGAGTTCTGCACAGAACGCAGGCGAAGGGATGATCAGCCTGAGAGATGCAAGACGAGATGCAAGATGAGGGCTGATCGATCCGAAGCGTTTTGCTCAGAATGCAGGCGGAGGGCTGCTCGGACGGAGTGGTGTTGTATTGGATGTAGGCTCGAGGTCGGTCGGCAGAGCGGGTGTTGTGGTAGATGTAGGCGAAGGATGATCGACCTGGTAAATTCTGCACGATATGCAGGTGGAAGGCCGGTCAGCGTAAGAGGTGCTGTAGGGAATACATACTTGAGGTTGATCGGCTGAGCGATTGCAGCGGCAGACGTAGGCAGAGGGTGATCGACCTGAAGTATTCGCGCTGAATGGAGCTTCAGGATCGTCGACGCCGGTCTTGCTGCACAAGATGAGAGCATAAGGCTGGTCGGCTCAGCGAGTACTGCAGTGAGTGCAGGCTCACTGTTGTTGACTTGAAGCGTTTGCGCTGGATGTGGGCTCGAGGCTCATCGGCGTAGAGACAATGGCACTGCTAATGGGTATCATCGCAGTAGCAGGCTGGGTGGCCAATGCTTCGCCCGACTACAGTCAGCACATATCGCCATACGAGCAGAGATTTTGAGCAGTGGTCACGTACCAATAGCATTAACTTGATGCTTGTCCTTGACACAGTGAGTGTTGCATGTGCGCTCGTCTTGGGATATCCAAAGGCCTGCATGAAAGTCGTCGTTTAGCTTTGGAGACAGGGACGGAAGGGAGGACTGGCCGGCGCACTGCGGCGACTAGAAGAGGCAGGCCCACGAAGCCGACGAGGGCGATGATCAGAGCAGTAAAAATTCATTTTGGGTTGATGAAGATGGTGGACTGATGCGATGCTCGATTGGATGGGTGTTTGGTTCACAGAAATGACTGTGATGCAGGAAGACAAGAGAAGGATGCCGGAGGCTACATTACTGGCACGTCGTCTGGAAAGTCGCTCAGCCCGGCCGGGGTCTCTGGAAGGAAGACTTCACGAACTCTGGACAGTGCGGTATACCTGGCCACCACAACGGGGATTCAGGATGGAAAGTCTGCGCTCACACGCTGTTCGCAAGCCCACCAAAGGACATTGTCGCGGCCAGAGTCCTCGCTAGCTGCTCTATTGCTCAATCTTGTCCTCGGTATCGTCGCTCTTGAGGTCTTCTCTTGATTCCATCGTCGCCGTCTTGCTTGCCCTGTTCTGCGAGGAGCTCATTACAGGCCGTAGTCCGCATGCAAAGACAGTACCATGAGCGCGAACGTGCGTACCGCGACCGCTTTCTCTGTCAGCGTTTCTCGGATCAGCTCCGTAGTTCTGAAGGCAACGCGGCATAGAGAGTGATGGACCGCCAGAGGTGAGGTGAGGTGGCGTCTTCGAAGCGCTGAGTAAGCGCCAAGAGCATGCTGCATGCTGCATCACTTCGACAGCAAAGGTATGCACACTCCTTGACTCCTTCCTTTCTCACTGCGTCGTGGCAGTCGACATCTCACACCGCTATCAAGCCTCTGAATGTAGGGCGAGTGACGATGCTGTTCGCTTGATCTAGCCGCACCAAACGCCATTCGATCCACTTCGCGGGAAACAGCGTATGCGATGGAAAGCTGATGGAACACTGCTCGCGCCATACGGCTGGCCTCCTGTACCTGTGCTACTCAGCCGGAGTACGAGCCGCCCGGCCGACTTCGATGCCCCGAGATTGACAGATCGGCCTGGATTCAAGCAGATCCAAGATGTGTACGCCCGGAATCGTCAGCTTCTCACTCCATGTGTTCCACGGCTGAACAAAGGGTACCTGGAAGTTCTGTGCTACTTTGCAGATCATGGCGTGACAGGGCTGAAGGACCAATATGTCTGAAGAGACTGACAGGGCTGAGTTGATGGCTATCTTAGTCCTTGATCCGGAAGGCCAAGTCTCACTGCTCATACTTGCTACGAAAGGTTCAGAATTCCATGCCCGACGGCGCCGTCGAACTCCCTGGTGCATAGATCCGCAGACGCAGACGACCCTACCGTACAGGCTGTTCCATTATTTTATTTCACGATGGCCATGCACAGGCCAATCAATCTGCCAAATGGTAAAGAGCTACTTCATCAACTCGGTTCCACGCTCTTGCGTTTGACAAGATATCGATTCTGCAGAAGGACTGCGGAGAGAGCGACGTCTTACCGCCAGCATATCACACCACCGAGTCTGCTGACTAGCCCTCCAAGAACATTCCAGTATCGGAGAAGGCCGATTATGATCCACATGCTACGACATATGCGACATGCGAGCATCCAATACCTGCTCAGCCTGAGTCCCAATGACACTCACAGAAGATTCGGCCTTCGTCCCGCGCCGGGCAGCTGAGGCTGCTTTCTTGACTTCAGCTGACGTTTGACTTCAACTCTCCAGCTGATGCCGATGTAACGAAGCGGAGAAGCTTCTGCACGCATCACAGTCTCTATGCAGCACCGGAGTCGCCGAACTGGTGTTGCAAATGCCTCACTGAACACGCCTCGTACGGTAGCATGCTGCGCATTCTCGGTAGAGTCCTAGACGATAGATGGCATACTCCTATGAGGCATCTATCATCCGTTGGACGCTACGTCGACGGTATAAGAAGGCCCTCCATCTCTCCAATGTCCTGACTTCTCCATCCACAGTCAAACATCACCAAGTCTCAACTCCTCATTGAACTCCTACAACCACTACACCAATCTCAGCCATCAAACATCAAAATGCAGCCCTCGACGTTCTTCCAGTCGCTCTTTGCCTTCACTCTCCTCTTCCCGCTCGCTCTTTGCGGCGACGGAGAGAAAGCGTACGTCCAGGTCATCAACAACACTCCTCACAGTATCAGCGGAGTCGGCGTGGTCCACAAATACAGCAACGTCTACAAGGAAGAACACGTCTACGACATCCTCCAGCCCGGTCAATGGTCCTCGCCCTTCGAAGTCACCTACAACACAGGCTGGCTTACCACAGGCCGAGACTGGTGGCTCGTGCTTGGGCACAACGACAACGACCCGATCGGCAAGAACTCCATGTCTCAATTCTACACCGACCCGGAGAACTTCCAAGACATCATCAACTGGCTCGAGAGTGCGGCGCCGACTTTGATCGGCGCTGCGCTGACAGCGGCTGAGATCCTTCAACCTGAGCTCGCGGCCGTTACAGCGGTGGCTGGAGTTGCGGCGGAAGCTCTGTGTACCGCGATGCTCAACGATGCCGCCACGGCCGGATACAAGCAGCACATCTTGACGGACGAAGATAAGGGCAAAGTCTTGCAGATCTGGATCAATAACGACGGCACCGTCAACTTCATCTCTCCATCGGGACGCTCGGACACGGAGTATGAGACTAGACAAGTTGGGTTGGGACTCTAGGCTGATGCGCCTGGGATCGGGAAGGGGTCTGGCATTGCAGCTGCTATGGTCGCAAGAGCAAGCGGCTTGCAGGAGATTTCACCTTTGTTTTCTTTTGTTTTGTCGTTCACTGGGGTAGGATCTGGGGAACCGGTGGGAGGTAGACTTGCACTGGGAATCCCAGTCTACATTCGTTCGTGTGGTACTTTGTTGCTTGGCTTGCTTTATCAAATAGAAGAATAGATAGAAGATACTATGTGAAACACTCTTTTGGCGATCTCGCGCCTCGTTCTCGTCGTTGCTGACATCGTCTATCAAATGGCGTGGGCCAGGATGCTGTCGGCGTACTTCATGGCTAGAACGAGGCTTTCGACGAAGGTCTTCTCTGGAGACGAGATGTGTCCGGCTCCGACAGTAACGTCCTCAACGGTAATGTTGACAATGAGATTCGGCAGTCCAGTGTCATCATCCACAGGCACAAAAGATAGCAAGATGTTCACATTGATCACCTGAAGGGGAGCGAGCAAGTCACGAAAGGAGACTCATGTGAGGCACACGTTGTTCAGGGAGAGATATGGTCTTCGTGAAGCGGCAGACTTCTTTGGTCGACCAGCGATGAACGTGATTTCATCTCAGCACATGGATTCGTGGCGTGATCGTGATCATGTCGTTATTGATCGTTGTTCATGGAATGCAGATGATCAGGAGACCGACAATGGTATCGCCGAATGACTGCCAGTCTACCATGCCAGTAGAGAGTGGGTTGCCTATACTACAGGTCCGGACTGAGCCATCTTCCTTCTCGTGCGTTTTCGGCCTGCTCGGAAGTAGCATTCGTCAACATTGGCGCCCGAATTCATCTCTCACAATTGCATGCGGAGCCAGCCAATCTTCTTCTCCGTCATACTGGCACTGACTGCCCCAGCTAAACGCGACAAAAGTCAGCACACATTTAGCTGACCATGACTGCGGACTTCGATGCACCGATTTTGCAAGAAAGGAAGAAAACAAATCGTTGGCGGTCTTGGGTTAGCTTTGTCATTGGCAGACGAGCAGCGGGAGGCGTTTGCATACGGCTGCCACGAGAGGAGCCATGCCCATGAGGCCGACGAAGGCGGCAGTGATCAGCGTGATGAATTTAATGTTGATCTGAGAGTTTGCTTGGTTTTTGTTCGTGTGAAGCGGAAGTAAACGTATGGAAGGGGAGAAGAGGACTGTAGGAGGTCGTCAATTAAGCCACCTCATTGAGGATGTGCCCTTGCTACGCTCATGCTCATTCTTGTCGTCCGCCCCGGCAATTTCGTTCCTGTCGTCCATGAGTTCTTCATTGCCGCCTTCGTCGCCTTGTTCGGTCACATCCAGGGAAGCCATGTACTCGGCGAGAGTGACTTCCTTCTCATGCGGAGCGGGTGCTAAATGTACACTCGTCAGCGTTTCGCTCGTGAAATCTCGTGGAAGCGATGGTATATACCACCCGTCGTTTGCTGGCGTAAACACTTGAAGGCCGCAAGTGCGAAAAGCTTGTTCTAATCGAGGAACACCTGGGACGCAGCAGAGTTGTCGTCTCGGACTTGCTGCATCCTGTCGACGAACTCCAGACATTTGCCCTCCACGACCCACATGAGGCGGACGGTGACCAGCTCTGGTGTGCCAGGCAGCATCTTATATACGGCGTCGATCATAGTCTTGACCTCCTCATCTGTGATATTTGGACACATGTTGTGCCGAGGGCCCCAGTGTGCATCGCGTTCTGTGGCCAAGGCGTAAGCATTTGATTTCGAATCGGTTGAGAACAATGTGCCAGTATGCCTGCGGCTTTCTTCAGAACCTCTTCCTTTTCTGCCTTGTTGCGCTTGCGCGTGGTCAACTACAGATCTTGAACGAATTTCTCGACCTCTTGGACTTGATCCCGATGAGCTTGCTGCCTGTTCTTGAGAAGATTCGAATCAGCTCGTGCGTGAGGCGCGAGGCTTTTTCGTTGTCTGGCTCGAGCTCGAAGATGGTCCGAAGAATATGCGCCATCACTGGATCATGCTCGTAGAGCTCCTGCTGATAGGCTCTATCTGCACGCTGCTTCTTCGAGCGTCTAGAGTTCTTGGATCTCGCGGAAGGCATGTTCGCTGCTTCGGATGTCGTGTTGTGGATGTCGTATTGTGGATGTTGTTCTGCGAATGTCGTTTTGCTTTGCGGATGTCTTTTGTGACATTGTGTTGTGGATGTTTTTGGAAGGAATGAGCTGGTGTGTCTGGAAAGAAGAAGGCTTGGAACGCAGAGCAATGCAGCCAAAGTGGGGCGAGAATGGTGAGGTGAATGTCTAGCATGTGATGAGAGCATGTGCGCAGTTCCGTGACGGATCGCACTTCGTTCACCACGTGCCGTAGACAGCGACCTGCGGCTTACCTTGAGTGCTTTCACATGCCAGGCGTCATGTTGATCGCTGCCATGACGATGGAAGCCAGGACGTATATTGATACAATGTCTACATAGTCGTCAGCGATAGAATAGCACGTGAAACGTCCTATGCATGAGAGCGAATCCCTCGTCCAATACCAGTGCGCTGTCAACCCTACGACTCATTCCCCAGATGCTTCTCCAGGTTGCCCAGTAGATCGTCCTCGCCATCGTCCGGGTTGTCGGGCTCCTCTTCGACTTCATGGGCAATCGGCGTCAGAGCTTCATAAGCGGGAGCCTCCGGTTCTGGGTGTCCTTCAGCGGGTCGTACTTTTGCAGGTTGTACTTCAGCAGGAACAGCATACGCTTCTTCCTCCGCTGGCACCCCGGCTGAAGGCTGTTCAACTGCGGCTACAGGCGATTTTGCGGCAGTCTCGGCGGCTTCTTCCATGACTGCGGGTGTCTCCTCGACTTCGGTGGGCTCGGAAATCTCCTCGACAATCGAAGCAGGCTCTTCTCCAACGGCGACCTTGGCCAGTGGCTCTTCTGTCGATGTCACTTCCTCTCTCGACTCCAGTGCTTGTTCAGCGACTTCCAATTCGGCGCCAGGCCCTTCAGCATTGAGGGACATCGGAGGCGCATCAGCCATGGACGCAGACCTGCTATGACTGATCACTGCTAATGGTAGATCCGGTGAGCTCGGTGGGTCTCGGGTTATTTGGTCCGTTGCTGCAGATGGCATGGCTTGAGTCTCGTCTTGATGTAATGGAAGCGGCTCGGCGTCCATCTTTTCAACAGGTTCGGGCTTGGTGTTGTCGTTGGTAGATTGCACGTCCTCCATCGGTTCGGCTGTGTCGGTCGTCGGAGCCGGAGGAGCAGCGTCAGTCGGCGGTGCTGCCGCATTTCCTTCGCCATGGGTAGGTGCCTCATCACCTGAAAGCTCGCCGTCCTCGCGATCATCATCATCGTCTCCATCATCGTCGCCGCTGTCACTGCCATCCTCACCACCTTCTTGTCCTCCTTCAGCGCCCTCTTCTCCAGGCGCCGCAGCCGCAGCTTGCGCAGCAGTGACATCCGCGCCAGCCTCCTCCCCTTTTGCAACATGCTTGACAGTCTGACCTGGCTGAGGCACGATCTTTGTCGCGTTCGGTACGACTGTCGTGTATGTAGATCCGTCGGGATTAGTGAAAGTCACGCGCTTCTTGCCACGTCCTGGACCGCCCTTCTTCTTAGGAGGAGGCCTGTTCCGGCGCGGCGCAACAGTCGGCTTGAGATGTTCGGCGACCACGACTCCTTCCTCGTTGGCGATACCGACACCTTCAATCACAGTACCAGGTGCCGCGACCACAGGCTTTGCATCGGCAAGCTCGGTAGACTCCGTCACTTCTCCCTCCACTGTCTGGCCTTCCGGGATGAGCACATCGTAGATGGCAATCTCGCCATTCGCATCAGTCTTCTGCACCTTTGTTTTCCGCATCGGTACGTCGAGGACACTTTGCTGTTCTGGACCGTACAGACTCGGCAGGCCCTTGCGCCTTTTGGCCAGGAACTCGAAATGCTTGTGCTCTGGCTCGAGTAGATGTTCCGGAACGGGCTTCCATTTCTTGGCGATGTAGCCACGGTCTTCCACATTGACACTCTTGTTAGCTTCCTCGGCGATGTCATCCTCGGGTTTGTCATCGTCCAGCGCGTCCAGGTCCTGTTTTCGCTTGGTGCCGACTTTGCCAGATCTTGCAAGTCGGAGGAGTTGCTGCGTCCAAGGAGAAAGCATTTGATAGTCGCGTGGCATCGGCGGATCCGCCCATTTGTCGTCCTCACCAGACACGACCTCTGTGACAGGCGGAGCTAGTGATACTCGCGCGTATGACTGGCCCCATTGCTTGACCGGCAGGCCTTCGAATACGTCGTTATCGGCATTGCTTCGACCTGAGCGATTGCTGCGACCAGGCGCACGGTACTGTTCATAGGCATTCATCGTTAGTTGTGTGGAGGAAGAGTTACAATGGATTCATCTGGAGAACAAGGTGATTGTGTGCGCAATATGTCGTGATGCTGTGAAAGGCTACCAGGGCGCCGGTATCCGGCGCATATCCGCTGGCAAGGTTGATGAATGCCCAATGGCATGATCCGCACTTGCTGTGTTCACCCGCGTACAAACGCAAGGCCTGCAGGATGTGATGTGATCTCAGGAGATGGATGGATACGTACCGGAGCCATGCTGGTTCACTCCCGGGTGATGAGCGGGGGTGTTGTTGTATGGAGAGTCTGCTTCGGAAATCCTCGAGACTCGGCGGGTATATCTACAATATGTATGTTGATCGCGAGCGCTTCGAGAGGACTGAGCAGGTGGAAGAATGGTAAAGACTGGCGGAGATGATTCTTTGTATCGAGATATGTCCAAGTCCAAGTTGTGCTCCTCGACCTCGAAACGCGTAAGTTGTGGAGATTGGAGAAAGCGCGATCTGAAATGTTCTGCCTCAGGCATCAATATCGGTATGTCGGACTTCCGCGGAGGAGAAAGACAATCAGCTCCCGTCTCTCCTCCCAAAATTGATGACATAGCCGTTTGCAGGTATCAAACATTTGTTCGAGGCAACATCGACGACTGCAACAATCCAGGAATCTATATATCCATCCCACAACACCACACACATCATGGCGAGCACAACAGCATTCGAAGTGCGATCACTCTACCGCTCTCTCCTCCGCACATCCCGTCAGTTCGCCGCCTACAACTTCAGAGAATATGCGAAACGAAGGACAAGAGATGCATTCCGGGAGCACAGCACAGAGAGCGATGCGCGGAGGATACAAGAGTTGACGCAGAAGGGATTGAAGGAGTTGCAGATCTTGAAGGTGGGTTGAGCAAGAGCGATGCGGGCAGAGTGGGAGGCTAATGTCTATGCAGCGGCAAACCGTGGTCAGCCAGTTCTTCCAGCTTGATCGATTAGTGGTGGAGGGAGGGAAGACGGGAAAGCAGACCGGTGGCAGAGGTGATATCGTGCGGCAGAAGGACACTGGGTAAGTACCGTATGGAATGGTGATTTGCTCAATGAATGCTGACAACCTCGCAGTTGGGATTGATCTTGCTATGCGGCTCCTGCTCGATCTGTGTATGACTAGCGGCATGTATATTGAAGCACAATGATCACTCGACAGCATCGACCAGTACGGCTCCGCGTCCACAGCGATTCGTCCAACTTCCACTCGTCCAACTTCCACTCGTCCAACTTCCACTCGTCCATCTTCCACTCGTCCATCTTCCACTCGTCCATCTTCCACTCGTCCATCTTCCACTCGTCCATCCTCCACTTATTCAATGTTCAAAGACGGCCAGCCTGATCGCTCGTCTGCTTTGCGAGCCAACCAAGAAGTCCGATGAATGCATACATGGGAGGAAAAAGCAGGACAAGAGTCTCAAAATGTAGTCATGCACACAATGGCACGAAAGGCGGAATGAATTTGTGTGATGTCCCAAGCACTTTGGGTTGGCCTCCGTACGGAGTTTCGTTATAGGCGGTGATGATGCAAGGACTTGTTCGAGAATGGCTTATTCAGAACTTTTCCACTTCGTTCAACCCTGCTTTACTGTACACGGCGACGAATTTGAAGCACTTGCCGGACTTCCCTCTCCCTTCCCATCCAGAACCTCCTGCAACGCACTAATGATATCCGCTTCTTCTACTACAGCGCCGAAGCTGGCAGAGAAATGTCAGCCAATCATTCCGCCTGGGAAACAACAGACGAAAACATACCGATAACAATGCACCTTTCCCGACAGCACCTTCTTCAACGTCGCCAATTCCTCACCACTCAACCCCCAAAACCTCTCATCCTGCATCAACCGAATCCACGCCTTCACAGGCGGCAACTCCGGCTCATTGACCTGCAACTGCGAGCTCAAATCCAGCAACTTCAACAGATCCTCCCGCTGCACTTTCGGTAATTCCGAAGGATATCGCGCGCCCGGGTTCTCTTGGATGTGGGAGGGTGGAGGAGCGGTGAACATCAATGCGTGGCCCGAGATGTGTTGGTTCTCGCCGTCGTCGGGCACTTCCATGGGTTGGCCGCCCATTTCGTAGTCTTCGCTCACTTGGCAGTTGTGGGCGCGGACGGTAAGGTATTGGAGGTGGGTCATGCAGGGCCGTTCGAGGCTAGAGTCGAGGATGTTAGTGGAGTGGGAAATGGGAGGTGAGGAGGAGACTTGCGTTAGAACAAAGTCGAGGCCTAGCTCGTCGTAGTCTATCGGAGCGGTCAATATGGTTGCATTGGGCGTCGGTTGCGAATCACTAGGCGAGCTCGTCGCGGGCTTTGCGTCCACGATTGTCCAGCTTGAGGCCGCACATCGTGATTGGGACTCTTCCCATGCGTGACCGGGCGGCTTATTTGATGCTTCGTCTGGGATTGCGCAGCCGACAAAGGATGTACTGGGCGAGATCTTCGAAGGTTCGTCGGACATGCAGACACTATTCGTCCTGGTGGGCAGGCCAGATGTGGGAATTCCACTGTACCCAGAATCGGTACCATACGTAGAGGCTGACATGTCAAGCTTTGATCGTAGTCGCTGATTCTCCTCCAGAAGATGATTTCGCTCGCTGACGGCATCGTCTCGGGCTCTATTTGCTGCATCTCGTTCGTGCGATATGTTGACAAAGATTTCCTTGAGTCGCATCACTTCCGCTTCGAGGTCCTTGGTGTATTGCTCCTTTCGTTCTCGATGTGTTCTGCTGGATGATTAGAGTTGTACATGCAGTTCTGCTGATGGTATGCACCTTTGTGCTTGCCGATTCCTCTGCAACTTCTCGGACTGTGCGGGTTTGGCATCTCTCTTTGGACCAGGACGTTTTTTGTTCAATATGATATGTTCTTGCTTGATCGCCGGCGTAGAAGTTGCACTGTCCGGAGACATGGTCACTATGACGAGTGAGCACACCGCGGACGAGGACTGCATTGCGTCTCGCTGTACACACCTACGCCGCCGCTGCTGGCGGACATTGCTGGAGATGTGTCCATCCCAGAGAGCCAGTCCAGCTAATTTGTGGACATCCAGGATCTCGGATCGATGGTCGTTAAGCCGCGGCGAAAGTTCGAGAGTCTTGAGTATAGTCTACGCAATCAAGCGTGATTTGGAACCACTCCAGTGGAAGTCGGCAAGTGTAGGACTTCTTCCTCAGTCGAATGCCCTGAACGCGGTGAAAGCAGTCCTCACAGGCTTGATTGTGGTCGTGAACTGCGTGAGTGTACATTCAAGAGCAAGTCGGCACTCGTACGGGAAGGATACGAGATCCCGCCTTGATCGAAGCAAGTGAGGTCGTTGTACTCATTACGCTAGAGGTCTAGAAGCCCTCGTTTCGGTTGTTGCAACTGTCATCCGAGGCAAGCCACTTCCATCATCATGCAACGCCACAACTTTCTTCACATAGCTGAGCTCTTTTATATTTGATTTTGTGCTCGATGGCGGTGTTGTAATAGGGCCGATTTGTCACAAGGGTTGATAACCGACACCGGTTCCCATCAATGTATATATAGAACCGAGGATCCCTCAGGTAGAGTCACAATCTAATAGCTCATAACTTTCAACAGGTTATGAGCCCGGACCGCGCTTACAGGTTACAATACCTCCAGTGTATAAGCCCTTTTTACGTTCTTTACGTATGTCTTATCAATGTCTTTATCGACCTCCGCGTCGATTCTTAATAGGCCTTGTGCCAACTCTCAATAGGCGTCCGCGCCAAACACTCAATGGACTTTACAGTCAATCTTAATGAAAAACCTCAAGTCGAGTTAGTGACTACTTTGGTCGTTGTCCGAGCATCTCCGTCGTTTAATTAAGCGACAAGGATAACCTCGGAACAACGTCAGAGTTTTCACGCTATCGACACGGACTTGCTGCCATTTTTACGAACGTGACACTTTGTGCAACGTCCTATTCAATGTATCACTGCATCACTCGAAACATCCAATACAAAGTGGATTACTCTTAACGCAAGTCTATGTCCACCGTAACGCACTAAGGGACACAGACCTATTTAAGATCCTTCAAAGTTTTAACGAATCAGTGCATATATACTCAGGTCCTAGCGAACAATGGCAAAACAATACAAGCTGCGTCCAGGCGAGACAGAAGAACAAGCAGCACATCGTCGTTTCCTCGCTGCAGAGCGCCAGCGCTACAAGAGACACCGTGACAAACAGGCCGAAATCGAAGAACAAAGACGAAACATTTAAAGCACTCCCTACCTCAATCCCAGGACCAACCCGTTCTCGAGTCTATCCGTACCTAACGACTCAAGGCCACCTCGACGAACATTTGACGACATTGATTCACACGGCAACACCATTGCATCAATAACCTCCTTAACCAAGGCAACCGCACCATCCGCGCCACCAGCAGCACCAGCACCACTACCAACTCCAGGTCCATCAAAACCACCAAAGGCCTCTAAGCCAAAGGGCAAGAAGAAAGCGTCTCCAGATGAGACGGGTGCGACGCGTAGTGATCACCTTAAAAGCACCTCGACGGCTCCACCTGGTACAACTACATCTGCACAGACTGTATTACCAAAGGAAGCTAATCACGCCAACAGCAGCTCTTAGTTTACTGATCCTGCCCCTCTTGCCCAGGGAAACTCGGCCAAATCACCACCCTCCGACGACGACGACGACGCACTCTTCATTCCGGACGAGTCCTCCTACCGTTTTCAAGCAGCTCCTATTAACAACATCGTCAATATGCCACCTCGACGTGCGCCAGCAGCTACCGCTGCCCCTGCTCCGCCGGAAAGATATACCGAGCGCTCGACGGAGTACAAGAAGGCGTACAAATCAGGTTTTAAGGACACTAAGCAATTTGACACGATGGTCACACTTACTGGCCTAAACAACTACGCCACCTAGAAGCGTCAACTCCTCAACTGCGCACTCGCAGTCAATTTTCACACCCTTATTAATGGATCGGAGCTCCCGCCCGTGTCTCCAGTAGGAGATGCACCAACCTCTGAATGGAACGACTGGATGCTGGAACACGCGGAATGGCTGGCGAGAAACCTCTCCCTGCTTAGCTACATTCGAAGGCACATTACCGAAGGCCTTCAATCAAAGATTGAGGGCATTACCCTCGTCGCCACCGCTCTGGAAGCGATTGAGAACCACTGCATGGCGAATGGAGTTTATTACTTCGTGTCAAGACTCGGCGATGTCTCTAACTACTCGTTTGATAAGGCCGGTTTATTTGAAGACTTTATGAAAGAATTCGAGCGAAGGATTACTAAACTCCACGCCCTGGCCGAGGCGCCAAAACTTCCGGACGACTTCAAAACCGGCTTCTTCGTCAAAGCACTAGGCCCTCGTTTCAGCAACTGGATCATGACCCAGAGCTCAATTTACAAGATCTGTGGCATCGGAAAGGGCAAGCAGCTAATTTCGTACGAGTCCTTAAAGTCCTCCGCAGGCAACGAATAGGAGCGAATGAGTCAAATTGACCCAATGCCGGCTTCAAATCACTCGTATGCGGCATTCCGTGGAACAAAGCGACCGCACGACTCAAACGACCCGCCACTCGGACAACTACTTGGACCAGCGAACAACAAATGCGAGTGGCCAAGCCATAAAGGACGGTCTACCCACACGAACGGTCAATGTGCGAAGCAGAACAACGAAGTGTTCAAAGCATTCAAGGCGGGTAGAAAACTCCCCGGGAGCTCGAAACCAATGACTTCCGGTGCGAACAGAGACGCTGTTCATCCAGGACGGCGTTCATACCTAGCGGGTATGGATGATTTAGTAACAAATAACGGCGACCCTCAGATTGAGCGGGTCGTACAATTCACTAGTTCATCATTCACTACAAAGGAATGACTATCCGACCTCGCGTCTGGAGTCGCATCAGAACACATTGCTGCGGGTGCACTTCACCCTACATACCCTTCAATATCGAATCAATTATTCATTGCCTCCTACTCCGTCGTCAATCAAGCATCAGCCCCGAAGACTACCAAATCGGACATTGTTCAAGGCGGGTATGGCAAGTACGACTGGATTGTGGACTCCGGCACTATGGAGCATATCTGCCCGAATCACGAGCTGTTTGTCGATTACGTGCCACTGAAAACACCGCAGGAAATAGTTGGGTGTAGCACTGGATTCTTTGCAGTAGGAGTTGGGCGCGTTCAACTAGAAGTTCGACACCCTTCCGGAAGCCGTCAATTGATCTTGTCAAAGGTTGTTCACATTCCTCAAATGCCAGTGTCCTTACTATCTGTCGACAACCTCAATCGAAGCGGCACACGATACACGTCAATTACTGGGTACTACGACTTCACAAACTTGTCAACCGGTGAAGTTTTGCTTACTGGATCACAACGCGGAAAACTCTGGACACTAGACGTCTCGATTGGAAGCTCTTACCTGTCGACCTGGATCCACCAAACGCCATCAAACCTCCCGATGGAATTCAATACGGCCTCATTCTTCAACACGCGCACGCAGGCGAAACTACCACTAAGCGTGTGGCATCAAAGACTGGGCCACATTAGCCCGGAGGCCGCCAAAGTAATGCTGAGGCGAAGGAACATTAGCTTTATTGATCAATCCTTTTCATGCGAATCGTGCTATCTGGGCAAGGCCCAGCAAACTTACAAGATATCGGAGCCTGTGCGAGAAACAGAACCGTTTGCGAAGATTCATATGGACCTCGGCGGACCACTGCCTGCCTCGATATGCGGCGAACGATATTACCTGCTACTAGTCGACGACTACACCAGGCACTCCTGGGCGTACATAATGAAGACGAAGATGGCCGACGAAATCTACCGATGCTACAAGGACTAGCTGACGCGCATGGGCACTCAATTTGATAGGAAGATTCGATGCATTTACACAGACGGAGGCGGAGAATTCGTAGATGTCATTACACAGGCCTGTCGATTGGCCGGAGCGAAACTAGAGATGACAGCGGCGTACCAGCCTGATCAGAACGGAGTCGTTAAAAGAAGACATCAAACCCTCTGGAACATTATCCGGTGCATAAAATAGGACGGGCACCTTCGAAACGAACTGTGGCCGGAGCTGCTGAAAGCAGCAATCTTCATTAACAACAGGAGCCCTACGCGAGCGCTACACAATCAAAGGTCACCGCATAAGGCACTTACTAGGAACGTTCCAGAGATTGGGTAGATGCGGCGAGTCGGTTGCCGTACATACAAACTCGTACCAAAAGCGCTATTTCCGAAGAAATACGATCCGCGAGCTCATCTCCGAGTACTAGTAGGATTTAAAGGAGAAAACCTGTTCAGACTGTGGAATCCCATTAATAGCAAAATCGAGCGTGCGAAGGAAGTTCTGTTTGACGAAGACGTTCGACTAGACTATGGTTCGTTGAACTATACGTTACCGTTGTCCAGCGCCAATTTGGACGCAATTGATGCACCGGAAATAAATCTGCCGAACAAGACGACTGCCTACAACGTCGCCGCGCTTCAACCTTCACAAGAAGCATCCGCTGCACGGTCCGAGTGGGAGAACAGGAATTAAGGAAGTCCGGACCACATACAGCGTATGCCTTACGTTGGACCGCAAGTCGCGAATCCACAGGTCGCAACTCGACCGAATCTACCACCGATTAGCCACGTTACTAGACCTACGCCAATTAAAGTCCCTACGAATTCGAAGTTGCCACCACTCCGAATGCAACCCGTGAGTTACTACTACACGCATCAAAGTGACTCAATATCAGTCTTTAATGCAGCGTTCCTCGCCGGTAAACCGGTTATAGAATTCGAAGTAGAAACGGAAGACACGCAACCACCGGACCCAAATCGACCCCTTCAGCCTCCAGACGTCGACACCGCGGTCACTGTTCAATTGATGGAGAAGGACCCAATGGTCCTAAATACCTATTAGCAGGCTATGGACTCGGAATACAGAGAACAATGGATCGCGGCAATTCGCGAGGAAATCGACTCGCTCAATGAGAACGGAACATGGGATATGGTCGAAGGCGCCACTGCAAAGGACGCTCCACTCTCGGGAAAATGGGTGTTTACGCTCAAACGAGGAAAGGACGGCGAGATCACTCGATTCAAGGCACGCTGGGTAGTGCGTGGCTTCGAACAGCGCGAGGGCATCAACTTCTCAGAGACATTTGCGGCAGTCGTCAAACCAATGAGCTATCGCATGATGTTCGCACACGCAGCGAGACACGACTGGCACGTCCATCAAATGGACGTCAAGACTACTTTCCTGTACGGCGACATCGACCAAGACATATGGGTCGAACTACCGCCTGGCTCAAAGGACGGCACCAAAGTCTGCAAACTGCGCAAAGCCCTCTACGGATTAAAACAGGCACCGCGCATCTAGTATCAAACTCTAATCAAATCCCTTCAATCACTTGGCTTCGAGCCGTGTCCTCACGATCAAGCTGTGTTTCAAAAGGACGGAACATATATACTTGTATATATAGACGACCTCTTGATCTCAGGCCCTGATCTTAAATCAATTAAGGAGGCGAAGGAGTCGCTTTCGAAAGCGTTTCAAATAAAGGATATGGGCGAATGCAGCTTCTTCCTTGGAATCGCTATTGAAAGAGACCGTGAAAAGAGGACAATTCGACTAACTCAAACAGCGCATCTCAAGGCGATGCTCGAAAGGTTTAGGTTGAAAGATGCTAACCCAGCACTAACTCCGTACAACTCGAAGGCACGATGGCAACCTACGCCTATGGATCACATCGCCACCGCCGAAGACAGACTCAGGTATTAATCAATAGTTAGGTCATTAATGTACGCAATGCTAGGAACTCGACCGGACCTAGCATTCTCGGTTTCCCAGGCCAGCCGGTTTTGCTCAAACCCATTAAAGGACCACCAGGATCAAATCAAAAGGATACTCAAATACGTGGCCGCAACGCTGGACCTCGGACTAGAATTTAATAGAAATAACCTAGAGCCTCTTACCGGAATGAGCGACGCCGAATAGGCTGGAGACCGCTCGGACAGCAAGTCAATTGGTGGATACGTCTTCAAACTCGGTGGAACCTCACTTAGCTAGAGATGCAAGAAGCAGACTACCGTAGCCCTGTCTACTGCGGAAGCCGAATACACTGCCCTCCATTACGCTGGAAAGGAGGCAGTCTAGATGCGACGAATGGTCCAATACTTCGGAACGGAGCAGGACACTGTAGTTATTCGAGTAGACAACAGGAGCGCCATCGCGATTAGCAACAACCCGGTAAAACACGAAGCAACTAAGCACATCCGGATCCAGTATCACTTCATTCGTCAATTGATTAACGATAGGACGGTTACTCTCCTTCACATACCAGGAACCGACAACACCGCCGACATCTTCACGAAAGCACTAGATCAATACACCTTTGAGAAGCACATTGCTGGACTTGGAATTACCGGACTGGAGGGCGGACGCGTAAGGAAAGACTTGAAGAGAAAGCGGACCAAGGAGTCTAACTAATGTCAATCATTCGGACAGGAGGTTGACCACTCTTTTCCCAATGGGTTTTTAACAAGGGCAACAGGATATCATGGTAACCGGTATTCGGTTAAGTAGGAGTGTTGTAATAGGGCCGATTTGTCACAAGGGTTGATAACCGACACCGGTTCCCATCAATGTATATATAGAACCGAGGATCCCTCAGGTAGAGTCACAATCTAATGGCTCATAACTTTCAACAGGCGGTGGATTCCTGCCTCGATTGCCTCGCCCTCTCTAGCCTTGCCTTGCCGTCTTTAGCTTGGGAACGAGCCAGGTACTTGCGCCACGGGTCATCGATGTGATGCGATGCGGTACTAGGCCAGGCACAAGAAAGCGCGCTGTTCTCCCACTCATCGAGCACTGTCGTTGCTCATCATCGAAACCCTCACGCTCCTTCACATATTTGCTTGGGGCCGAGGGTTAACGAACAGCGCCTTCCCAGTGGCATATACCCTTCCCTGCCCATCTTCGACTGTCCCCTTTAAGAACACTTTCCTTCCTGTAATTTCCGTAGCCCACGACCTTGCAAGTATGATGCATGGCGTGCTGATAGGAGCTTTGTAGTCCACAGTCAGTGTTGCCGTCGCAGGAGGCTTGAGTCGCTCTGGGTCTAATCTGTTGGCCGTCCCTCCCAGAAGTTGATCCAGAACGACGGATGTCAAGCCGCCATGTGCGCGGACCTGTCTTCCCGTCCAGACCGTCTCCCACCGACATGAGATAGCACTCCTCAAATTTGCTGGCTGCGTTAGGGTCTTGAGCTGAACGACGGAACAAGATCCTCGCGCGAATGCCTTCGGGATGGGATAATGTCAGGTCGAACATGGTGTTGCTGACGTCGGTTTTGCTGAAAGACCCTCTTTCTGGGACATATTGGATGTTGGGATCGTTGAGCAGGTCTTGCACCCATTTTGTAGATGCGAAGTCTGGATGGTCTCGTCCTTGGCTGATGGAGGAGTAGTCAAATCGAGACATCGTCGAAAATCACGGATGTGATCGATCCACTGCGGCTTGGCGGAGTGGGTTGAATGTGCCAAGTAAGGAATGAGGATTGTCTCTGTCTGTTACGCCTGCGTACACAACTGACAGGTCAGTAGGCAATGCGGGTCGAGGTTGCCAGTCTGACTTGAAGTATAGGTCCGCCGTTCGGCAGATGGCCACCAGATATACGCACTTTTGCCGACTTTTGAGTCCGGTTCGGATACTCGATTCCGTCCGACTCCGTTCAGACTCTCGTAGCGCACGTCGTGAAGCAATCGAGCATTGCCGGTCAGATCCGTGTGCGTTCCATATCGCTGCTGCCCCGACCTGACTCGCTCAAGCGGCCATAGCACCCCGGCCGCAGCTCCGCCAGCTGTGTTCGGCTCGGCTACAAACGCTCCCGGCGACGATGAGCCCCCGTGCACCGAATACATCTCGCTTCAAGATTGAGACTGGGTCTGACCATGTGCGAGCGCCGACATGCACGATCATGCTGTGTTCAGCCATCCACTTCGGCATCATCCAAACGTGGTGGTATGGGCATGCAGTCCTCTTCTTGGCTGTGTCTTGGATCTCTTGGAGCCGTGCGGGGAAGGAGCTCAATCCCGACCACCATGGAGCAGCACCACGCTGTGTGTCGGCGAGTCTTGTCTCTGAAAGCACGACTCGCATGATCATCGTCAAGATCTATGCAGTATGATTCTCCGATCGCCTCGCTGATTCGACAACAGAGAGCCCAGCTCGCCATTGGGGCAAAGTCAGGATCACACCTCCATCTCTCCACGTGCGTGGCTCGTGTCTTGTGTCGATCTATCTGGCCATCGTGCAGCAACTTTCTTGGCCCTCCTGTCCTCAGCTCGTCGAGAGGTGTGCATCTCTGGGTGTGTAAAATGGATTCAAGCTACAGTTTGCCGTGACAGACCTTGCGAGTGGCTTGCGCTGCCCAGGCGCGGACAGTGAACCGATGCAAGCGTAACTGTGTTCATAAGCCTTTTGAAGACACGGTCAACGCGGTATCCCGCATTCGCCTCTGGGAGCACGGTGTATCCGGGGATAGTGGAGCCCTCTGGGGAACAAGAAGGCCAAGAGGCGGAGGTGGTGTCGATCGTATAAACATGCTCTGCTCTGCCTTGTCGTGGTTCTGATACGCTTGATCCTCACTTCACCTCACTCCTCGCTTGCTCTGTCGTCAAGATGTCTGCGATTCACGGTGACCACAAAGACCTGAGCGAGAAAGACCCTCGCTTCCACGATGTGACGAATCAAATCGAGAACAGCTCGCAGAACAGTGGCGAGGATGTTGTTGTTCAAGACTGGACTCCTGAGGAAGAGAGGAAGATTGTGTAAGTCTGCCTTCACAGCTGTATCGTGGCTCGGAGACTGTCTGACGCCCGTTGTCCATCTAGCTGGAAAGTCGACTTCCACGTCTTTCCCATGCTGTGCATCGTGTTTGGCCTTTCCTTGCTTGATCGTAGCAACATATCCGCGGCATATATCGCCGGGATGGCCAAAGACTTGCAGCTCACCGGTGCGAGATACAACATCGCTCTGCTAGTGTTCTTCATTGGGTATGGGCTTTTTGAGCTGCCGTCAAACTATGTCATTCGACGTATCGGAGCAAGGTGGTGGCTGAGCTTCTTGATCATATCGTGGGGAGCTTGTGTGCTTGGTAGGTCGCGGAAATGCTCTTCTTCTTCGAGCCGGCCAGCGCTGACCGATACTGCGTTCAGGCATGGGTTTCGTCGAAAACTGGTCGATCCTCGCTGCCCTCCGTGCTCTTCTCGGCATCTTCGAAGCTGGACTCTTCCCGGGAGCCATCTTCATCATCGGCACATGGTATCGCCAGTTTGAGACCGCTCGAAGAATCTCCATCTTCTACATGGCTGCCCTCCTCGCTTCCGGGTTCGGCCCGATCTTCGCGTATGCATTGTCATTGATCGGTGTCGGGAACGGAATTTACCAGCAAGGTTGGCGATGGGTATGTTCCAAATCTCTGCATTTAAAGTCGACTTGGACTGATCTCATGGCTCCAGATCTTCATCGTCGAAGGTATTGTCACTGTCGTTGCCGGTATCATCGCTCCATTCTTCCTCATCGAATTTCCTGAGCGGGCACGATTCCTCGACGACCGCCAAAAGCACATCGCTCTTCAGCGGGTAAAGGTCGAGAGATCCAGGATCACAATCGAACATCCCACCGCGAAGGAATCATTCGTCATGTTGCTTGACTGGAAGCTCGGTTGCTAGTTGGTGCTTTCCATTCGGCATCGCCGACGTAAAGCTGACATTCATCTTAGCGCCATTCAGTACTTCATCGCCGCTTCATCCGTCTACTCGATCGCCTTTTTCGCACCGATTATTCTCCGCGAAGGCCTTGGGTTCAGCTACGCCAAAGCCCAACTACTTTCCTCTCCACCTTACGTCTTCACCATCTTCGCCTCCATCGCGGGCGCATACATCTCCGACAAAATCCGCATGCGTTGGCCGATTCTTTGTTTTCAGGCCGTGGTGGCGATTGTAGGATTGCTGGTTGTTTTGTACGGTGGTGCTCCAGGCGTGAGGTATTTCGGACTATTCTTGGCCACGTATGGTACTCAGGGTGAGCACATTCCTGTAGTACCGCGACAGAACGTAGCGCCCGATACTGACAGTTCCCTCAAGGCAATATTCCCGGAACCCTGACCTTTGGACAGAATCAGACACCTCGGCTGGCCAAAAAGGGAGTAGTCGCAGCAGCGATGATCACTGCCGGCGCTGTGGGCGGCGTGTGTGGCTCGACCATTTTCCGACGTCAAGACGCGCCTCAATATCTTCCCGGCATGTGGGCGACGATTGCGATGCAGATTGTATACATTGGCGTGACGGCCGCTTTGTCTTTCCATTTCACCAGGCAGAATCGGAAGGCCGACCGGGAGGGCAAGATCTTGGAGAAGGTGGAGGGTTTTAGGTATGCGCCTTGAATTTCCTGTGTGTTAATGCTGGCCTGCGATGTTGGTAGAGCTCGTAGATGATTGTCATGGTGATGAAATGCAATTGGAGAGTTGTTGAAGTTGTGCTGCATGACTGGAGGCGGGATGGATGAGACGAAGTCTGGTGTCGGCGTAAACGCATTCCTCACATCACCTCAATCCACCTCACCTCGTTACTCGATGACGGAACACTGTAACAATATCGTCACAGCAAAGCAACTTCATAATAACGACATTGACACAACACAAGCAAGGTCTTGACGATATAGAAACAACAACGATATCATCAACACAAGCAAGACACGATGGAGACAACACTGGAATGGTGGCGACCGCAGATGGTATTTGTCAAAGGAAAGATATCTATTCGAGAAAAGACATTACAAGCGAACTACGACGCCAGCCATGTTTACATACACAAAGGCTCTCTCGCGGTCATCTCGCCGTCACACAAGAAAGGAACAGCAGCAAGAGCGAGCAAACCGCAACCGAGAAATCAACAAAACACCATGTGTACAGATCCAACACACTTTTCTCTTCCTGGACCAATTGGCGTATTGACAATTCCAAGTTCCGTTCTCCAAACATCAGATGGCACGTGAGGTATCGTCGACAATGTCACTCGCTTACAAGAAGAAAGCGAGGACGGCGGCGAGGCCGGTGAAAGCACCAGCGGCGACCTGGGCGGCAGCACCGTGGTAAACAACTGGGCTGGTCTGGCTTGGTGGAGCACCGGTGCCAGCTGGGGTGGTAGCGTTGTTGGCTGGGTACGCTGGGTGGCTCTGGTAGGTTGGTGGCTGCACTGGAGAAGCAGGCGAGGTGGCAACGGGTGCAGGTGGGCCTGGCTGAGGAACGTAGGCCGGAGCAGTGTTCACAGGCGAGACCGGGGTGGTAGCTGGAGGTGGAGCCGGGCCTGTTGGGGCGGGAGTGGAAGAGCAAGCCGTGGCGGACATGAAGCTCGAGCCGGTGAATGGGTTGTAGCCGACGCAGCTGGCGTACTCGGAAGCGCACTCAGCCATGTTGGCGTCGGGACCGTTGCGGCAGTGGTCGTAGTCCATGTTGCACTTCTGGGCGCACTGGTCGCCAGCGGGGTGCGATGGCGCAGGAGCAGAAGCCGGAGCCGTTTGGTATGGAGGTGGAGCCGGGCCTGTTGGGGCGGGGGCCGTTGGGGCTGGGCCTGTTGGGGCGGGAGTGGAAGAGCAAGCCGTGGCGGACATGAAGCTCGAGCCGGTGAATGGGTTGTAACCGACGCAGCTGGCGTACTCGGAGGCGCACTCAGCCATGTTGGCGTCGGGACCGTTGCGGCAGTGGTCGTAGTCCATGTTGCACTTCTGGGCGCACTGGTCGCCAGCGGGGTGCGATGGGGCGGGGGCCTCAGTCGAAGTGGGGCATGGCGTAGTCGACGCCGGCATGCTCTCGACGGGGTGGGTCAAGGTGACGACCGTTGGGTGTGGCACTTGAATCGTGGACGAGTACCAGGTCAGAACCGTCGCCTCAGAGCAAGTGATGTAGGTGGCGGTAGCGGAGGACTCAGCAGGAGCAGAGGTGGTCTCGGGCTGGTACACCGGGGCGGTGGAAGTGCCGTAGCTTGGAGGAGGACCCGCAGGAGCGGAGCTGGATGCAGCACCGTAAGCCTGAGGTGGTCCTTGCGGAGCGTAGGCAGCGGCAGCCATGCCGGCGAAGCCGAGAGCGACAACGTTGGAGATCATCTTGACGGATTGGGATGAGGTTGGGTGAGTTTGAAGGTGATGGGTGGTATTAAAGAGCGTAAATGGTGGGATGAGTAAACGACAGTGGAGTGATGATGGGAAAAGGAAGATGGAGGGCCTGAGAAGGAAAGGGACTATTATACCTGCATGCAACGACAGAGCGCATCGGCCAGGGCGCGAAGCGATCGGTAGGGTATGGAAATTTGGGCCATGGATCAAAGTGGTGAGTGGATAGGCGCCGGGAGTGTTGATGGGCGGACAATATTACACTTTTGGCAGCACAGCATGTCAGATCCCCGTCTCAGAGTACGAGAGGACATGGGGCCGCGGGTGGCTTCTGCGTGGTGGAGCCGCACGACAGGACGACGTGCGAGTGGCTGTCGATAGAACTATGCCAGCATTGCCAGGTCTAGTTCTGGAGTCTCGTCGGTCGATTGCCGGGTCCCGCTCTCTCTCGGGCAGCGTTTGAGACGGGAAGCAACTCAAGAAAGCAACCCTGGACGAGGGTCCCCAGCCGCGCTGGAGATTGAAGGGCATGGTTTCGCTGCAGGTACCGGACTGATCCTGTCTGCGTCAATTTCGTCGGTGGATTGCGGATCGAGGTGCGTGTCGACTGACGACGACGCTGTGGTTGTTGACTGCTGTGGACTGTGAGACGGACGGTTGTTGCCATTATTGTCCCGTCGTCGCTGTGATGTATTGCAATGATCTCTTCAAAGACGATTCGACCAGCTGGACAGGGGATCTGGAGACTTGTCGACCCACTGGACACGAGACAACAATTTCGATGAAATTGACCGCCGTCGTCACCAACGAGACCAGACTTTGGTCCAGCCTCGCCGTCGCCGGTCGGAGCTCATCGATAGTCTTTGTGATCTGCCCAAGGCTGGCGGACGAGAAGATGAAAGTGCCATCGAGCACTTGCAGGCCTGATCCTGGTCTGTGTTCGTCATGCAACAAAGGGGAAGGTTTCTGATATCGTCTCGAAAATCTTACCACGCTGGACCTTGGCCAAACGGCGGCGCGTGGCCATCAATCGAGTATTGTTCCAGCGTGTATATCGTGGTTGTTCTTCTCTGCTCTAATAATGGCACTGCTGTGGACTGTCGGTTGTCTTTGCTTTCTCGCTTGATCATTCGCCCTTGCTCATTTCCGTAGTGTGTCCGCTGCAGGTACCATCGGCAGGGAGGCAAGGAGGAGGAGGCGAGGCGAGCCTTTACCTGGTCAAGCTTTCTGAGCCGTCGAACCAACCATTGGTCCCACTGTGCCGCTGCTGAGTTTCAGAAGCCGCCGACGTCAATTTTGGCACGCGGAAAATAGGTCAATTATCCGTCATCAACGGGCGGTGTGAATCGTCGACATGGCAGCACTGCACCTTTGTGGTAATAAGAGCAACGGACGGGAGTCCTGAATCTTCCACCTGAATCTTCCATTGCTTCGGATCGACATCCAGAAGGTTGCTGATCATCAAGCAAAGCCACGACTTCTCGCCTGAGGCTGTGCGGTTTGCCGCGATAGATCCGCTCATTAGGGTTGGGTTTGGGGAGCACATGGACGGCACTAACGAGCAGTCGAGTTGTACATGTCATGCATTAGGAAGGGCACAACACCACCAACACCCTGCCAGTTGCCAGTCATCTTCCAGCACAACGGAAGCGATGGTTGAATAATGATGACTGCCGGCAGGACCGCCGTCCACACATGGTCGTTTCACCCCACGACTCGACTGCTGCAGAGTGCAGACGTTTCACGCGGTGGAGCGCGAGTCGCAGGGATATCTGACCTATAAACACGCCGTCTGACACACGCTTTCGGGAAAAGGACGAGGCGAGATCTCCCTTACTCCGCCTTCCCTGTGCTCTCATATCGAAGATCACGTGTCGGCAGGATCTCGTGAGAGAAGACTCGCTGAGAAGGGCGTGTCGCAATACCATACCTCGTATATCGGAGTCGCTGCCGTTATAGGAGTGATGGGATTATCGGAACGCAAAGGCCGTCTTTGAGATTGCTGTTAGGGTCTGGAACCGTCGGCTTCGGTGAGTCTAGTTTTGGAGAGCAGTTCCAATCATCATGGCAGCATCAGCTACCTGAGCGCTTTGCTGAGGAGGCAATCCACCTCCGGACTCAATTACAGTGTACTCCATGACTTCGACCAAAGCACGTCGCTCTCATCGCGCTCAAAGACACTCAATCATTCCATTGCACGCCGGCTCGGGAATCATGGTCCTCATCAAAACCTCTCATCATCCCATCCGCCTGATCCTGGTCTCACTCATCCAGCACGAAATTGAATCACAAAGCTAGGGTTCGGAAATCCAACGCCGAAGAACCATTTCCTGCTTATTGCGCAGAGCTCCTGGTCCTGGACAGTTGGCTATTGTTCCGCGCGTTGACAAGTCCAAGGCGCGGAGATGAGATCGCAAGACGCCACAAATCGCCGTCAAGCAGCTCGAGCTTCTGCTAATAATTCGTGCTACTTTGGCAATCCTTGCGATGCCTGCCGTTGGGAAATCGAGCCATCTCACGGAAACGTTCTGGACAGGCCTGGACCTTGGATCTCGGTCATCAGTATGGTCCATCACCACTTTCTCGTCGAATGGTTCTCCTTCGACCTTCTTTCCAGACCAAGACACGCGGCACCAAGTCCGATGACGCATCTTGTTGTTCGGTACAGCGGTGCTTCTCGATTCAACATCCCTGCTCTCGCAATCTTTGGAAATGTTGGATGCGACCGGGATATGTGGAAGACTCGGAGCAAGCAGCGATAGCAGCAATGCGGAAAGATTGCGTGCTCCGGCGAGGTTGCTCACAGCGAATGCCAATAATCGATGCAAGCCCACATCCAGCGTACTGTTCAATGTCTGAGGACAGCGATATCGATCCTTGGAGCACATCGTTTGCGAGGCTTGCATGCATCATCTGATTGATCGTCCAGCTCTCGTACCGCGCGAAGAATGTCTCGACCAAGATACGGTCAGAGAATACAATGTTTCGCCAGTCACATCCGCACGATTCCTCCGCCTTGTTCCAAGATGCATCCAAAGAGACGCGAAATGCAGCATTCCTCCGAAAACATCGATAGCTTTACCTTCCGACCTTCGCCACGAGGTTCCTCAAGCGCCGCCGAAGCCACCATTGTCACCATCGCCGAACTCCTTGCCGTTCGACAGTCGCATCGCATAATGCGCTGCATGAGTCCTCATACCACACACTTACAGGTTGGGCGAAGTCTTATCAATGAGGCTCATACTCGCTTGCTGCTCGCCGTCGAAGTTTCCGCTGCCGGCGGAACAATGGTCACTGCTTGTGGCCAGCCAAGTTCATCCACAGCAAGAAGGTGGGAATTTGATTGCAAGAAACGTATATGTTGCTCCCGCTGTTGAAGGTCTCGGACACACCCATCTTGCAGACTCTTTGGATATTACTCCACTGACGCTGGGATGAAACAAAGTCGCAGTGATCGGTCGAGTAGGGTGGTCGTTGTATCTCTGCTGGCTTGACTGTGGTTCCTTCGGACTGGAAGATCTGAAGACGTTGGCAGCGTTGGTGTAGGACAGCTGCAAGAGTCATTCTCGCTCGCGGCGTGAGGTGAGTGTCCATTCGGCATGCTGCTATTGCGGTGTCTTTGGAGATGCCTTGCCGAGCCCACGGATCCAAGTGCCCTTTTTCGCTTAAATGAGCACGCCGCCTTTCACAGCAGCTCGGATAACACTGCCGACTCATTAGAGGCGTGATGTATACGGAGCTGATTGATATCAGATGGGGGCCAAGATTTGTCGCTGGGCAGTCATGTCCACTGCAACAACTGATCTCGTCATCGCAGGCTCCTTCGAAGCTGATCAAGACGTCGTGACGTTGTCGTGATTTGATCCTGCCATGTTCACCTGTGCGCAGCACCAGCTGACGCTCTCATCTTCTGCAGATCTTCGTGGCCCGTCTGAAGGATGATGGCATCTGGAAGAGTCTGGATTGCAATGAAACCCATTTCCTGCATATAGACAGTACTCGCAATCCCGCTCTGGTCAATGTGGACAACCAGCGTGGGAATGTTGGCACAGCCGGATACATGTACCGATGCAGAAACGGTACACCTTCCACCTCCACTGGTCGATTACCACTTGCATGGTGATGCTGCTCAGAGTCCTGTAGATACCAAAAGACAGATATGCAATCTTACCCTGCGATGCAGCGATGCTCAACGCAGCTTGAAGGGAAAGTACATCTTTCGATGACCCATCTCCTTGGACGTTTTGTCCGCCTATCTTCAACGTGTCCTTGCGATTGATCGCATCGTTGAACCTGGTGTCGGCATACTGTCATGTGCAGAGACTGCCTGCTTGAATTCGTGCCTCATCAGCTTGATGACCTATGGTACATGTTCGGTGGCATGCCATCTGGTCTAATCCAGGCGCAGAAGAATGCCAGACGGCTTGTTTGCTGTGCAGATAATGTTACAACTCGATACATGTTCGGACATGGCTTTACATGTGCGTCAGTGTATCCATTGAAGTGGACATACGTGTCGGACAGAACGATCGAGCGACACGCACAAGCGGCACAACGAGCGATGTTGCATGAGATCGAAGCGAAGACGGCATTTTGGCTCCGTTTCCATCGCAAACCTTTTCATTCCATGGCAGCAGTACAATGCACACACGGTAGATAGACAACGGCATCACTCATTCATCTCAGACACGCACACACAAGACATCACATACAGTTGAAGTGAAGCATGATCAACCAGATAAACATTCCATTGCACAATTAATAAACGCTCGGGCGCCATGCGAGAAACAGCGCAACGCCCGCATTACATACAGAATGAAAAACCACCAGTTCCCTCCACATGATTTAGAATAGTCATTTGGCTCGTCTGCGTTCCAGCAACAATGTTGCCACCGACATCTATGTGCAGAACGACCATTCCCTGGCGTTGACGGCGAGAGCGTCTAGTAGTAACCGTAGGCGCTGGTGGTTGGTGCGGCGTAGATGGGGATGGTGTTGTATGTGGGCTCGTAGATGGAGATGCTGGGCACGATGGGGCACGGCGTGCTCGACGAGTGAACGTATGGAATGGTGTATGGAGGCGGATCGCCACCGGTAGTTGTTGGGAAGATGGGCATGGAAGAGTTGGCTGAGTTTGGTGGGGGGAGGCCGGATGATGCTGGTGGTGGAGTGCCAGTGGTGATTGGTGGTACGACAGAGCCAGTGCCAGGTGGTGCAGTACCAGTGCGGGGTGGCGGGATTCCGGAACCAGTTGGGTGGGGAGGTGCAGAGGTGATGTTTGCGCTGTTCGGTGGGACGAAGGTGCTTGGTCCAGGTGGTGGCGGAGCCTCAGTTGTTGCTGGTGGAGTGGGCGAGTCAGTGGTTGCTGGGTCATTGGGGGGTGCAGAGCTGGTGGCGGCGGGAGGGCCGTAAGGAACTGGAGGACCTTCGCCGCCGGTTGGGACAGCGTACCCTGGTGGTGGTCCGTTGACGCTTGGGAGAGCGTAGCCTGGTGGCGATCCGTTGTCGACCTGGTTCGGGGGGTAGCTTGGGGCGGTTCCTCCGATGAGACCGAAGCCGATGGCGAAGACAACACCAACGTCGAGCTCAGCCTTGATGTCGATATCTGCGCCGTTGCCGACGTTGCCGAAGCCAATGCCAATGTTGATGTGACCGGTGATCTCGGCGATGATGTGGATGCATGCCTCCAGCCAGACCTTGATCTCGATGCCAGTGATGGTTCCGACGTGGATGTGGACCTCGAGGAGTGCTTGGAGCTGAGCAGTGAGCTCGAGTAGGAGGCGGACATCAATTTCAACAATTCCGAGAACTCGGATCTTGGCTTCGAGCTCGAGGCAGAGGTGGATGAGTGCTTGGATCTGAACGCGGAGGTCGACGTCGAGTTCAACGGCCAGACCAGCGAGGGCGGTGATTTCCGCAACACCACCGATGGCGATTTCGATGTCGGCAAAGAGGTTACCGATCTCGATGAGGATCTCAATGCATGCATCGAGCTCGCCGCTCACTCCAGCTTCGATGTTGATTCCAGAAAGGTTGACGGTCGCATCGACCTCAGCCTTGACAGTAGCAGCAACGCCTGCGACGATTTCCAGTTGGCGCTCGGCGAGGTCTTGTGTTTGTTCTTTCGGTGCCAGTGCGGGCATGGCCGAGACCGACATGGCGGCAAGGGCCATGCCGCCGAGGATGGATGCGAAACGCATCTTGAGGAGGAACAGGAGGATCCCCTGTGGAGGAATTGTCAGTGAGAGTGCGCAGTGAAGTGTGAAGATTGACAAACGGACTGTTAACGAATGACTTGGGTGAGAAAAATGAGTGGATGAACGGTGAGTGGGTGGATCAAAGGAGGATGATGCGTGGAAGAAGAATGAAGAAAGAGGCGACTTGTGGGAGTTTTGTTCTCAAAGATATAAACTCCGGCTCCTGGGGGTGTTCACTTCCCGATCATCCATCAAGGATGGGATGTGGTCCATTGCTTTGCCAGCATTATACGGACTCCCGGTCAAACAATCTCATTGATCCAGGGCGCGGAGCTGGGAACATGGCGATTGCTTATCAAACCCTTGTCTGGCTCATGCATCTCGCGCCAGCACCGTCGTGAGTGCGGTGTGGTTCCTGGGGAACCGTTAGGACTGCATTTGCATACTACAGTCAACACACCAGTGCGACGGGTACCCACTTAAACCATGTCACGTGCAAGGGACCCTTGGTGTGATTGAGGCCGACGGAAGGTGCGGCCCGCGTTAAGCGAGCCAATTAAATCAGTCTATCTGACTTCACTTGACGAACTAATTGATTACAAAGCAAAATCCGGGAAAGAATGGATAGCTGAAAATTCAGCTTGACTTCGCACCCTCACCGCTCCACAACCACCAACACCACCATCTCGAAACCGCTCCCAATCGATTCGCCGGCATCAATAGCCCGTGTGGCGACCTTTACGCGCAATCACCTTCTCGCAACGCGACCGAAACGAGCCCGTAATCCGACCGATATCGTGCTCCGTCAGCGAGTCCCATACCTCTTGGATTTGCTGTCTGTGGACCTCTGGAGTCGACGGCAATGGGTAGAAACGATTCAGGCGATACTTCATAATGGCCCACACGTTCTCAATTGGATTGAGGTCTGGTGAATTGGCTGGCCAGACGTCGAGACTGTGAGGGATCTCAAGGCGATCCAGCTCGTTGCGGAAGGCTGGAGCTTTGTGGACCGATGCACCGTCCAGCATGAGCATTGGCATGGCATCGTGGGTGACCGAGATATCCACATCACCGTTGACAGCATCGTCGACAATGGCGTCCTCGGCCACAGGTGTTGGGCTTCCAAAGCGGCCGTCAATTGTCTCGAAGGCGCTCTCGAAGGATTCGACACCGCTGTCGAATTGCTCTTGCAGTCGCAACGCAGCCTCTGCATCACCACACTCACGCCAAAAGCGGTGCAGCTCTGGTATCACATGCTCCTTCAGGCTCGCAGCGGTCATCTTGCCCCATTGATTGTTCCAGAAGATGAGTCTGCTCTTCTTGTTACCGCAGATGAAGCCAAACACCAGCTGCGTCTTCTGGCGCCGGTATTTTGGCCCAAGACAGTCCGGATCAAACACCTCATCAGCACGACGAATAACCAGAAACTTCTGTTGACCACCTTGGCCAAACGCAGCTGAATCACCGAACTGGAAGGTCCGGCCATTGTTGCTCTGATCAATGCACCACTGACCGAACTGTGGCCTTAAATCGAGTCCATCAGCATCCAAGAACGGCGCTCGTTTGGCCACTCGCTTGAAGTATCCACGCTCGTTGAGCCTGCGGCGAATGGTGTCGACCGAGCATACCAATTCGAGCTGCTCTTTGATCTGCTGATAGGTCGCTCTGCGTCCTTCTGCGCTGCCAGTGACATAGTCGATGATCCGGTTGGCCACAGGGGTGCCAAACTGACGCAGTCCGTGCAGGTGACTGTGAAGGTGTCGACCAGGTGTTGCTGCCTCATTCGCCACCCTCTGAACGGTGGTATATGGCTCATCAAGAGCAGCTGCAATGCGAGCAAAGGTCCAGCCAGCGATGCGTTTGAGAGCCTTGATTTGCTGACGAATGGTGTATGGAATGAGCCCTCGATCAACATGCACTGGTTGCTCGAACGCTGCTGGCTCGGCTGCTGGCTCAGCTGCTGGCTCTGGCTCAGGTGTCGCTGGAGCTGGAGCTGGCCATGGCAACAGTCGTCGACCGACCATGCCATTCGCGAGCACTGGACGGTGACCAACGACACGAGCTGCTGAAGGAAGGGGGTGTTGTGGTGGATCAAAGGCGTCGGAGCTGCTGGAGCTTGCAAACGAGTGTTGTGGATTGATATAGGGCATTGCGAGTGAACAGACAATTGAAGGGACAGTGGAGGTTTGGATACACCAATTCACTGCGATCTACCACCATATATATGCACCAGCAACCCACCTTCTGTCGCAGGCAACGCGGTCACGAATACGAGCACACGAACGACGTGCTCACACCGCTTAAAACCTCCACCAGCGGTGGCTACACCGCTCACCAAACACCGCTCTGATAGCGCTGACAGCAGCGACACCAATGTGAAGCCATTGAAGGCTGATGAACTGATATACAAGGGCATGGCCATGCAACATGCTTAACAGCCTTGCAAGCGTTCACAAGCGTTCAACCGGTCGCTCTGAACCATGGTTAGCACCCTCACAGCCGTTCAACCGGTAGCTCTAAACCATGGTTAGCACCCTCACAACCTTGCTAATCACACGCACCACCATGCACAGACAACAACACCACCAATCAATCCATCGACAAGCCCTGCAAAAGCGACCAAGAGCGGTTAATCACCACCGGCTCTGCGAGGTGACTGTATACGTTCTGTTCCGCCATAGCAGTGGACTTGGTGAGGCTTGCTTTCGATAGACGATATAAGAGGATCATGGGTCGGAGTCGACGACACTCTGATGATGCAAGCTCATGGCCATCAGCTCATCATCCCAGACGGAAACTCACGCAAGGAATGTCGGGCGCAGTCCCAATCCGTGCCCTGCACTGTCCTGGGATATTTCTGGCCACAGGCCTCGAGCATACTGCTTTCGGCAGCCTTGTCAAAGTCTAAGGCTTAGCCCCAGGAACCGTCAGATCTTTGACATGCCCATAAAATTGGGCGGACATGGAAAGAGTTTCAGAGGGAGGAAGGACGGCATCATCGACAGCTGCTCCACTCGACATTTGATGCTCCGGACCTTTGAAGGATAGCATGCGATGACTGGCCTATCTCACGCTCTCTGTTGTTCGAGGTCTGCACCGTGTTGTTGATGTTCGTGGACTGAACCGGCAAATCTCGGGGAACATCCTTGCGACTGGGGTGCCTGCCTGAACCCTGGGGATGAAACGACCACTCTGTGGTTTAGTCCCGAGGCCTGGAACCTGAACCCATGGATCACACCATATGCTGAGATTTGCGAATTATGCATCGCGTTGTTTGGATCAGCCGCGTGGATGGCTGCACTCGACTCCAACGAAAGCTCCCGCTCTGCTCGTCGGTCGTAGTTGATTTAGGTGGCATTATTGATCAAAGCCAGAACGATTTGGAGGTGCACCCGTGCATCGCAGCCTTGTGGAGAAATTCCAACTCCATGTGAGCCATGCAGACAAAGTTCCAGACCCTGGATCCACTGGCTCAAGGTACAGTGCAGGCCACGACGGAGTCATTTGGGATCTGGCGGCTTTGGCCCGCTCAGGCGGAACACGACTTGGGATCGGAGCGAGTCCAGCTCCGATGTGCTCGATGGTCAAAATCACGCGCATGCCGGCGCCGGGGGAAGGCTTTCAGCGCTCTGTTGGTCGACAGCATCAAATTATCCGCACCGCGGTTGTTCGCAGCAAGAGGAGCAGGGTCAAGGAAGGTTCGTTCTCAACGCTCTCGGACACCGTAAGATTCATTAGGCGAAAGTTTCCGAATCCATCATCAGGATTGATCGTATCGAGAGATGACCGCAATAATACCGTCGAATTGCCACGCGTAATTGCCTTCCAAGAAAGATCCAGATTCCGTGTAGGATAAAGTTCAATAAGGACTCTGCAGTGCTGCCTTTGCGTGCATTGGAAGCCTCATCTCTCTTCATGCCTGATACATTGACATGGTTTATGCCACAATTGATCCGCTTGAACAAATTTCGGTCGCGTCGGCTCAGCCGGAGCGCTGTAAACAGGAGAGATCGTTTTGACTGGCTACAGCGTAATTCCATGAAATTTCCCAGCTTCAGGGCTTCAATTCAGTTCGTATTCGTCGTGCAACACTGGGATTGCCTTGTCGCATCAAGCAGACGCTTCGTTGGCAGTTCTTCGTCAAGCAGTCCTTGCTTTTCGACCTCAGCATATGGTAAACAGAGATTCCCTTTTTGGCGAGCGACCGCAAAGTAGTATCTCTCGATTGAAAGCGGCAAAGGCTCGGCCAGGTTCTGCGTACTCCATCTGCCGGGGATGCTCCGTTCCACGCGGTGTGCTCGCTGTTAATGCGTCGACAGTCATGGATGATGCTCTTTCCGCCGGGGCTGAGCAGCTGATGAGTCGCTTTGTGTTTGTGATGATCGACATCAGCAGCCCCACAGTTGATGGAGAGACTCGTCGTGAGCTTTCGGGTCCGCAATCAAACATTCCCGGCGATCGTGAGCAACCCTCATGGGGAGAGATGGTCGTTGACGTGTACAATATGGGATGACAGGATGTGCGAGATTGAGCAGATGGTCGGTCATCTCGTTCTTGCGGTCTCTTTTGTCGTGGTCATGTCCGAAGCTGAGCCGGATCATCTCATCGTCGGGCTGACGCCGTGCCGCCCTGAGGCCGCATAATGCGGTCCAGTCAGCAGATCAATTGTCGGTCGCAGCTCAATGGAACGGAGGAGAAGATGATGTTTCGTTTTCGATGTTGATGAGGATGATGAGGATGATGTCTTTGTTCTTGTCGATGTTCCCGGCAGCGATGGATGTGAATTGATGGCGATCAAGATGTGGACCGAGAATCTTGGCAATGGCTTGTTTCGGTTGCCGCTGCCTTGAAGGATTTCTGGATTCAAGTTCAGACAGACTCATCAGCCTCGAAGTGAGTGGCTTCGTGTAGGCGACGACGACGATGACGACTACGACGACGACGACGACAGAGTAGGTCTCTTCTTTCTTCGTCTCCTTCTTGTTCCATTCACTTGACAACAGTCCTCTCATACTGCCTCCTCCGACAAAATGGACCGAAAGTCGCCAGCGGCCGCTCGATCAACAGCTACCTACGAAGCTGTCGCCAACGACGACGTGTCCATGCACACGACTCGCAGCGACTACAACTACGATGACCCTTTCGGCCTGCCTTCATACAACGACAGCGTTGCAGCAAGCAGCTCAGCGCATCATCGCGCGTCGCCGCCCGCCGACGAATACGCAGTCATTGCTCCCCCGAAACCAGCTTCCGAAGGATGGCATACCCGCAAGAGCAGGAACCAAGACTGTTCGCAACAAGTCAGGATCGGCGCCGAAACCAGTTTGCGAATGGACGAGCGGCTTGTACATCCTGCGCAGCTCTACGACTATGTCAATGACTATCTTCGTCTGATTAAACCTCAGCCCATGGTTCGTGTGCAAGGCTGGCACTGGCAGACTCGCCAACGGGTCGGCAAGAGGGAGAACAAGACTCAGCAAGAGAGGGTGTATGACTTTGACGTTGTCTTGAGCATGCACAACTTCCTACCTTCATCTACGGATCGTGACGCAGCGGATGATGTTTGGTGGGTTCCTCACTCGGTGGAGAACAGTGACAAGGCACATCGTGGCAGCTGGCGCAAGACACGAGCGAAGGGGTCTACTCAACACATCGAGGTTGGCGAAGACCGCAAACCGGAGTTGCTGGACTGGTGCGAGGACTTCTGCAGCAACACATCTGCGTTGAAGATCTTCCGTGTCTCTCGCAATGTCACTGGGCTGGACACGGACGCTATTCAGGAGATGATCGTCCCACTTGTGCGGCAGACGCATTATCGAGGACACATCAACATCACCTTTCCGATCGCGGACAAGAATGTAGACATCTACTCGCCACACTGGATTAATCGCGCGAGGATGACCTGGGTCAGGTGGATTTTCTACTTGACCTTCCTTTGGATCTTCACCTGGCCTGTCCTACTGTTCACGACCAAACGCTGGGGCGTGTATAAAGTCGACTGGCGGTTTTCGCACGAATTTGTGGAGAGTGATGGTACGCGGAGGAAGCGATACGCCACGATCAGCGAGCACGAGTGGGTGAGACGGCATGCCAATTTGATCAAGAGTCTCGTGCTGGATAAGTTCCATGGTGATGCCACGACGTTTCCCACCGATGTCGATGAGGCCGATGCTCAGCGGAGGAGGATATCTATGCCACGTGCTGGTAATGGCAGTCTGGATTCAGCTCTCAGTTTCATACAGGGTGGTGTTGGTGCTTGGGGCGCATTGAATGGGCGAGGCGGCGACGGCTGGGGCGCTGATTGTTGAACACCGCACTTCTCGATCCCACGAATGACGAATATTTGTACACAACAGCCTTCCAAGAGCGCCCTCTCTCCCACTCCCTTCTCGGCACGCCTCGCCGAATCACCGCATACATCTTCCGGCATTCCGCCAGTCGAGCAATCAGCGGAGGAGCCAAGAGATGGAGCAGAAAGGTCAGAAAGAGGCGCCTTCTCAAGGTGTCAGATGGATGCTGACCGTGATCGCAGAGGCAGACCGTGATCGCAAAGGCAGATCGTGATCGGAATGGCAGACCGTGGTCGCACAGACCGTTATAAGCCATTCTTCCAGCTTGCCTGACCGGTGCCAGAGGTGATATCTTGCGGCAAGAGGATATCGTGTCCTCGCACGCAGAAGATGATCTCGAGGGTGAACAAGAGCAGCTCACCATGGGTGAGAAGCGACTCCTGCTCCGACAGCGCAAGCTCGAACTCTAGAAGTACATCAGACGCAAGGCCGCCGCCGATGCTGGAGAACAACAAGCCGCACCCAAGCGTTTCGTTGCCAACAACCACCCCGAGCACAACGAATATCTCCCTCGCAGCAATGGCGAAAAATCGCGTCACAAGGGCTCGGAGCACAACACCAAGGATCTCATGCAGGACACCTTCTCGCCATAAAGCGCCCATTCGTCAACCTCGTCGACCTTGGCAGTAGTGGTGACGAGGCAGAGTTACCGACGTCCCAATCTTTCATCAAGCCTCACACTCCTCGATCGGTGACAGATACATCCTCTTCTGGTCGTTCGCTCACCGTGATGGGAAAGTCGACTACACCGTCCTCTCGGTCGGCCGCTTCTACCCCGCCGCCTGCCTCCACGTCCATGTCTGCTCTCATATGCCCATCTGCAGCCAGCTCCACTCCAATAACCAGCATCACTCAGTCCAGTCGCCGCCGATTGACCTTTCCTTCGGTCGCCAGCATCTTCACTCTTCCATCTCGGGTGCCTGGCACCCCTCCCACACTCTCGCCATTCCATGACAGCGCGTCCGCCATCTTCCCTCGCGCTTTGAACATGCGCGGATTGAGGACCAGCTTGCAGTTCGGTCGCCACTCCAGGAAGTATACCTTCAACATGGAACTACCCATCATCACATACAAAGCTGCCCTTGTCGCCTTACTTCCGCCCGTGCCTACCCTCGAGATTATGCCTGTGTCGTCGCAGCGATGCCGTTATATTTCCCACCCGTCACTCAGCTCACACTCAAGTTGATTGTCGAGGTGGACAAAATCCTGTCTGTCCAAGATCGAAACAAGCCGGACGAAAATCCCTTCTACATCGACCTCTCTTCTGTCATCACAGAAGTCGGTTGGAACCTGACCCCCGAAACGATCTGCAGCAGGTTGGAACCCACCAAAGACACTATGCTCAGATACATCACATACCTCGCTGATCCTACGCATGCGGCTCTCGTGTCTCCGCCAATCAGAACATCTTTGTCGTCGATGGATACAAGCTCTCTGCCATCACATACACCTACGATCGCCACCGCCGCGACTCCATCACCCTCCCAGACCGTCTGTGGCGTGCGAAGGCCCAGGAGGATGCATGGGCTGCGACCGCCAAGTTCGCGATCAGCTCCAGGTATGAACACCATCATCAGCCTGCCTGTGTCGTTGCAAAGGCCGCCTGTCATCTCAACGTTCCGCTGCGATCGCTTATGAACCTCGCAGCTTGCTCCCGCACCCGCCTCATCTTCCCCGGAGGCTCGCTGATGTTATGGGGCATCGATCAGAAACTCACCTCTACCAACGTCATCCCACCCGGCAGCATCATGTCTGAGTGCTTCAGTCCTATGTGGATCGCAAACTACTTGACCAGAGACACTGCGACCGCCGCCTCGAACGCCACGATTCATGTGTTCTGTCCGCAACACAAACGCTTTGAGCATTGGCGCCGCAATTGGAGCTCCATTTTCAAGGAGAGCTTTGGCACCTTGACCAACCAGTCCGCTGACGCGAATTCCGTCATCACTACCGAGCCATGGAACTTGCTGGAGGATAGCGAAATCCCACCTGCTTTCGTCACTCCGGAGGCTAAGGTCAACGAAGAACAAGCCCACGTTGTCCAAGTCGCCCGCCGCGACGTCATTGAGTCTCTCGCTCATATGCGCTCTGAGACGGTCCACCTCTGTGGCCATTGAGCTGAGTGCGACAGTCCAGCTCATACAACCCACGAGACTCGCACCCTGCGAACCGATCGCGACGCTCACATCGCGCTTGCGAGGAAAGATCGCACGGTCGTATGTGAAGGCGATGCCATGTGTTGAGCTGCCAAGCTCTCCGGTCGGCCTTGTGACCTGGTCGCTTCTCGCCGCTCTATCCGCTCCATCCGCACTGCGACTCGATCTGCAATCGACGCCAACATTCAGTCTGGCAACCTCGCCCCTTGCCCATATCCTGACTGCAACGTCGCCGTGGTCCCGCTTCCTCGCTCTACTGTCGAGACCTTGAGCGATCACACTTTGCAGGCCTTCATCAAACACTTCATCGAATTCCACGGCATCCACCCTACCGACCTCATCAACCTTCCACACTGAACCTCATCACGGTATCTCAAGGAGTCTCCCACGTACATGCTCATGACAGCATCTACAGGCACACTTACGAAGAATGGTTACCGGTATCTGCGGGCATTGACACAGCCAGACGGGTAATGGAAGTGGAGGTTGGGACATTGAGAGAGACAGAATGAGATACTGAGCCATGTTTGCATCACTGTTTAGCAGTATCAATCAACGTTCACATATCACCGTTCTGTTGTCTCATCGTGTTCGCATCTCATCACCTCTCGCGCCTCATCCCCATCATGTGCCCTCGTCTCCAAGAGGTCGGACAGCAGTCTACTCTTGCGCGGTTTGGCAACCAGTCGTTGCGTTCGCTGTTGCTTGGGTGTAGTTTCCGGCGAGGTGCGGCTACTTCTTTCATGTCCATGATGTTGGACACCAGTCTACTCTTGTGCGGTTTGGCAGCCACTTGTTGCGGTCGCTGCTGCTTGGTCGTCGCCATCACTCATACTGCCGAGACCGCCTCCACGAACACCGCATCCGCTGGCCATGTCGCCCCGCGAATTGCAGCGGCGGTGGCATGCGCCTCGCCCACGTACATCTTCAATTCGGCTTCCATCACGTCCCCTTCGCACCACTTCAACATCGAGCGCAGCTTGTCGTCATCATCCACCTCAAACTCCTGGTCCCTCCAAGTCCAGCCGAGCCAGTATGGCTCTGGCGTATCTTCGTCCCTCCATTCTTCCCAGCCCTCGAGCTTCTCCTTCAACCTCGCGAGTGTGAAGACCGCCAGATTTGGTCTCTCCTTCTTCGTTTTCCTCAACTTCAGCCCCTCGGCTGGAGCTGCATTATCATACAGATACAGAGCCTGTAGAGTCAGATTGACATATGCTGGAATTGTCGGGACGTTCTTGTCTTGGTGCTCCATGAGCATCTCGCGGGCTCAGCTCTACGACTTGCTTCCTCTTCGTTGTTCCCTGTTTCGCCGCTTTCTCTGCTCGCTGCCTCGCTTTCACCTACTCCAAGACCCGCATTGCGACCTGGTCCACTTTCTCCTTCCATCCCAGTTCTCGCGCATTGTGCAACGGAGACGTACTCTTTGTCCTGCCGAACTCACCCTCGACCAAACATCTCGACAAAGTCTTCCGCTTGTGAAAAGCTACGCACGGGGCGGTGGGTGGTTCCAAGATGTCCATGCTTGCTATGAGAGGATCATTGGCATATGGGTTCAACATCGTCCTCGCATCCGCTTGGGCCTCAGTGCGTGGCTCCAAGAAGAGATTCGGATACTTGCACGTAGGCTTCTCCACCACTGGGAAGATGTAGTCATCTTTGCCGTCCCTGTCCATCTTCATCTGCCAAATCCGAAGCGTGTCGCCGCGCTTGGCGTATGCCGTACCGTGATACTTCAAATCTGCTTCCGCACGAATCCCAGTCGACACACGATCGTGATCGCCGATGTCTTTGCGCGCAAGAGATACATCGCCAGGTGTCCGGCACATCATTCTCGTCATTTCGTAACGCGCTGGAGGATTCGCTTGCAGCATGAGATCGTCCAATCCGGCTTCGGCGTATTCCGGTTATCCTAGGCGGACGAGGTGTTTCAGCTCTTGAGTGGTGAGGTTGAGCATCGCTGCACCGCGCCGTCGGCTTCGACGATGCTGGAGTATTATTGCGATCGTCGGGTGTTGTTTGGAGTGCAAACGGTGCAATTCGTGAAGTTTCTGAGAATCCCATCGGGAGCTGGGGTGGTCATGTGCAGATGGCGCAGTTGCGTTATGGTGGATGCGCGACCGCGAGGTCTCGTGAGATGTTATAGGTTGTTGTATTTTTTGAAACCCCGTGCATGCATTTCACAAACATTCGAGAACTCTCCTTCAGCATTTCTTTTGTCCAGTCCTTCACATTTCCTACACCCCTCTGTCAGGCCATCAATCACTCCCATGACGCGATGGCGTCCGTATCGCACCTCTCTTCGCCTTCTCCAACCGAAAGGGCAGCTGCATATCGTCGCCTCGAGAATCTCCTCAGAAATTCGTCCAAGCTCAAAGTCATCTCGCGCCTACCTCTCCAGTAAAAAATACATTCAATACCACTGCCTATCGCCTCCACCAGCCAGTTTGACAAGAATGTCTTTCCTCGCAACGTCACGAATCCGCAGCCCCTCGCTTCCTCACGAGGGTTGCAAGATATGATCTGAGAGAAGCATTTGACTGGCAAAAAGGACAGCAACGTCCCGATAAGATTCGTGGATTGCAGCACACTGAAGGTCGTTGTCGTGGATTTCTTCGTCGATGAGTCGGACATGACTGAGGAGCAGGTAGCTGATGAGGAGTCTTCCCAAAGCTTCGTCAGCATGTGTTCGCACATGCGTTGAGGGACTTGCAGCGCGCTGTCATGGGACGCGCTCAGAAGACTTCTCATAGAACTCGAGACGACAAAGTCAACGCTGAGCGTACTGCATGCGCGGATTTGGCTTCGGCACCGATGCGCCAGAGGAATACAAGACGGCGATGTGTTCGTTCCACGAGAGATTCCTTGAGGCAAAGGATGATGTGGTTGGTAGTGAAGTGCTCTCCACAGCCAAAGAGAAGAAGAGGAAGGTGTACGGATATCCCACCTCAAATCAAAATCTTCTCCGGCTCGCCCTTCTTCCTCGGCTGGTCCACCTCATCCAACATGCCTGTCCCCCTCTCGTCGTCCTCCTCGATGTCGAATCCACTGTCCACAATCTCCCTCTTCGGCGGCCGATTCGTAGCCCACACATCCGCAACTCTCAGCTCAAAAGGTCCCGGCACTCGATCGATCAACCCAATGCCAATACTCCTGACCTTCTGCCTCATCATCTCCTTTTGGGGCTCCACTACCATTCCGAAATTTGTCCGTACAAATGCTGAGAAGGGAATCGTGACAGTCTCCCACTCGCCTGGTTTCGCGCATGGGAGGAGATGTTGATGTAGATCGGTCGGCACGATACTTTCGGTCTGAATGTTGACAAAGTACTTCCTACCGTCACTCTTGATCCGGAGCGCAAGGAAGGCGTATGGATCGATGTCCCAGAGGAGCTTGCCGAATAATGAGAGTCCTCGGTCTTGCGTTCGCCATGCTGCATAGCCTGATCGTTGTACATTCGGTCGGTTGAGTGGGAGTTCGGTCGATATTGCGCCTTTGAAGAGGGCATGTGCAGGTTCTGCAGCGGCAGTTTCGACTGATGTACCGCTCGAGCTCTTTTCTGATTGTAATGTAGAGTCCTCCTCATGTGATGTTGTGCTCCCAGGTACGAAAGTCAATGCTGCTTTGCTGAAGCCTCCCATATCGCTGTCGCACATAATCTTACACCGAGGTATGCTGTCTTCTGTGTCGAACTTGACGAGTGTGAAGGGTTTTGTGGGTTGGTGCAGGCCTTCCATCTTGACGGCGATTTTGGCTTGCCTTTTGAACTCATCCAGGGATCGTCGCCAGAAGCCGGCCGGCGCGGCGGCGCGGAGGATTGGAGTCGCGAACATTGCAGTCCAATTGAAGGTGATCTGGAGAGTGAGAATGACCTGTCGTCGTGGAAATGGTATAGTGACGTTGACTGCAGCTCGTGAAGAGCAGTTGCGGCGAACGATGCGGAGGTCGGAGGTCGGAGGTCGGCAAGGCGGGCCGACGCTGCCTTAGAGCGGCGCTAGTCGGACATGACGGCTTGTGAAAGTGAAAGTTGGACCTCGAAAAAGAGCTCCTCGTCCAGAACGCCGACATCCGCATCGCATCGCAATTCGCACATCCTCTTCGACAATCGACACGCATGGTGTCTGCGCTGCCCAGAACGCAGTCTCGAGAACTCGGCGAAGTATCTCCCAAAGATGCATCCACGGTGACCATTCCTCCTGCCGCAATGGCAGGCCAACCACAAGAGAGCGTCCGCCGCCCTTGGACACATTTCGTTGCCGGTGGAGTTGGAGGAATGACAGCGGCGACCCTCACATGTCCTCTTGATGGTAAGAATACAGTGCCGAAGCCCGCGGCGCAATCCGAGACTTTCTCTCAGGGCTTGTGCTTCAGTTTACATCGATGCCAATACTCGAACTACAGCTGACCTCTACGAGTGTTAAAAACGCGTCTACAGAGTGATTTTTATCAGGAGGTCCTCGCGAATGCTCGCGCCGCAAAAGGGATCCCACCGCCTCATGAACTTTCCTTCGCTCGGGCCGCATTGCTACACATACGAGAGACTGGTCAGATCCTCGCTCAAATACCCAAGGTCGAAGGATGGAGAGCACTGTTCAAAGGGCTGGGTCCTAACCTTATTGGCGTGGTTCCAGCTCGAGCAATAAATTTTTGGGCATATGGAAATGGAAAGAGACTGTACTCGGACATGTTCTTCGACGGCAAGGAGACGCCCATGGTACATCTATTCAGCGCGGCAACAGCGGGCATGATCACAGGCACGGCGACAAATCCCATCTGGCTGGTGAAAACCCGATTACAACTCGACAAGCAGCGAGCGGGATCAGAAGGCGGAGGAAGGCAATACCGCAATGCATGGGACTGCGTGGCCAAGACAGTTCGGCACGAGGGCATTCGAGGTCTATATCGAGGCTTGACGGCGAGCTACCTGGGAGTCAGCGAGAGCACATTACAATGGGTCATGTACGAGCAGGCAAAGGCATCATTAGCACGCCGGCAGGAACGACTGGACGCATCAGGATTTGCGCCGAACGCATGGGACAAGACAGTCATGTGGACGGGCAAGCTGTTTGCGGCGGGCGGAGCCAAGTTCGTTGCGGCATTGATCACATATCCGCATGAGGTTGTACGGACACGATTACGATTGGCGCCGGTGGACAGCAGTGGGAGAGTGAAGTATAGAGGGCTGTGGAGCTGCTTCACGACCGTGTTCAAGGAGGAAGGCTTTGCGGCGTTGTATGGTGGTTTGATCCCGCATATGCTGCGGGTAGTTCCCAGTGCATCGATCATGTTCGGCGTGTATGAAGGTGTGCTCTGGGCATTTGGTGAAAGTGCAGGCGTATGACAGGGTGGAGGACGTGTGTACTGCTCGATACAGGGAGTGTATGATATTGTATACTAGAGAACGAGTCTCGACTCAGGAGAGGACGAATACGGTCACAGCAGGAAACGGAGGCCTCGCTGGGCGGTATAGAAGACCAGAAATGTACATTTCATACCAGTGCCTTCTCCTGTCTCGTCATTATGGCCGTTATATTCAGAGCGGCCGAGACTGATGGACACTTCAATTGCTCCCATCAAATATCGATGGCATCAAGCATCAATTTCGCCGCGGAGGTGCCTGCCGTCTGAACTTCACCCATTCAATCTCCAGCGCGGAACCGTCATCGATCTTCGACATTCACACATCTCGACCGACATCCACCATGGCATCTCCAATCCTCACATCGTTACGAGCAGCTCAGCCTAGCATCTGCCGACAATGCGCGACTCGACGGACATTCTCATACCTTACACAATCCGCCAAACATGAGATTCGCAGCAGACCAACGACCAGCAATGCGATTGCTTTCTCAAAGTCCTCTCGGACTTTCACTTCGACCACGAAGAGGTCCAGAAAATCGATAGAGGAGGCGAAGACACAATACAAGCTCGGCGTGCGTTCAGATATCTCACAATCGTCGTGGCAAGATCAATACTAACCTACAATACAGCCCTTCTCATGGCAAGCAGGCATCCTCTTCCTTCTCGCTGGCGCCGGCCTGACCGTCTACTTCCGCTACGAAAAAGCTCGTATGTCCCGCGCACGAATCGCCGAAGCGAACAAAGGCATCGGCAAACCACTCGTCGGTGGACCTTTCACGCTCACAGACCACCACAACCGACCTTTCACAGACGCAAACCTCAAAGGAAAATACAGTCTCGTCTACTTTGGCTTCACGCATTGCCCGGATATCTGCCCGGAAGAGTTGGACAAGATGGCTGGTATGATCGAGCGGGTGAAGGCTACACACGGAGAGGGGGTGTTGAGGAATGTGTTCATCAGCTGTGATCCAGCGAGAGATACGCCGGAGGTATTGCAGAGGTATTTGAAAGAGTTTCATGAGGACATCTTGGGATTGGTTGGAACATGGGAGCAGGTCAAGGAGGTTTGCAAGGCGTACCGGGTATACTTTTCGACGCCGCCGGATGTCAAGCCAGGACAGGATTATTTGGTGGATCATAGTATTTACTTTTATTTGATGGGTGAGTTGGCAAAGGCATTTAGTAAGCGGGATGGAGAAATACTGACGAGAATTGTAGATCCGGAAGGCGATTTTGTCGAGGCGATTGGACGGAACTTCACGGTTGAAGCAGCGGCCAAGGTCATCAACGACCACATTGCAGACTGGAAGGGCAAGATTGATCGGTCATGAGTCAAGGAATCACGTTTCAAGGAATTCGCATGAGATGGGGTGCAGCCTGTTTGCACTGACTTTTTCATAGACGGCGCGCAGTGCCTGCAGTGAGTCTGCTGTTCGCTCTAGCATCATCGTTGGCTAATCAAGTCAACAGGCTACTCCCCTCTACGCAGATAGAGTGTACGATACAATGCGGCCGTAGTCGCCTTGAGCCAAACATTGAGAGCATTGAAATCAACACAGCCACTTTCGCAGCGCATGCCGCCAGTCCGCCATCTTGCTTTGAGGACGCTGTTCAGGTCGATGCTTGCGAGCTTCAATCGGAAGCTGCGCGGTACCCATACTGACGAACTGCCGACGAAGAACGATGCCACTCTTTGCATCTGCACATGCTGGGGTTCTGCTGACTGCATAACAGCTCAAATCCGTCTCGAGCTACGTTGAAATCGAGATCAGCTACGTGTCCGTTGTTTGGCTACGCTTGCGTCAGCGCTGCACAGCTGGGTACTTTTGTCTATCATCTTGTCCGCGATCGGCGGAGCCCGTGTTGTTGAAGACGATCCGTCGGTGCTGGCTATGAAAGCGTCGACGAGAACGAGATCGACTCCTGCAGTGGTTTTCCAACCACGATACCCCTGGCGTTGGCATGTGCTTAGTGACATCCATGGGTGACGCGGCTCAAGAGGCCTGGTCGAATACCTTGCTAGTTCGCAACGATCCTGATCTCCTATGCATCATTGTGGCAGGGATTGTGTACAGCTCTGCGAAGGAGAATGAGGCTGACGACGCTCGAGATCGTGGAGTGCGCCTCATCAAGAATGGCATCCCTTTTCATCGGTCGCGTGCCAGTCGCACGCATGCTACTTTCACGCGATTATCTTCACGAGTCGAAGCAATCGAGATCGACAAGCACGCACGTGCAAATCGGCTGCATTTGCGCAAAGTGGCGTATCATAGAGTTTGAAGGGATCATCCTGGAACGACCAGATCCGAGCTGTGCGAGTTTAGTTTTCTGGGTTGCAGCGAGCTAAAATTATCTGCGATAGATGGCGATCTTGGAGTTGGGACTCAGAGACTTGCAGTGATGAGCTACTGTACGTTCGTCAGAGGAACAAGGATTTTGTTCGGCACTGTCGTATACGTGCAGGCATTCCGCTCGACCTCGTGCTTGCGTATACGGCAGTGTCGTGCCTTGGCACAGGACATTTTCTTGGTGGTACGGATCAGACAAGGCAAGAGGCTACCCGACAATTTCTTGCAGAGGACAAAGGCAGAAGATGGTCTCAAGCTCTCGTCTTCCCAAATCCACTGCAACGCGCAATCGGATCGCGGTTCACGGCGTTTACTATATGTATCTTGATCGTGTGTTCTTTTCGCTGTTTCCAACGCGATACCGTAGGCATGCTTGGCGGATTGTCATCGGTCCGGAACCTTGAGGCTACTACTTCTGAAGAAGTCTGACCTCTTCATTCGAGGCTTGGTTGATGGGGTTCCATCCATGCCGCGATCCATGACACGAGGGATGAGAAGAGGGAAGACATTTGCCCACATCCGCCAGGATGAATCCGCTGTGCAGCTGAAGCTCGAAGCAACACGATTCGAAGCAGAGCAGAATGTACACACTCGACTCGCGTCGCTAGTGCCGTGGTTGCCGGCCGAATAGGAGGGACCAGACCAGGACAGGCTGGTCCAAGAGCGTCACCGACCAGGAAACTTTGCTGGGATGGCGATACTAACACTCAATCTAGCTTCTGCACCTCAAGGCGTCGCGTTCGTTTCTCCTCACTGCGTTGTCTGCCAACTCACCTCACCTCACCCCCCCCACCACGTTCGCTCGCTCAAAGCATGCATTCTCGCATACCACACTCGCTTGGATCCCGTCCGTGAACGACTTGAACCGGACTGCATTCTGACCGCGTTCAACCTCTCGCCGCGGGAAAGGAGACCGACACGATGAAGACGTTTGAATTGCCCGCCGGTCTGCTGGCGATGATGTACGCCTTTGCCGTCACTGCCGACGCACATTTTGTACCAATCAACACATCAGCAAATAACACGTACGCATCCTCCATGCCGACGAGTACATCAGCGAACAACACCTATGCATCTCCTGTACCGACAAGCACATCATGGAACAATACCTGTTTACCAGCGACAGGCTCTGGACCGGACTATGCGAAATCGTGCAACGCCGAAAGGAATTCCTACTCCGCGGCTTACGACTCATGGACGAGTCTACACAACAATGTTACAACGCTGACCGACTCGCTTGGTGGTGCGGTCAAATTCCCCATCAAGTATATCGCAAACGCCACCACACTGTGCGACCTCCATCCGAGAGTAACATGGGACCATCCCGTCACCCTTTCCACTGGTACGGTCACCCGCTCTGATGCGGTAACGGGATACACCACCATAACGCAGACCTTTGGCGTTGCCTACACCGGGCCATCCCCATCATGTACGGTCCAGCCTTCCGACTGTGATCCCCTCTGGGCTGCATATAGTAGCTCACTCACAGCGAATGCCACGGCCACGTTCGCCACACCTTTGACCACGCCTTTCTGCCAGAACTCGTCCTTGGCTGAACACTATTCGTCACTGAACTCAGGCATTCGCGGCTGCGGCAAGTGCACCATCTACGGTACGCACGTGCAGCTAGTCTACTGGCCAGAGCCGACGCAGAGCGTGTCTCTCACGCGAGACTACTGCGCGACCACGCCAACTGCGAATTTGACAACGTACAATTCCGATGCAGTCATCACGGCGTATGCAGGAAAGTCGCTCGGTAATGCTAGCCATGTACCGACACCCACGGACCGATCGAAACAGACCATCACTACAGATGGTCATGCGTTCACCGAGGGAACTGCATACATCTCCATTGGCTCAGTATGGGCCGCCGATCGTTGCTCGCATACATTCGGAACTGTCACAGATGCCATCCTGGCCATGCCCTCTTCCTCTGTGCTCAGTCTTCGCTATTTCCAAGATCATTTTCAACGACTCATGGAGACGGACAAGATCACGGGCTATCCTGTCAACTACGGCGACTTCCAGACTCCAATCCCGTGGTCCGCATGGGTTGGTATGAACCAATGTACCCGCGGACCTTGGGGAGGTCCTCAATGCGACGTCATCGACGAGAGGTCGTATTTGCCGCAACTGGCCATTCCTCCGCAGATCACAGAGCTGAGTCCGGACTTTAAGGATTGTCAGATGTGGTACAACGGGCTGTTTGACCCGCCGTTGGCGTTGACGGAGGCGAAGTCTGCGGATGCGATTACGAATCCATACGCGCATTCGACACCGCAAGCGACATCTGCGAAGCCAGCGCCGACCGCGGAACAGAACACGCTGCCGACCGGGCATGGTGGGGATGAAGGACATAATGATGACAGCGGCGGATCTGGGTCGAATGACGAGCACGGGACCGCTGATACGATTCCGCAACCAGGGTCCGGAAACAATGGGAACAATAATGGTAATGGTCAAGGTCAGGGAAGCTCTGGATCTGGCTCGGGCTCCAATAATGGTGGAAGTGGAGCAGGCAGCGTGAACAGTGGTTCTGGATCGAACTCGAACTCGAATAGTGGCAGTGGAAGCACTAACTCAGAAACGACCCCCAACAGCGGCAGCAACAACGACGACAACACAAATGACAACTCTGGCGGCTCCGTCGGGTCGTATATCAACTCCGGCATGTCTCCGAACTCCAACTCCAATCCCAACGGCAACCAGAACAATCCCTCATCCGGCTCATCTCCTTCATCTGGCTCATCTGGCTCATCTGGCTCATCTGGTTCATCTGGCTCATCTGGCTCCTCGTCGGATAGCAACACCAACAACAACCAGCAAGCGGTAGCGCCCTGCCCTTCAAACGAACCTTGGACATACACCTTCACACTTAGCAATGGCCAAGAAATCCACGCGACAGGCTCAAACAATGTCGCCGTCATCGGGACCGTGACCTGCGTGTTGAACGGTCCACCGCAGACTGTGGCAGAAGGCGTGACAGCGAGCTACCAGCCTGGAGGAGTGGTGTTCAATGAAGTGCACGTTTACAGCTTCCCGAATGGTAGCGGAGAGGACTCTGTAACAGCTACGCTGGACGGCGATGTGCATGTTGCAGTTCAAACCCAAGATGGAGGAGTCGTGGTGGTTGATGGAACTCCACTTACGCCTGGAGATGATGCGACCACACTGAGTGATGGGGAGGTCCTCAGTGCTGCGACGAATGGAGTCGTGGTCGTGACGAAATATACTGTCGGCCAGGCAGCGGTCTCTTCAAGCGCTACGCAAACTGGCAGTAGTCGGACGAGCGACGGGCCAGGAGGTAGTGCTACGAAGAGTGGGAGTGCGCCGGCGGCTTCAAGCAGTAAGGCCGCTGCCGCCGAACTTGTCTCTGCCCATGGCATCAGCTCGCTAGCGATCGGACTGTTCGTTGTAGCGTTATTGGGAGCTTGAGAGGCTCTGGGAGGAGACGGACTTGAATTAGGCTGACATCGAAGCGCTTGATGTCACGTCGGCGGACTTCACGCCGAAGACGGAAGAGCCAGGCCAGGCTGTCGAAAGAAGGACGACGCCCGCATCGAGTGCGAAGAGGCCCAAGATTGCATGAATGGGAAAGTTTATGGGGAATATCATCGGTGACTTCGAGAGACTTGAGTCTATCAGTCTCCAGTTGAAGGACATTTCGATCTGGAAGAAGTATACAATGAGGCGTGCGGCATGGACGGACAAGTGGACCGGATATGGAAGAGAGATGCATAACACGGACAGGCCATGAGGGATATCTGAGAGGAGCAGCACACAAAGTCGTATGCTTGAAGGCGTCACAGCGGGCATGTATTGTACAGCGAACAATCTCAGTGGTAATGTTTTAGCTTGTCAGATCAACATTCAAATCTTCGTCATCAGGCATGACGACTTCTGATCCAGGATTTCCACTCTACTTCGGACCAGCTGACGTAAATCATCGACAAGACGCAAGAAGACGATCACTACCAAAATGCAGAAGGTCACATACACTCGAGATCGTCGCACATGAAAAGCTAAGCTAAAGCGCGGACTCTTGGCCTCCTTGGACACCATCTTGGCTCCTGCTTAATCGAGTTAAAACCATCCCCGCGACGAGCCTTCCTGCCCTATAGGGAGAATGGATCTGTATTTCCTTTAGATGACTGTGGAAACCTTACGCAAGGGTCAGATGACCAGGCAATGAAAGAAGACTTGTATACTCGAGGTATCTGGGCACAAGAAACCCTACAACGAGTCTGGAGGATCAATCAAGCCAAGATCTCCATTCCTCCCAGTTGGGAGCCCTCCGCTCTCTCTGGTATCCACTCATATCGCGGTGCATATGCAACCAGCCGCACCGCCAAGCAGGATCGCCACTCTCAAAACTCCCATTAAGCAAATCATGCACCGCCGTACAACGCAGAAACCTCCATACCAAGAAGATGCCCAGCCTCGTCAGTGCGACTGCAACCTCTTCCAGAATTTACTGCCGGAGAGGCTCTGCGATAGGAAGGTCTCATTGCATGCTATCTCGTTGCGGAGAATGATGGGCGTGCTCGTGCTCCACATTCGTAGGCGAATGCCACGGCGGGCAGATACGAGGTAAGGGATGCAGTATATGATGGCGAGTGCTTCTCGTTGTTGGTAGGGCGACTCCATCCCTTTCATCCATCTTTCTCGATTCCGCAAAGATGAAGTTCTCTACTATTGCTACGCTCCTACCCGTGCTGGCCTCGGCCGCCAAATTCTCCAAAGAGGAGTATGTCAGCGGAAAAGTCCACATGAAGCACATGGAAGCCAAGGAGGTTCGTCAACACTCATCCGACCTCCGAGGAATGTACTGACACCTTAAAAGGCATCCTGGGCCACCAAACGTGCTGCTGGCAAGTTCATCTCCAAGAAGTGGAACGGCCACAAAGCGGCCAAAGTCCAATGCAACAAAGATGGTCTCGCCGTTGCCGTCAAGGGTGACCCGTTGCAGACTTTCAAGTGCAAGGGCATCGACATGTACGACTTCAAGTCGCATGCGGAGATGGGTAGTCCCACTGGTGAAGGCTCGGGTAGTTGGGGTTGGACATATATGGGGAGAGAGTTCATGGCCATCGGACAGAGCGATGGTGCGGCTTTTGTCGAGGTATGTCGATCAGCCATCGCATACCAGTGTTTCACACTGACATGTCCTTCAGATCAGTAAGTCCGGATCGCTGGTCTACCTCGGCCGCCTGCCGCAACAATCAACCCCCATCATCTGGCGAGAAATCAAGGTCAACGGCAACTACTTGATTGTCGGCTCCGAGGCCGTCGACCACGACATTCAGATCTTTGATCTTCGCAAGCTCTTGACTATCAACCCTCTTCAGCCTAAGACCTTTGACCCAAAGACAGACCTCACTGGCTTGTTCACCGACCTTCCTACCGGTCGCAGCCACAACGTTGTTGTCAACGAGGAGCTCAACTATGCTGTAGCTGTTGGAGCTGCACCCAGGACCTCTGCTTGCGGTGGAGGTCTCATCTTCATTAACCTCGACGATCCATCCAAGCCCTACTCCGAAGGTTGCGCTCCTCAAGACGGCTACGTCCACGACGCCCAATGCATCGTCTACCGCGGTCCCGACACTCGCTACAACGGCAAGGACATTTGCTACGGCTACAATGAAGACACCCTGACCATCTACGACGTAACCAACAAAACCGGTCCTCAAGCCGCAAAGGTCATCTCCCGCACGCCTTACGTTGGAGCAACCTATACGCACCAAGGCTGGGTCAACGATCCAATGTGGCAGACCCGCCTGATCTTGGATGACGAGATCGACGAGGAAGAACGCTCCGGTCCGGCGGCTGATCAATTCCCTGTGAGCTACATCTTCGACATCACCGACTTGGAGAAGCCGGTCAACACGGGTTTCTACAAGACGAAAGTCAAGGGTATCGATCACAACCAGTACATCTACGACGGTCTTGCTTACCAGTCGAACTACGGAGCTGGTCTTCGTGTCTTGGATGTGAGCACTATCGAGGAGGATTCGACTGGTGCTGGCATTGAGGAAGTGGCATTCTTTGATGTGTATCCCGAGGATGATGCGCTGCCAGGTGGCGGAATCGTGGACTATGTCGGAACGTGGAGTCATTACACCTTTCCAAGTGGATGGATCGTCGTGAACACGATTGAGCGCGGAGCATTCTTGCTGAAGATGAACGGTTTCAAGGGCCGTGGCTTCGGGAAGAGGCATATCAAGAGGACATAGGGTGTTGACTCCATAGACGAGTGATGATGAAGACCAAAATTTCTCACGTCTCGATCGTCTTGGACAGATGAAGTATGTGGAACTGAAAGCCATCGCCTCGCGACGTCTCGTAGTCCTTCAAATATCCTCTTCGCAAGTAGAATTCCCCTTTCAATTCCCGCAGCGTGCACAGCACCATCTTCAACCTGGGTACTGCTGCTGCGCCTTCCCTCGCTGCCCACTTCGCCTGCGATCTCGCCACAATTTCCCTCTCCACCAATGCCATCATCCATGCCGCTACTCCCTGTCCTTGCACATCAGGCTGCGTAGCCATCAGTTTCAGCTCCCATTCTTCTGCGCCAGGCTCAACTTCTATGGTGCGCGTCCATGGTGATTCCTTGACCTCAACCGCAGCCGAATCCTTTACAGGAGGACCGATATATCGTCTTGCGCTTGATGTTGCGATGACTTCGTCGCTTCCTGGTCGAGACACAATGATGATGAAGGACTCCGGATCCTGGAGATTGGAGAGAAAGTCTTCGATGGAGCTAAGACGAGGTCCGTGAGATTGAAGGAACAGTTCGGGTCTAAGGGAATGTGAAGCTGCAAACGCTTGGTTTATGGTGCTCAGCAGGGAGGGGAGGAAAGGCGACTGGACAAGTTGCGGAACGGAGAAAATTGAGGCCGTTGTCTTCAATCCGTGTATGAGCGGGCCAGGAATGAGTCTGGGAGCAGAGAGAGCAGGAGAAATGCCCATGACTTGCCGAGTTGACTCTGCCGAATCTTCCATTTGCTGCAGCTTCGCGGTCGGTCTCGGTAGAAGAGAAGAAACGATACTTACCGCCATCCTCGCCCGCTCGATTGAGATGTCATTCGACCGGCGCGAGAGGCGTTATGGTCAAACCTTGTTGGCGAGCCGTTGCTGGTCGACCAGACTGCACATTTGAAGCGACGCCAGAGCATATCGACGGCTCAGACCATTCGATATGTTGCTCGACGACTGTCCGCCGTCTACGTTGGCGAAGACAAAGTAGATGAGGAGAAGGTCGTTGACGATGAGGAGCAGAAGCTGCCGTTGATTGCCACGTGACGTCGCGATTTAGCGCGAACGCTGATGTCAGCATTGCAGCTTCCGCCTTCCCGTCGAGTGTGTGAATGCGACAGCTCTCCTTCTCTACGTACACAGACTCACAAATCGCTTTCGACACAATGGGCGTGGACCCGGATCAGGCAGGACCGTCTCGTAGGAGTCGCCAGACTATCAAACACGAGGAGCGGGATGACGAACCGGACGTGGTATATCTTGGACAACGCTCGATGAACGACTACCAACGAGACGACATGCCGGACGAGAAGCCAGCGCGCAAGAGGCGGAGGACAGTCAAACATGAGAAGGGAGAGGAAGCTCTGGACAAGAAGCCGATCAGCAAGCGAGCAAAGGTTTTTGACCTTGGCGAAGAGCGCAGCGAACAGGACAAGAAGCCGGCTCGAAGGAAGGCGAAGGTCTTTGACGAGGAGAAACGATTGAAGCGGTTCCGTGTGAAGGGTATGATAATGGTCAGCCCAAAAAGAAGGTGGTTCCACTGATCGTGTCTACAGCTCCGCTGAGTTACAACGAGATTCGCGAGCGAGCACTCTCCCAACGCATGTTCGTGCTCGACCGAGTCCGTAGTGTACCAGACGAGGACTCTTCTTCTTCACATCCCATCGAGACGCTGACAATTGCTGGAACGAGTACAACATCCCTCGTCCGAATGTTGCCTGCATATGCTGACTTTAGTACTTCACCCTTAGCCGGCAACGTCTACACCGTCACTATCGACAAACTCCCGAGCTGCACCTGTCCACACGCCCGTAAAGGCAATCAATGCAAGCACATAGTTTACGCTCTTGCTCGTGTCCTACGTGCTCGACAGGATCTACAATACCAGCTCGCTTTCCTCTCCGCCGAGCTCTGCGACATCTTCGACAATGCTCCTCCCCTGCCATCCGCCACCGGCAAAGACACCACAAAAGACGGCAACCGCAAACCGCTCGAAGACTGCCCGATCTGCTGCGAAGATTTCGAAGAAGCCGAAAAAGAAGGAGAGACGGTGGTATGGTGCAAAGCCGCCTGCGGAAACAACATCCACAAAGCCTGCTTCAATCAGTGGGCGGCAACGAAGAGAGGAGGCTCTGTGACCTGTCCATTCTGTCGCACGCCGTGGGCGACGAGCGAGGAGGACCTCAGCACGCTGGCAAAGGTTGGCAAGGTCAACAACGAAGGCTATGTAAATGTTGCGGGACAATTGGGTTTGTCGGGTCAGAGGGACTATTCGTCGTACAATCAGTACTGGGTGAGGAGATACTTGGGCGGATGGGACTGAGGTCGCCGAGGTGCAGAAGGAGTGAGTTTTGATCAGATGTGCACTCGCTACGATCATTGCGAACGAGACGGAATAAGCCATGGATTACGAGCAAAGCGATGCGAGGAACTCATCAGACCTTGCTTGAAAGGCACCGCTATAGCAGACTCGTCCCGCACGCGTGGTGCTCGTTGTTAGAGCTTGTTGTGCTCGCACATTGATGAGGATCCATGTAAGAGTCGTTGCGAACACGATCTTGCTTATCAGCTGTCACTTTGTTGGACGTGTCAATTCCCATGGCACGATGGACTTTGACTTCCCATCCAAAGCCGTCAGACCGCTGAAGATACCGCCACTTACGGTCTCGCCAGAATCCTAGTCGGCATGGAATTGCATGCTGACACTAGCCAGATCTTGACCTTGTCTACCATGCCGCGGTTTTACAATGTCAGGCCCACCGGAGCTCCTTGCTGGGATAATCCCTGGACGAGTCGATCACACTTCAGCTAAACTCAAGCAGAAGCACGCCGCGGAAATTGGAATACGAGCTGGCAATGGTGCCATGCCATGGGAGTATCAACACACCCAGCAGCATCCAGATCAACGGCCAATGGTAGTTGCAGCATCAAAGGAGGTCTTTCGATCGGAGCGAAGGAAAGACAAGCATGAAACGCGTGCCTTCGACCGGCTTAGCAAACATCCGCGGCACCCTGCTGTGGTTCGCCTGACTCGGAGAAAGTGAACCTAGCAATTGCCGCAAACAAGAAGCGCTTAGCGATGAAAGCAACGCAAAGCCAATGTTAGCCCAGAAAGCTTGATGCTCGTTGATCCCCACGACATTTGCACCTGATTCTTCCCATGCGGCAGAGAAGCTTTCCGATGGATATCTTGTCGGTTTCGGTGTGCAGCTTCTAGCTTGCTACGGATCACGACACGACATCACGCAGGGTCCCGTCGTACATTCACACGTTTGCGCGGGAAAACAAACCACCAGGTGGCCTGCCCGACTATCGATTTCGAGCGGAGATTGCGGGTCTGGGGATGCCTGTCGAAGTTGGATGCGATGAACCTTGGGATACGACGTCCGACAGGGATTCGAGCACCAGGACGAGAAGATGCTCGATCTAAAGTGTAAGCAGTTCTTGATGGTAACGATCGTCTCTTCTCCACATTCCCATTCCCATTCCACTGTCTGTCGTTCGTTCTAGCAGTACAATGCTCATGGGAAAATTCTCCAGCGCGGCGGCGTTGCTGCTCGCGTCGGCGTCTGTCGTTTCTGCAAACATCATTCTTCCCAACTCCCGTCACGGCCATGTCAAGCGACAGGCAAACTTCCCTCTGCCGGCGAAGGATATGAAGACGTTCACCACTCCGACTGGTGTCACCATCCGGTACAGGGAGCCAGGCAAAGATGGCGTCTGTGAGACGACTCCGGGCGTGAACTCGTACTCTGGATACATCGACCTTACTCCAGACGTGCATACCTTCTTTTGGTGAGGAATTACTCCTGTCATCATCACCTTGTCGCTCTCTGACCGTACACAGGTTCTTCGAAAGCAGACGCGATCCGGCCAATGATGACCTCACTCTCTGGTTGAACGGTGGACCCGGCTCCGACAGTTTGATCGGACTTCTCGAAGAGTTGGGACCATGCAGGATCACGCCCGAGCTGGAGGACACGCTCAACCCATGGTCCTGGAACGAAGTCTCCAACATGCTCTTCATCAGTCAACCTGTGGGCACGGGGTTTTCCTACTCGACGGCGGAAGAGGGATCGCTCACAAATGGGACTAACCAGTTTGTTCCTGTGGGCCAACCTGGCTACGAACACCCAACCGGAGTATGGGCCATTCCCGATATCAACATCAACACGACCGATCTGGCTGCAGTTGCTGTTTGGCACACTTTGCAGGCGTTCCTGGAGGGTCTTCCATCATTGGAAGGTAACCGGGCCGGGGCCAAGAATTTCAACCTGTGGACTGAGGTGAGTCTGAGGGGATATGTGTGCCAGTGCTCCCTCTAATCATGGACACAGTCGTACGGTGGACACTACGGACCGTCCTTCTTGAGCTACTTCCAGGAGCAGAATGCAAAAATCGTCGACGGAAGTGTGCCCGGTTACAAGCTCAACTTCAAAACTCTCGGTATCATCAACGGTATCATCGACGAATACACCCAAGCTCCAAGCTACCCCCAGATGGCCGTCAACAACACCTACGGCATCAAGGCGTACAATGATACCGTCTACAACTATGCCAACTTTGCCCTCAACATGCCCGGTGGATGCTTGGAGCAAATAGCCGACTGCGTTTATGTTGCTGCTGATCTGCAGGGCCAGAACGTCGGCAAGATTTCGATCGATGCTAGCAAGGACCCAGTCGTTCACACCGTCTGCGCGTCGGCTGCGAGCATGTGTCGAGACAGCGTCGAGGGTGTCTACTACAGACTTGGCGATCGAGGCACCTACGATATCCGTCACCCGGGTGTTTATCCCAACTTCGACGACCCCACGCCTCCAGACTGTAAGTCTATCGCAGATTGCATTGAGCGAATGATTTGAGCTAATACCTTGCAGACTGTAAGTCAACTCCCATTGACTGACGTCAGGCTTCAGCTGATTTTTCTGTAGTTGGCGATTGGCTCCAACTGGATCGCGTCAAGGCCGCCCTCGGAGTGACTTTGAACCACACCAAGAGCAACTCGGAAATCACCTACAATTTTGCGTCCACAGGTATGCTTTATGCTTCATGACTCGAGTCTTCAGACGCCATTTGCTGATCAGGACATTGTACAGGTGACTTCATCTACACGAACTTCGTCGCAGATCTCTCGGACATCATCGACAGCGGCGTCCGCGTTGGTCTCTTCTATGGTGATGCCGGTGCGGATTGACTCAAGAAAGACTTCGCTCGATTACATCTGACAACATGCACAGACTACATCTGCAATTGGATCGGCGGCGAAATCGTCAGCCAAGAAGTCGGATACAAAGATCAAGCCGCTTTCAACGCTTCCGGCTATGTACCTTTCATGTGGAACGGCACCCGATTTGGTGACACTAGGGAGTATGGCAACTACTCCTTTACCCGAGTGCTCGAATCCGGTCATGAGATTCCATTCTATCAACGTGAGTGCAGTCACCTGATTACTCTGACGTGCCGTCCACTGACTATACTTTGCACTCACAGCTCAAGCCTCCCTCGCTTTCTTCAAGCGCATGCTCGACGGCGTCGATATTGCAACTGGACTAGTTGATATCACTGCCAACTACTCTACTGTAAGCAAAATCAACAATGGCAGGCCTCTCGAGGCGTGTCTCGACCTCCACTGCCCAGCTGCCGGTCAAAGCCTCTCAAATGTGTGGCACTCTGCTAACTCTTCTACGCTTTGCTACCAGGTTGGAGACGACGAAAGCACATACCAGGAGCCGTTCGAGCCGCTGCCCAAGACCGAGGAGTGGGGCGCTTACAGCACATCGCTCATCGCCAGCTACTACAGCAATGTAAGAAATCCAATCATAAGAGACCTGTGCGATCGGATGTTCCCTCAGACACCAGGCCTCTGGTCATTCCACAAGCCAACGACAACTACTGACCATGTGATTTCTAGGCCAACATCCCGAATCCGGAAGCCGCAACGCACGCTCCGGCCGTGCCGACCACGACGACGGGCTCAGGTTCGTCTCCCGCCGAAGCGACACCATGCACAACGACGTCCCATTAGGCTGACCTGCCAGTCCCTGCTATGGCTACGAGCATGTAAAGCAAGCTGTCGCCGTGTGAGAAGAACGTGGACGGACACAAGATGTGAGGATATAAGCTCGACCTGCTGTGAAGAGGGGATGGTGGAACACAGGTATAGGATACGATACGTATTGGGCATATCTATTTCTCGACAACACAATTTGAAAATTCGATTTGCGGTTGCCCAAGATCTGGTCCTCGCATCACGCTGCCGAAATGAATCCCGTTCGTATCGACGTCCATCTTTCGGCTGCACGCATCCACTCACAACCACTTTGCAATTTCATCCTCCGACTCCTTCTGACTCACGCCCTTCAGTCCGACCAGACCGTTGTCATTCTTCTCGTCCCACAGTCCTCCAAAGCTACCGTACGAAGGAAGACAACGAGATGGCTTCTGCCCTCATAAGCCATCCGGTGTGCACGGTGACAATACTGCATGACCTCCAGAGTTCAAGCAATGAGTTGAACAGCCAACCTTTGCAATGTACAGCAGCGATGCGAGCTGCATACGCTAGAGGACGAAGTTCATACAGATGCTTTCGAGGGATAAGAATGGAGCTTCGACAGCCATATGCTGGCTGTGTTGCAGCATGCTGCGGCGGGTCAGAAGAGTCGGAATGCAGGACGAAGGCTTGAAGTCGTCCACGTGGCTGACCAACTTTTGGAGCCACCGGCCACAATGAGACCTCGCTCTCCGGCCGTGGCGGCGACGCCGTCAAGATTTCACTTACGTCTCCCACTCCTGCCATTCTGGTGTTGACAACTGCTTGCCATTGCTCGAGCGCAATCTCGACGTTTCTGCGAGGCTGCTCCGTGGACGGCATTGAGATTCACCATCCCCCAACACATCGATCAGCGGCCCATGGAGCTCTTCACGCAATCGCAGCAGGTCATCGTCAGCGTAGATTAGGCTGCCCCTACTTCTCCCGAGCAATAGATCGCAACGGCAGTTGCGTGTAGACTGGACGAGGTCCCCAGTGTCGCCAGCTGCTCCGGAGATAGTGAGAGATTCGTGCAGGTCAGCAACGGAATCCTCGTTCACGGCTACCGACCAATCACAAGTCGGGATTGGTCTATGTCCGGCCTCGATTACGAAGACCGTCAAGGCCCACGTCCGGTGTGAATAAGCACGCAATGCCAACGTGATCGCGCGAACGAGGTATATGAGCAGCCTTTGCGGTGGTGGATTGACCAAATCATCTACTTCGAGCTCAACAATACCGTCAAAGCTTACACGCATCATCTCCACGACGACCCGTCCATTACTCCAAACATGACAGGCTATCATAAAGTCGCCGTCGCCGGCGCGACAGGCAATCTCGGACCCGCCGTCGTCGAACAGCTCGTCAAAGCCGACCTCTCCGTGACGATCCTCTCTCAATCCGGCAACACATCCTCTCTTCCATCTTCGGTCAAGACGGTCAAAGTCGACTACAAATCTCCATCCTCTCTGAAATCAGCGCTTGCCGGCCACGAGGTGGTTGTCTCCCTCTTGCCAGATCATGGCTCGCAACCCGCGCTCATCGACGCCGCCATTGCCGCCGGCGCGAAGCTCTTCATCCCATCCGAGTTTGGCGCTGATTTGGACAACGCAAAGGCCGCCGCGTTGCCCGTATTCGCCGGCAAAGCTGTCACTCGCAACTATCTCCGCGACCGCACCGATCAGATCTCACACACTCTGGTGGTTTGTAATATCTTCTTGGATTGGGGATTGCAGGTCGGCTTCCTGGCCAAGCTTCGCGAAGAAATGGGTCCCACTCCGCTCTACGACGGAGGTGAGACGAAGCGGAGCGCCACGTTGCTCTCAGACGTTGGTAAAGCCGTCGTCAGCATCATCGCTGACCCGGAAGCCGCGAAGAATCGGACTGTACGCATCCAATCCACTGCCCTGTCGCAGAAGACGATTTTGCGAATTGCAAAGGAGAAGAATCCAAATTTCAAAGCGGAGACAGTGCATGTCAACACATCAGAACTGCTGGAGAAAATTGAGCAAGCGAAGAAAGACGGCACGTCGTTCGAAGGAAGTGGTGTCTTCCAGATGTTACAAGTAGCCGTCTTCCGCGACGATCATGGCGGATTGTGGGATGAGCAGAATGACAATACCCTCGTCGGGTTGAAGGAGTTGACTGAGAAGGAGGTGGAGGACGAGGTTGAGAAGTGGGTGTCGACGCCTGCAGCTTGATAGAGTGCAAATGAATGGAAGCGAAGGTCGATGTAAGCGAGACCGTGGAATACAGGACCAGATCTTGGGCAGTTTTGAACCAGGTTTGCAAATTATCTAGGTTCGAGAAAAAGACATGCTTACCTCCTTTCAATGGAACGTGTGCAAGAAAGCGCCAAATCTGGTACCGGGACAAAGTATGCAAGTCAAGCGCATTTCCAATCTCATCGCACCCTCATGTATGCTGTGCATCCAAGTTATTCATTTCTTCAAGTCTGGCACCTGATTGTGTCCAATTCAAAATTTCCAAGTCTCTCAATCATCCGTATCCAATCCCCGTCGTGTGCTCACTTTGCTTTCCGCGGGTCGCCTCTGACAGACGTCGCCTTGCTAGCAAGCGTGGGTCTCTGCAAATTCTCCATGCTCGCCTGCTTCCCGATCATGAACCTCGACTTGATCTTGTCGAGCTTGTCCGGCGTAAGCTCGTTGTTGGCGTAGATATCATCGAAGATATTCGCCTTCGGGGTGGTGGTGCTGTCGCTTCGGGGTTCGACCTGAGTTGACTTTGGAATCCTCGACTTTGACGGGCGCATTGTTATCCATCTCCATTTCATCCGAGCCTTCTCCCTGCTTTTGCTCTTGCATTTTTTGCTCTTGCGCTATGGCTGGATGTGTCACTTTCGCCACGGCGATGTCTTCGGATTCTCCTTCGGCGATGACCTCCACAGTGGGATTCAGGGCACCACTCCCAGTGGCTTGCTCCGACGCGAGCTGTGAAGAGAGTCAGTGATCGCGGCGACAATGGAACAAGATGACGAATTCCAAGAACATACGGCTGCCTTCGGGCGCACAGCCATGGCGTGGTCCGTTGCGCGAAGCTCGTCTTCATGCGAGTCCGCTGTAGCGTCCACGGCGGCATCGCTATCGTCATCTGGTGGTCTGTCTTCTGCGAGAGCGCCCTCCAGCTGATCGAGACAGACGCGCAGCTCGTCCAGAGCCGCATCGGCCTCTGCGTCCTGGCCGACAGGTTGCCAGCGGCGAATGATTCTCCACAGCGCCTGAGCCCTCACGAAGCAATCGTTGGCTTCCTCCCAATCTCCGAGTACATTTCCTAGCAAGATCAACGCCCTCATGCGGTGGTATCGAGGTGTGCCACGGTCATCGATAATCTCCCGTGCTTTGGCTGCGCATTCTTCGAGCTCGTCGTTGTCGTAATGGTCGGACGCTTCGTTGTAGAGCTGCGCAAAGGCTCGATCAATGGCGGAACTCATCTCTTTCGCTGAAGTGCTTGCAAGAGTGCTGAACGTGAGAAATGTGTTCCGATGGGGTTGTGTCTGTGAAGCACGTGTGAGGAGATGAAGTTGGATTAAGGTGGCACGGGCCAATGGCAAAAGTGAAGTGAAGTGCTTAGAGAGACATCATGTGCAAAAGTTGCGGCTAAGAAGCCGAAGAAGGAGATGCAAGCACTCACCTTGCGCAAGACGGCGGAGACAAGTAATGGTCTTCAGGTCTCCTCACCTTGCGACTTCGTGGACACCGCAAGACATATGCATTTCCTGCACTTCCCTAGAGGCATTGGCGACTTCACCCTGCCTTCGCATCTGTCCTGCACCACCACTGTTCGCCAGGAACGACGATGGCATAGTCGCTCCGACACGTAAGTCATTCACCTTCCGACAGCTTTAGCACGTCAGCCAAGAATCTCTTGATCGGCCGTGGAGCAGCGCCTGGTCGCCATGCTTCACTTCTGGGCAGGCGATGCTCACTACAGCCCAGGCACAGGCGGACCACTGTCGCATGTATCGCTTCACGGGCGACGAGATCAGCTGCGCCTCTTATGCCAGCCGTCTGCACAGAAACAGGAATAGCGACCTCGAAGGCTGCCAGCGCTACACGCAGAAAGATCTCTCCTCTCGCACCGATGCAATCATGCACGCCTCGGGTCAAGGATCATCGATATCAAGACCACTGCGAATCCGATAGTGCTACTCTGAGCGACGACTTCCGTCACGATCGAAACTTCGAGTCTGTTTCAACACCGTTTTCGAAGCCGCCATGTCTTCTCGACATGCTGCCCTTAGGAACTGTGCATGTACCTGGCCAGGATCATGCAATCGCGAACGGTCAGTCAGAGCACCGAGCGGTTGAAAACGTTCGTCCAATCGACGACCCTGCTTCTTTCCTTAAAGGGCTCCCGCTCTACCAGATGTCGTTGGACTCGGACAGCTGGCGAGGGCAGACTTGCATCTCCGGTCGATCGGCGCCATCCGACAAGGTCAGAATTCAATCGAGACGGGTATACTCTGAACCTGGGATCTGCAGGTCCAGCAGAAGGAGTTGGCCGTCTCCGACCGGGCTATCGGAATGCTGTTATCTGTCGTCTCGTGTATCTCCTCGAAAATCGCTGCTGATCAACGCCCACGCATCTCCTCGATAACGGTGCAATCAACGCCCACAAGCCGGAAAGTACATCGAGTCTGAATTCGAGCGAGCATGCATATCAGCAAAGCACATCTCGTCGGCGAGCTGCGATGGCCTGATGTTGGAGCAGAAAGATGGGAAGGAGGGAGGCTGACAGGAGGACCGCATGTAGAAGTCGTCTGTACCTGCTGCATTGGCCGGGCCTATCGTATACTAGCGCTGGGTATTTCGTATACCGACTGACTTCACGCTTTACGTGAATTTTAGATTCAACGCCACACGTGGAACCGCACTTTCTCCACATGGCGAGATCTTCGTGCTCGCGTGTCGTGTGCAGTCGCTCCACGCTCACAATGCTCTGGACCGCGGCGCTGAGTCGCGAGTCTTGCAGGGCACAATCGACTATGAGCATTCGCTTCACTCAAGATGGACTGCAAGATACACAATGGAAGGTCAGCACTCTTCCAGACCACGCCGTCCGGCATCAAGAACGCGAACCGCATGGCACAAGCTTTCGCCAAGTTTGGAATTGAGCCCTACCCATACACAATCTACCGCCAATCACGTTCCGACCGCGAGACTGGACCAGGTGGGTCTGGACGTTGTCGGCAACGATATCGCAAGGTGATTTTTTCGGAAGGCGTGGGAAGGGTCTTGCGGAGGATCGAGCTGGGAGAGTGAAAATGGAGATCCAACCCCAGACCTTGCTTCAACCTCGTCTTGTACATCGCCATTCGAGACCCTGTCAAGCTTGTCTTCCGCTACCGTCGTACAGACTGCCAACGCGGTGTGACCGGCTGAGCTGAGTGACCGGACCGAAAGCTGGCTGTGTACACCTGCGAGATTGAAATCTACATTTCATCTCTTCTCATCCATACGACGACGACCACAGAATACCTCTCACCATGGGCTGGATCCAGGACAGCAATGCCGCCGTGGCGCGGTCATTTGTAGGGCGCTACTTCCGCCTTCAAGGCAGTGGACATGTGAGTCTTGCTTCGCCTTCTGTTGCGGAAGATCAGACCTTTTCGAACATCATCTGACTGTTTCCTCCAGCCCAAAGAGCGAAAGAATACGTACTTCTGGACAGAGATCAGAGCAGGTCTGGCGACTTTCTTCGCCATGGCATACATCATTTCCGTCAACGCTAGCATTGTTTCGCAATCTGGAGGAACTTGCGTATGCGATTATGAAGCGAGTCCAGACGTATGCGACTCCGATCCGGCGTACATGCTGTGTGTGGCTGAGGTTCAGCGGGATTTGACGACGGCTACGGCTGCTATCAGTGCGCTTTGCTCATTCGCTATGGGGATCCTGGCCAACATGCCAATCGCTATCGCTCCTGGAATGGGTGAGTTCAACTCCCTTGCTGTTGTTCGTTTGGATGGCGCCTCTTTGATGGGGGTCCCAAAGCCGCCGACATCTTGATCTCCCGACTTTTCGACTTTTCTGGACATCACTGACAAGATCATCCAGGACTCAACGCCTACTTCACTTTCAACGTAGTTGGCTATCACGGAACAGGCAATATCCCGTACCAGACCGCCTTGACCGCTGTCTTCCTCGAAGGCTTCGTTTTCGTGGTTCTGACCATTCTTGGACTCCGACAATGGCTCGCCCGCGCCATCCCGCACTCGATCAAGATGGCTACTGGGGTGGGAATTGGTCTCTACCTCACTCTCATCGGCTTGACGTACTCTGCTGGCATCGGACTCGTAACTGGAGCAACTTCAACCCCTTTGGAGCTGGCTGGCTGCATTGAGTCTGCCAAGGATGAGATGGGAATCTGTCCGTCTGGTGCCAAGATGCGTTCTCCTACGCTATGGATTGGAATCTTCCTTGGGGGTATGTTTCTAGACTTTCAACCGTCGACCCACTTGCTGATTGAAAACTACAGGCATCATGACCGTCTTCCTCATGGCCTTCCGTGTGAAGGGAGCAATAATCGCAGGCATTCTCCTCGTCTCCATCACCTCCTGGCCTCGCGACACCGCCGTGACATTCTTCCCATACACAGAACTCGGCACCTCTCGCTTCGACTTCTTCAAACAGGTTGTCACCTTCCATCCGATCCAAAAGATTCTCGCCGTACAAGACTGGGACATCTCCGCCCATGGTGGCCAGTTCGCCGTCGCTTTCATCACGTTTCTGTACGTTGATATCTTGGACTGCACCGGAACTATGTACTCCATGGCGCAATATGCTGGAGCTCTGGACCCGGAGACGCAAGACTTTGAGGGCTCTGCGATCGCATACCTGGTGGACGCTTTTGGCGTGAGTATTGGGAGTTTGATGGGATGTTCCCCTGTGACGGCGTTCATCGAATCCGGCGCTGGTATTTCGGAGGGTGGAGCCAGTGAGTCCTTCCCGCGCTTCCTCCTCAGCATGTCTGAGATTACGCTGACATCTTCTCCAGCCGGCTTGACCGCCATGACCACCGGTCTCGCCTTTTTCATCTCCATTTTCTTCGCCCCGATCTTCGCCTCGATCCCTCCATGGGCCACCGGATGCACGCTCGTCATCGTCGGCTCTCTGATGTGCAAAGCCTCCGCCGACATCAACTGGAACTACATCGGCGATGCCATTCCTGCTTTCCTCACCATCGCCATCATGCCCTTCACCTACTCCATCGCCTACGGTCTCATCGCGGGTATCATGTCTTACATTCTCATCAATACCACGATATGGATCATCGAGAAGGCTACCGGCGGTAGAATACGACCGGCGGATAAGGAGAAGAAGGAGTTCTGGACGTATAAGCTGCCCGGAGGTGTGTTCCCGCCTTGGTTGAAGAGGGCCGCGACGGGGAATAAGAGGTTTTGGGAGGCGGAGGAGGGACAGAGTGTGCATGGTGGTGAGGTCGGTGTGCTGGAGGGCAAGGAGGCGAGATTGTCGGTCGTCGATGCTGGACGGGCGAGCTCGAGTAGTGGGGAGGTTACTGGTGGTCTGGGACAGAGTAAGGCTGCGTAGTCTGTGTCAGGTTCTGGGAGAGACGAGCTGTCGGTATTTGTAGATGCTGAAGGTGTATGAATGTTCTTGGCTTTCAGGTCCTTCCTTCCTTCAATATCTGCGGACTGCAATGCACAGGGATCTGAAGAGTGGCGAGGCTCTTCGACGGAGGAACGAGATAAAACGAAGAGAACCGCTGATGCAATTCAATGTAGACATTGCGCTGTCAATCAAAAGGCCCGCAGAAGCTCTGCCTTCGAACACTGACATGGAATTGAAGGAACGCAATGCCCACAAAGGACAGAGCCGCAGGGACCAACAAAGAGAGACGTATGACGAGAAGAAATGAAGTGAAGGAGAGGACGGCGGAATTCCCCCACCTCTCATGCAGGAAGTTGGAGATCTTGGATGCCTCCGTCGTTCTGAACAGCTGGAATAGCGCCATCACAAGGCTCGTCGCATTAGACGCCATCCTGCCATACACTTCGGTGTCTTAGATCGAGTTCTGCCAGCCAATGATCCCAGTGAGGCGGCGGCACACAAACGGCCGCTTGCACCTTGAAAGGCAGCTGGGCAGATATCTGCTCAATGCTGAGGTCGGCACGGTCTGCTAACGCAAGGAAAGGCGCAATGATCTCCCGGACGACGTTGGAGTCTGGATACTTGGCGAAGAGGGAGAGAGATTGAAGTGCGGGCAGTTGTACATACCGACCGCCGCCAGCTTGGGAAAGAGGCCAGCCAGGCCGGACAGGAAGTCTGGATCGATGAATGAACAGTCGATGAAGTCGAATGCGGATGACTCGGATATCTCGTCCGCATCGAAATGTGAGGACGTAAATGGTATCGGCCGTCTTCCTCATCATCTCCCAGATATCCCTCCTCAACCGCCCATGGATCGTCCATCTACAACTTCTTCTCTTCGACTGCATCCCCTTTCGAAGATACAGTACTCTCGAGAGTGCCACGGCGCGCGGTGGTAGGAGCAGAGAGGGGGGAAGAGAACAAGGCTAAGGAGTATACCACGGCGATTGCTACGCTGGTGACGAGAAGGATCGAGAGTAGAGGGCGGAGCTGGACGGCAGGGACGATCGGAGATCGAGTCCAGAGAGCAGAGAGGGAGAGCGTCGTCGTATGTTGGAGGTGCTCGCTATCGTTGGTGTAGTCTGTTGGAGATGCGCGCAGTCGATGTGTTCTCTGGGGGGAGGGCGTGGAGTGAAGCGTAGAAGTCCGCGGCGTTGGATCGGTCTGGCCATCTAGATCTTCGTATTGTCTCCATGGGCCACTCAACGGATTAACCCAAGGCATTCCTGTCGTCTTCCAGTTCCTAGGCATTGTTTCCTCTTGTCTCGTCGACTTCATTCCTACCGTCAGCTCTTCCTTCCAGCAGACGAAATGGAAGAAGCTTGGGATTTGCTCTTGTCAGTTGATAGACCGTCGTTGGTCATCCTTCTCAATACCTTAGCCTCAACGACACCCATACTCCGATTATGTTTGCCTTGGTGCGCTCTTTGCTCTTTCCGAGCAGCGAAGAGCGGCCATCCCGGAGGGCTTTTGCGATGACCATTGTTGAGAGGTGATGTGAATTTCAAGCTAGTCTTGGCTTTGTGGTCTCGTCAGCCTCTCGGAAGCCTCTTCTCCCATACCACAGTGAACACAAGTCACTTCAGCGTCTCCACAAGCCTTTTGATGCCTCTCCTTCGCCACCAAAACCGACCAAGCAAACGATCCGACAAACGTCTCCATCCGGACCAAAATGAGTCAGAAGCCCTCGTTCGCACCAGAGACCTTTTCACCTGGGGTGAGCTGGTCTCTTGCAGGACTCACGCCATATCACCACTCGCCGACGAACAGCACGGAGAGAAGTACCACCACCACCCTCACCACAATGAGGGGTGTGCCGCAGATGCCGCCACATACACACACACACACGCACACGAGAGCAGGTGCCGTGATTCGCAAGGCAGATGAGACGAGCAGGTACAGGTTGTATCCCCTCGCATGGGACCGGAAGTGCCGAGTTGTCTTGCGAACGTGAAGCTGTTCAGCATCGAGGTCGAGGTGCGTCGTGGGCGCAGTATTCCTCCTTCTCCTCGAGTAAAGATGTTGACTGCTCCGTGAAGCTCACAAGGTGAGTGAGTCCTCACCACAGCCGCTGGCCGTTCTTCGAATTGGTTCTTCATGGCTGCAACAGTGTAATAGTAGGACCAGCACTTGAGTGAGCAAAGGATCGTCCGTCAAGAGAGTAGGCCAACAGTGCACCCGCAATGGACGACATCGTCTCTGAGCCCGATACTCCGGGACCATCTGATCTCCGCTCACGGATTCATCGCAGAATCATCCATAGCTTGAGAGAGCAGGCTCATCGTTGGTCTGGCACGATCGCAGCATTCATGCTGAGATCTCGAACTCTGTTTGCTCTCCAGCAGGGTCGACAACGCTGAGACAAGACTCTCGCCCGTTCAGACCACGTTCAGAGGGGGACTCTCCGCTCCACGCCAGCCCTTCCTTACCGCTGCCCTTCCCGTCCGGCACAGGCATGGGAGCGGGAAGCAGTCCAAAAGCAAACACTGCTAGACAGATATATTCGAAATCTTTTGCCCTCCAACCAATCAAGCAAACCCGCCCATTTGGCCGCTTCGCAAGAACAGGGCTTGTAGTAATATAACGATTTGGAAAGGGTTTCTGGACTCGTGTTGTTTGGTAAGAGTTTCTTTTGCTCTTTTGTTCGTCGGCTGAGAAGGGGGGGCTTGTGGAAGATAGGATTGCAATGTTCGTCGTTCCACATTTGTTGTTGATAGTGCCCGAGTTCGAGCGCTGGCCGAGGGGCGCGTTTGTCGAAGTTTCGGCTTGAGGTTTCTTTACTGTTTGCTACTGTCATGAGGATTTCTGGACTTTACGAGAGTTTCGTTTTGCTGTTTCGTTCGTTGAACTTGATGGATGGATTGATGCTGGAGTTCTGTGTTGGATATTTGAAGTCTCTCCGGTCGTGTCTTGCACAGGGCGCTGTGTAGGTCCGACAGACAGCTGGGTTGGACGTTTTTGATTCTGTACGAAGGCCTTCAAAGTCCCGGCTCTGAGCAGCTGTTGGGTCCAGGTCATCGAAAATGAGAAGCGTCTTCTTGAGACAGTCCTGGGACCGTAGAGTCGTCTTTCGAGGCCACTGTTTGCTGCAACTCCGGTGAAATTGCAAGACTTGCAAAGACCTTGCGAGGTCTTCATTCCGTTCATATTCAAGCCATCTTGCGAGTCGTCCAGAGACATCTTGAAAGCAGATTCACTCGAACATGTTGCCCAGAGCTTAGCGCCATTCCCTGAACGCTAACCGGAAAAGGTACAGCTTCAGTCGGCTCGACCGCGTAACCGGCCGCTATGTCATCATCAGCGGAGCTCCAGCAAAATATCATCAACGCTTGTTGTGACTTCCTTCTGCGATCCGAATCCCTCAACCCATTGCCAACTCGAACGGAGGTCGATAAAGCAGCGAGGATCTCAACTCTGCAACTCCATCGGTTTCCAAATTCCTCAAAATGCCAGGCAAAACCCTCCTCGTTCTCGGCTCCGGTCCCGGAATCGGTGTCGGCGTAGCGTCCACCTTTGCCGTTCGTGGGTTCACTCACATCGCACTGGTATCTCGCAACGCCGACCGCCTGAAAGAAGACCAAGGGAAAGTCCTCGATGCCATCCAGGAACGAGGATACAGCTGCCAGGTCAAGACGTGGACGTGCGATTTGACGGACTTTGAGGCATTGGGAAAGACCTTGAAGGAGGTGGAGGGGTTTGGCACGTTGGAGTGTGTTCTGTTCAATGCCGCGAGGGTTGCGGGAAAGCCGCCGCTTGAGGAGGACGTTGAGGCCATTGAGAAGGATTTCAGGGTGAGTTTTTGATGTCCGCAGGTGAAATTTGACGTCGAGGCTGATCATATGATGCAGCTCACGAACCTCGCACTCTACGAAGTCGCAAAGTGGGCCATCCCTCAATTGAAGTCCGCCGAGAACCCGTCTCTCTTCGTCACCAGCACGACTCAATTGTACAAAGAGCCGGTCGCAGATCTGGTCTCGCTGTCTCTGGTCAAGTCAGCCCAGCGCTCTCTGGTCTTGTCGCTCGTTGTCAAGTTCCCGGACGTCCACGTTGGACTGTTGAGCATCGGAGGAGTAGTGTCACCTGAGGCGAAGAACCTCAACCCGGAGAATATCGCGGATCGTGCGTGGAGTCTGTATTCGCAGAAGAAGGGTCAGTGGAAGAGGGAGGAGGAGGTTCATGAGTGATTGCTTGAGTCTGCGATGGGACAATGGCGGACGCAGTCTGTTAGATGTGTAGTTGAAACGACGAAACTTCTCAAGACTCTCGAGAGTCGTCATTGCATGTGTAGTAGTGGCAGACCGAGCAGACATTACAGTTCGCCGAATCCCGCCCATCATTGATGGCAAGCAAGCTGTCCGTTCACGAAGCATGTCGCGACCATGTCGTCCGACGATCAACCGGCACAGTTCGTGAGACTCACAAACATCTTCCGTAGACGTGACCTGCCATGCAGAGGCATCTCGGGACTCGTATGCTGTACATTGTAGCCCTGGCTGATTGTACCTAGTCAGGCTCACGGGAATCTTGATATCTCAAAGTCCGATGGAAAGCGAGACGACATTGATGGTGAGAGATAAGGAAAGGAGGCTCTGCAGATCTTGGCGGGCGATGTCGGCAATTGACGGAGGCCGGAGGCGCGCTTGCAGGGTCGAGATAGAACCTACGCCGCCATCCCGGTTTGCCGACGATCTTTATTCGAATGTTTCATCAGACCTCCGACCTTCTTCCGTCCACATACAACGACGTGAGTTTTCGGGACATTCGCAGAGGATATCGACAGAGCCAGTATACGAAGAAGAGCATCTCACTCCGGCATCGCAAAGCCATGACTCCACCAAGAACTACCAGACTCGCCGGCCCAGAGCCAAGCGGGCGTTACATAATGGCAGAAAGGGACCGAATTGCTTGATTGGGACTGCTCGACCACTGGATCCTCCCGATCTTCATGTACCCCAGGAAAGATGCTCCACCATAGCATGGCGTGTGGAGGCGTGGAGAAAAAATGGCACGTCGCTCTTGGCCCTTTTCTAGCCGCACTCGCAGGAAGTCTTGGACGATTTGGACCTCACTTCTTTATCTTGCGATTGTGCGCTGCAGATCGTCTGATATATCCACTGCATCCTGTCCTTCCCATCTCGCGGAAGAAGAATCCACCAGTCGCTGCTGAAGGTCCACTATCCTTCACGACATCATGGACGACCTCGAGTCCAAGCGCTATGACTATGGCGAGACCTCCGCCATGGACCTCACCAAGACGAACACCATGACCGGGATCAACGAAATCGACCTCTCCGGAGGCCATCAGCTCGAGAGAGGGCTCAAGAGTCGACACATCCAGTTCCTCGCTTTGGGAGGAGCCATCGGAACAGGTCTCTTCATCGGCTCCGGCGCCATTCTCAGCACTGTCGGACCCGCACCTCTTCTCATGGCATACCTCAGCATGATGCTCGTGGTCTGGAACGTCATGAACTGCCTCGCCGAAATGGTCACATACCTGCCGTTGAAGGGCATCACGATTCCCTACTTCGTCAATCGCTTCCTCGATGACAGCCTGGCTTTCGCCGCGGGCTGGAATTACTGGTATGCGTATGCGATCTTGGTGGCAGCTGAAGCCAGTGTGGGTGCTGTCATCATCTCGTACTGGAACGAGTCGATCTCTGCTGGAGTGTGGATCGCCTTGTTCCTCATTCTGGTGTTGGCGTTGAATATCATCGCCGTGTCGTTTTTTGGCGAGGTTTGTTCAGATGCCGAACTTCGTTCAAATCTGTCATGCTAACTATTCCCAGGCCGAGTTCTGGTTCGCCTCCATCAAGCTCATTACCATCGTCGGCCTCATCATTGTCGGATTCGTCCTGATGCTGGGCGGTGGTCCAAACAAGGACCGATTAGGCTTCCGATACTACAAATACCAGGACGGCTATGGAGCATTCAAAGAATACATCGTTCCAGGTAACACTGGTAAATTTTTGGCATTCTGGTCAGCGTTCGCCAGAGCTGGATTCGCCTTCATCACTTCTCCCGAGCTCATCGCCATCTCCGCCGGTGAAACGGTCGCTCCACGACGAAATATCCCCAAAGCCGCACGCCGCTTCATCTACCGTCTGGCCGTCTTCTACGGCCTGGGGTCGTTCGTGATCGGCATAATCGTGCCGTCCAACGATGAGCGGCTCCTCGGCGCTGGGAATGCCTCCGCCTCGCCGTTCGTCATTGGTATTATGAATGCTGGCATCGAGGGGCTCGACCATGTTATCAACGCAGCAGTTCTGACTTCCGCCTGGAGTGCAGGCAATGCCTTCTTGTACTCAGGCTCCCGAGTCCTCTACTCCCTCTCCATCTCCGGACAGGCGCCCAAGTTCTTCGCCAAGACTACCAAACGAGGCATACCGTACACCGCGGTGCTGGTAACCTGGGCCGTTGGACTCCTCGCCTTCCTCACTCTGAACAGCAGCAGTGCCCAGGTCTTCACCTGGCTCTCGAACATCTCCACCATCTCCGGCTTCATCGCCTGGATCGTGGTAATGTTCACATATCTCCAGTTCCGCAAGGCCATGGCCTTTCAGAACATGCTCCACAAGCTCCCCTACAAGACGCCCCTGCAACCATACGCCACCTACTTCGTCCTTTTCGTCGTCATTCTCCTCACCTTGACAAACGGCTTTCAAGTCTTCTTCCCGCAGAACTGGAACGTTTCGGACTTTATGGCGGCGTACGTGACGATACCGATCTTCTTGGTTCTCTATCTGGGACACAAGACATATGTTGCGGTGGTGGGAGTCAATGATCCCGTTGCGGGTGGCAGGAGGAAAGAATGGAGTTGGAGTAAGAGGATCGAGGATGTGGATTGCTATACGGGGAAGAGGGAGATGGATGAGCTGGAGAGGAGGGATGTCCCTCCTGTGCCGAAGAATATGCTTCAGAAAGTGTGGTTTTGGATTGCGTAGAAATGTTCTTGGAGGCGGAACAGCGATTTGTAATGGAATATTAGGTTCAATACAACAGAATACTGCATCTTCGCGAAGCCGTCAAGAGACATTGCTTGTAGCCGGTAGACGACATCGAAGGCAGTCTGCGACCGTGAACCGTCGCCACGATCATTCAGAGCCATCTGCCGCGAATTTTCTTGCCCGAGGCAGGATACTGTCTGGCTGAGTTCTCTTGGAACTCAGACCGAAGATTTGCCGTCGTAGGGATGACGATGCGTGAGCTCGCAGTTTCGGCGGAGAACGACTGCTGTAGCTCTTGCATGGTCTTGTATGCGGCTGTCCAAGCTCTGGGAGAGGGACGGTTCGACCCGGGATTGGATCGAGAGATGAACGTTAGTCTTTGGGATACTGGCGTTCTGCGGGTGTGTCTCAATCAGAGCGTCACTTGGTCGAGCGGGCTGCATGAAGAGTATGTGAGATTGAGCTCTTCACAATGGTTGGCAAGTCCCCCGGATGTACTCCGTGGGAGACGGCGTTAATCTTCATCAGGCGCACCATGTCCATGGCCAGCAATTGGAACCGACGCTTCCAACTTCACTGTCTCCTGGGGTATTATCGGCGGCAGCGCTAACATTGTTCCGGCCTCACAGTCGCCTGTCGCATATGCTACCGTGATCCGACGCTTCATTGAACAATGCGAGGAAGATCGTCCATATTGCCATGTGGGCTCTAGCATCAACTCGCCGCTCAACATAGACTCATGGCTTCCACGACGCTTGATGCATGTCGGCACAAGTACGGATGACATTCGCTTACAGCATACATCCAATGCTGCATCAAAGTACATCGCTCTGAGCTAATGCTGGGGTCAGAGCAAAGGGTTGAACTTGTTCAAAGCGATTTCGAACGACCTCACCAAAGCAGTACCATGGAATCAGCTTTTACAAACGCACAGGGACATCATTCTACTCGCCGGGCACTTGGCATGACTTACATTTGGCTGCGTCGACAGCAAAGTACTCCTCGAGCGACGACACGCTGCAGGAGTTCCGCACGATGTTGAAGTCAAGTGTGGGAAGCTTGAGAGGAGTCGCAAACTGGGTCAGCGACTTGGTATACTGAAGGATCAGAGTGCCAGAGCGTTGCCTCAGAGATATGCCGCTGATTACACTCTGATGCATGCCCTTCATGAGTATCAAAAGACGTCAGAGGTGGAATGGCGTGGTATGAGCGTTGAAGTCAGCGCACGATGGAGGAATCTCGTCAGCCAATACTCAGAACGAGTCTTGAGCTTCTACTTGGATGTTTTGCCTGCGATTTCGGGATTTGCAAAGATTTGGCAGGCTAGGAGAGAGAATCCGACTCAATATGTCGCTGGTCTGTGGGAAGATGAATTGCAAAGAGGTGTGCTCTGGAAAGCTGGCGCATCGTACGATTCCTCGAGGCCGGAGCGGTACCTCGCGCCAAGTTGGAGCTGGGCTTGCATCCGGCGCAGCGTAACATGGTTCTCTTCCAACTATCTTCCCAGGTATCATGTGGACATCCTTGACGTCTCGTGCGATCTGAAGTATCCGAGCAATCCCTACGGTCCCGTCACGGCCGGCCATCTCACGGTCAAAGGGCTGGTCTTGCGCACGTCGCTCGAAATGTACAGACACGAAAAGTGGCCTAGCAGTACACCTAACATTCTCAAAATTCGCTTGCCCGAACCCACCCGAGATTGACGATCAAGTCACATGCATCATGGAGAACCGCACTCTCTACGACGCCCATTTTGACTCCACACCGGAGATGCACAATCTGGGACCTGGCACAAGCATCACCTGTCTATGATGGTGCACAGATGTGATGGACGAGCGGACGGGAGAAGGACGAGAACGTGCTCTCTTGCTCAAGAGTCATGGTGAGTCTGGCGACGAGAGATACAGTCGGATTGGCATTGTGAGTTTACGATGAATGCTTCGATGCATGAGGCTCTCGAGGAAGCGACGCTGACGATCGTGTGATTTTGCTACGACTCCCTTGTCAGAGATTTCTCGCGCATTACCTCGGCGAGAGGCCCGAGATGTTCGTTGCTCACTGTCCTCAGCAGAGTCAAGCAGACCGTGCAGCCAACATGTCATCGGTCTAGGCTTCACCATGCATTTAGCACTGTCTTCAATTCCTTCGGCAGCTTGCGCCTGTTCTTTCCAACGCGACCCTCGTAGCGACTAATACGAGTCGCCAGTCTGATGAGAGTGTCCATATCGCCGTCGCCTTTCAGCCGTCTTCTCGCAGAATGATGACATTATGTCGTTCACCCATTGTTTGCTGTTCTGTCCAACAATGGACAGATTGCAGCACAGTCAGGCTCGGAAGGCCATCACATTCCTGGGCGCTTCCGACCGTAGGAATCGCAGGTTGCCATATTGATCTGTTCATCATGATGTCAAAGGAAAGGGCAAGGCAAGTACAAGAGACGACGTTGTCGCGGCATGCCGCCGGAGATACACGACGCGGAAGTCCGGATTTTGGGGGCCGAATCGGCACAATAGATCCCCGACCTTCCGTACATTCAGTACGACAACAAACTCCAGGCATCATACACCCCTCGCTAATCCCTCGCTGACATCGACATCGAGGCCATTCATCCCTATGCTGCCCGTCTTCCGCCGCTCCGCTCCACCCCTAGCATCACTACATCGAGCAGCGCAGGCGACAACAATATCAGCCTACAGAATGTCCACCAAGACGAGCAGTAGAATGTCATCCACGACCACCCATGCCAATGTCAGCACTCCGGACTATACGCTGACATGCCCGGACGATGTCAAGCAACTCTCTCACCACAAGCAACGCAATCAAAGCTTCCACAATCCCTGGCCTTCATTCGTCGACCCGGGCGGGCCAGCTATCATGTACAAGATTATGAAGCGAAACCTCCTCGGCCAGGCCAACAAGCCAGATACGACGAACCCTGCCATCGAGGTTCTCAAACCAATATTCCGTGCTCAATCCGCAACGAAAGAAGAGCACTCCACCATCCGTGCGACCTGGCTCGGCCACGCCTCCTACCTCCTCGAATTTCCATCGACCTCATCGAACCTCACAGTCATCTTCGACCCAGTCTATACGAAGCGTTGTTCCCCTTTGACATTTGCCGGACCCGCTCGCTACACTCCAGCGCCGTGTCAACCATTAGATCTCCCTCCTATCGACGTCGTCGTGATCTCTCACAACCACTACGACCACATGTCCTATCCAGACCTGACTGCCATCTACGCCGCCAACCCCAACGCCCACTTCTTCATGCCCCTGAATCTGAAGAAATGGTTCCTCACCAATGGAATCGGTAAAGCATCCACCATCACCGAGATGGACTGGTGGCAAAGCGCAGACTTCACCCTCCCCGGATCGTCATCTGCGACAGCAACCTTTTCCTGTCTACCCGCCCAACACGCCACGGCCCGCACAGGTCCTGACCGCAACACGACTCTCTGGTGCGGCTGGTCCATCACTACTCCGCACAGTCAACCGAATCCGAAATCAGTCTACTTCGTCGGCGATACCGGCTACCGCAGCATTCCGGAGAAACTCGACATCGACCGCGCTTTTGACCAACACAATCCCGCGCTCAAGGAACTCCCCGTCTGCCCTGCATTCGCACAAATCGGGAAGCTTCGAGGACCATTCGATTTGGCGCTGATACCGATTGGAGCATATGCTCCGCGCTGGCTGTTCAGCGGGTTACACGGTGATCCGTACGATGCGGTGGCGATTTGTGAGGATGTCAAGGCGAAGAAGGCGCTTGCCATGCATTGGGGTACTTGGGTGCTTACTGAGGAGGATGTCACCGAGCCAAGGGAGTTGTTGAAGGAGGCTGTGATAGAGAAGGGATTTGAGGAGGGAAGATTTGTGTCGATGGCGATTGGAGAGAGTCGAGAGTTCTGAAGGAATGACAGGCGGAGCGAGGGCAGTAATTTCGTATGGCGGAGAGATGGCAGTGAAAGAATATGTTTGTCCCAGATGTAGAGCGACGACAATGTATATACACAATCGAGGCCCACAGTGCAGCGAGGAACACCTAGATCAAAATCATGCATCCATATAAGCAGCCTTCATGTCCAACCAAAGAATCCGATCCGTATGCTTCCTACCCAGCTTCCATCCTCCATGTCCACCCCATTTTGGATTCAGTGAGTACGTTGCGCCTGCCTCTGCACCAACAACACTCTTTGATCGAGTTAATTTTTCTCGTGTCGAGGGCATCAATGGCAACGACTGGAGCTTGGTAATGTCCTTGTTCGCTGACCCACTCTTACTTATGCCTTATAAGCAACAAGGCGCAGCTTGGGATAGAGTTGTTTGATCACAATTCCAGCTCGTTCAATTCTGCCGCTATTCGCGTGAAACTCCGTGATTCGGTGTTCAGCTTCGCTGTAAATGAACTCTCCCTCTCCTATAAAGCCAGTAAATTCGTCGTATTTCCTGAAAAAGAACTTGGTGGCCCCGTCCATAGGTTTGTGGCCCGTAATTGATGTGCCTGATGGTGCGTAGCCTGCTGCGCCAGCCCGACCTACGCCGGGAGGAGGTTCAACAAGAACCTCAGCCTCCTCCGTGGCCCCCGCACCTCCATTCTCGAAGACGAATTCGAAGGTCGCTTCAATGGCTGCAACGGCCTGATCGGATCCATCGGTGATACTTCTGGGAAGGACCAGGGCCAGGCAGAGAGGAAGAAGGAACGAGAGGATCGTGAAGAACTTCATGTTGTTGACGGGAAGAGGGAAGGCTGAGCGGTTGGTGAGGCACTTGCTGTCCTGGGTGGAGAGATCGCTGTCCTGGGTGGAGAGATTGCTGTCCTGGGTGGAGAGGTCGTTTTCCTTCTTGAGAGGATGTTGTCCTTGGTCGAGATGTTGCTGTCGTTGGTGGAGAGGATAATTCAACTTGTGCGAGGAATTGCTACGTATTTATGCATAGCAGACTTCATCCGGTCGACCATCCCCTTGTCTCGTGAGGGCTTAGCTCGGATTACCATGTATGCCAGAGACACCTTGAACAACAAGCTGTGTTCGCAGCTGATGCCTGATCAACAGAGCGGACTTGGTAGGGTATACTGGAACATCTCGAGCATAAACTCTGATCGCAATGGACCAATGCAAAGGTACGTTGTCCTTCTCGTCGGCATGTGGGTGGACTCGGTGAGGGTCCGCCAAATGACAAGATTGATCCATAAATGTCACCATAATAGCGGGCCAAAAGCCTGTTGCGATTGACGAACTGAATCCCATGTGATGTTCAGGGTATAGAGCTTGCGCTTTTATGCAGTATGGTTTGCTCGAGCATCAATGCACTTTTCTCCTCTTCTCGTGACCAATATTCTGGGATCTCAGACAGCCAAATGTCTAGGGGGAGTACAGTCGGAGGGAACACTCGAGTTTCCCCGGGGCGTAGGATGCATTACGACTGCGTACTTTAAATCGAATTTAGACAAGCGAGCCGAAGTTGCGACATAGCGAGGCGACGAGCGATAGCAACGAGGGAAGTAAGTACTAGACCGAGCCTAGCGTAAGGCATAGTCCCCTGCCCGCAGCGGCGAGCGCCTTAGTAGAACTATTTGGCCGCCGGAGGCTCCATTACAGAGGCGTGCAAAGTTGAAGTTCGCCCGCAATTCGAGTGTTCTTTCCGACTATACTCCCCCGAGACATTTGGCTCAGACAGTACTAGCAGGGTTTCACTGTCAAGCACTAAGACATATTGATTAGACGAGAAGAAGGTCGAGCCTGAGGACCGGGTTCGAGGTCCGATACCACCTCGTATTATCCTAGAGACCCCTCCGGGCGGACAGAACTCATGAGCTCGACAACGCCGGTAAAACATGCTTATCATGGGCTATGCACTACTTCCTGAGTTTGGTCTGGACCTTTTACCTTGCATGTCCTCGTTCCCTAGTGCATTGTCCCATCTCCCGATGCTTTCACCCTGTGTGATGCGATCTTGATCCCGGCCCAGGTCCACTCGCTCAATACGTAGAGATTGATTGTCTACTTTCGAGCAAGAAGCAAGAAACCTCACCAGCGCGGGCATCGCGAACACCCCGAGAATTGGATGCAGACACGCCACTTGGTCAGTCATCTCTCCGATTCCAAGGAGGACAGCGGAACCTCCGGACTACTGGGACTGCTCGCCTACAGACCGTGAACTGCATACGGGAAGCAGTGCCGACATGAAACTTATTGATGCCCACTTTGAGCAGGTATCGACGACTTCTCGTTTCTGCATAGGACTGGGAGTGTCGGCATCGTCTTCAGGGGCAGGGCACTGCTTCATGCTCTTGATCCAGAGTCTCAACCCTCGAGCTGAGGACCGGATAAGCACGGACTCGTCTGCAACACATCACGACTTTGATCGGTCTAGGCCCATCTCTGCGACTCAACGCTTCCTAAAATTGCGCATTTGGTTCGACAAATGGCTCATACCGCTACCTTCTCCCTGGACCTCCTCTGCACCACCCCCAGCGTTCACAGACTATTGAACCTTCGACAGCGTGCGATATGAAATCGGTACCTTGACCTAGTACAGTACGCACTATTGAACTTTCGTTAACGCGTGTTTGAGTCCCTGCAGGTGTTCATGACTTACCCACGTGTCTGCTCCATCAAGGTGCCGCATCTGTCCAATCCACGTGGAAGTGTGAGGGTATCCTTGTAAAGGCTATCGCCGATGCGAATCTCGTGATCGTATTCATATCGCCCGTGCACGATTTGTGGCCAAACCTTCGTCAACGTCCCGCTCTCGAGGTGAGCGCATCGAACGATCCACTGCTGGTCGGGATCTATCCTGGCGCAGGATTATATCTAGGGACGGATTGGCCCACTTCCCTGTCATCAGGCCATCGAGGGCTGAAACTCGACTTAGGCAGATGCCAGAAAGAACGACCGGGGGGTTCACTGCTGCAGTCGGAGCACGAGGTCTAATCAGATTGTAAATCCCGCACGCATGCGCCTGGTCCTAGTCCGGAGATGTCGGTATCGTCTAGAGACTACCGGACATTGGTTTCGCTTGGTCCGGACTCCCAGAGCCTGCAGTAGAATAGAGGACATCAAACCCGGCACGCAAGCTCGTGCTCTCGACTCCTGACACTGACCTCGTATGCAAACTTACAGGGACCAGGACAGCAACAAGATTGGTATGGTAGGAACCGGGCTTCTCCTCGTGCGGCGAACTCACGCAGAAAGCGACGAGTTGTCGGCGCTAATGCCGCTGTAAAGATGTCCTTGCCAGTCTCCAATGCAGACGCCGAAGCAGACGACGGTACACAGCACTGCATGCGAGTCCGACCCATCGGTGTTTGAATTTTACCTGACCTGATCCCAGTGATACGATCTCGCCACTGATCGTACGACCTGATCCCCGCCATAGATTTGAAACGTACACGAGATTGGTGGAAGTGAATTCACCGCCAGACACCGTGTTGTTGCCTAGATCGGGCAGACATCGAAGAGTCGAACACCCCACGCAGTCCGCGAAAGTTCAATACTGTAGACCCAAGATAACTCTGGCAGGGGTATCCAATGTGTCGATGGTGAGTGAGCTGGAATCCTCATGTGAAGCTGGGTCGTCCAACGGCCATAATAGTTGCTGTTTGCCGTCTTTATGTTCAGATCATCACTCCAGAACATCATCAGAACATCATCTTCAGAACATTACTCCAGAACATTACTCCAGAACATCATCTTCAGCAGGACATTACCCCAAAAACGTCATCTTCAGTCTCCAGACCACATTCCCAAGATGTTCTCGAAGCATTTGTTCTTCGCCGCTATGGCCTTTACTTCTCTGGTCTCCGAAGTTGTAGCCTCTGACTATCAAGGCGGTGCTTGGTTCTGCCGGCCTGCCCCGAGCATCCGCGAGTTGTCTGTCTTTGTCTATCCCCGATTGTCTGCGGCACCCGCTTATGTTATACTGTTTGCAGGCGTCGTTCCTACGGCAGTGTGGTGGCGCAATGTCCGACCTTAAACGCACAGGACCCAGACGATCAACGAACGTACTGCGCAGATGCGTGTGCCGAGTTTTGCAGAGAATGCCCAACATCAAATGCAAAAGCGTCGGCTGTTGGATGTTTCATTACCACGGTTGAGGGAGGTACGAAACTTACCAGGTAAGAAATTGAAGTGCGAGAGGCCTCCAGCGTCCGAAACATATCCGCTGACCTTGTGCGCCTTGCTTGGCAGGTGTTTCTGCGGAGGTGCCTACGGCTCGAAGAACCCTCCCGGATGTCAATAGAGGCTTCTCCAGGGCGAACCATGCTGCGCGAATGGAAAGGGTTTTGAAGTTTCTGCGTTGCTCTGTTGGAGGAATGAGAGGGTAATGCGGGACCGACCTCAACGTCGGCTTTTGATCTCTTAATGTGTATTGCTGTTGGAGCAGGGCAAATGAATGTGCGTGAGCGACCTTAACGTCGATGATTGAATTTCATATTGATTACTTGCGAGCAACGGGATGGGCGAAGACGTGGAACGATCTCGGTCTGTTGCATCAATTCTGTTCTCGTCTCCCGGTCTGTTACTGCGTTGGGGTCGATCTTCCGTTGGTAGAGACTCTGCATACATCACCATCGAACCAGTCACCTATTGTATCGGCGTCGCGGTCGCCGCAAGAGTCCACGGCTCGTTGGAAGCGCCGTATCACTCAACGGCAAGACAGTAAGAGCGTATGCCGAGACTACACAAGCTTGCGTAGACGGCTCATGGAAGACCGAACGAACCTCGCATTCCCTCTGTTACTCTGCATATCTCGACGAACCCAAGAATTGTGAATGTCAGCACGAATATGGGGACATCTCAGACGCATGCCGCCCTCATGTCTTCCGTCCAGCGGACAACGAAACAAGCTAGCATCCTCGTCATCCAACACGAAGTCCGTTCTTTTCACCGTCCTGCCCTCTCGACTGCCCAAGACTGTCGGCCCCTGCAGGAAGCTTAATTGATAGAGAAGCCTGAACGTGCTATTGCATATGTTGCATCTCCACTATCCTGACACTAGCACTCGACGGGTCACCGTTCAAAACCTTGATCAAGCTGAATCCCACCATCCGACTCTGTCCCGAAATAGCGTTGCATTTTCCGTAGCCGTTGTCCATTCGCGATTGATCTTCAAGGTACCCTTCGCGTTGTGCGCCTGCTTCGACATCTCCACTTTCACAGGTCTTGGACAAGGATAGCGGTCCGCCGTATCTATCAGCTGGGTCGCGAACGCCATGTTGTGCTCCAACCACGAACGGGACAGGCACGAGACGGACCTGAAGCTTGGTGATCGATCGTGCACAAGAAACGCCGCACTCAATCCGGCGACCTCGAGTCCTGCGATCACAAAGGATTTCAGCTCCACCGAAGGCTTCTCGGTAGTGTGGTCGCGATGACCGGCACATTCTCACGTCCGGTTCGGCTTGGACGACTCCCCTCAAGCATCACCTTCGCCTCATGGTGAGCCTCACGTTGCGCTCGATCTCTCCTTGGATTCTTCACACGCGGCATTGACGGTCTCCGTCAGCAGAAACGCGCGGACAACGTTCCACAAGCCGTCGATTCGAATCAATAAGTGAGGTGGATATGCTGCTCTCCCTCTATCTTTGAAGTTGCAGATCGGCAAGCTATACTGCGTACATGAGCACCACTGGCTTGAAGTAGGGGATGTTTACCATCTTGCTTTTCGTTGCGGAAGGTCTCGTGCAGCCTGGATACGAAGCTGGCAAGCTGAGGACTTCGTTCTCCACGATATCTTTCTCCTAATTGACATCGGTCCCCTGAGCTGTCTGCGCATCCGAGCCAACCAAGCCTGCGGCGTAATACTCCGGCCTGACTTCCGCCTCCGGACCTTGCGTTTCAAGTATCGAGCTCCGCACTGTGACCTCTAACGGCGGTCCCGAATCGAAGGCGGCGGCCATGATTTCGAGCTGGCGGTCGATCTTCAAACTCTCCGCAAGTCCGATGGTGATGCAATAAGTCGAAAGGGTTCGAGCAATGCGCTCGTCAGGCAAAGACTCCAAGAAGGTCAATGCCCACTCCCGCGATTTGTTCAGCGTGCCCTAGCCACAAGATGACTGTGCTAGCCGACCGGTATATATCGGTCATGATGGCCAGCTGCGCAACCTCCTCAACGTTATCTTGCTGATTGATACAGACCTGATCAGCCCAGATTGGCGATTCCGACTTCGTGCGTCGGAATTCAGTCAACGCGTGGTAAAGATTCATGGTGATGTGTAGCGTGCGGCCGTTGCACAAAATGTGTCTTTGCTCACGTTTCTTGTCTGCCACGGTCTTGCCTTTGCTGACACTCCATGTCGGATCGAGATTCCAGGTATAGCTGAGGGCATCAAAGGACGGGCTTTCTCCGGGGTTTGCCTCGTACATCTCAACGGAAATGACTTCAGTGTATGCGCCGGGGTGGATTCGCAGGAGACGAAAGGTTCGCGGTCCACTGAGTGGCTCGTGGACATACGGCCCGGAGTATTTGATCTGGTAGGACAGTCATTCCGCAACAGCCTGAGAGAATCGGATCCTCCTCCAGCCTCCCACCTTGTGCTCATTGCGATCCCGAACATACTCCCTGCCGCCGATAGTCAGAGTCCTAGCGCTGATCAGGACGTCCTTGTCGAACATTTCCGGCGATTGAACGGGAGTGTTGAGGCGAGCAGGAGAAAGGACTTCCGTCGAGCTTTCAGCGATGGTTGTCAGCCGCACAGTGGTACAATAGCGACCGCAGTCACGATCTGCCAATAATTCTGTGGCAGGATTCGCTTTCTGGCCAACTATTGGGCCGTATGCATTAGCTTGCATGCCAGCTGCACAAACGATGGTAGGATTCGCATGCTGGCTGAAAATCGTTGTGAATTTGTCGTCTCATTTTTTGGCTGAATACAAACGTCATTGAATAGCAAGGCTAACAGCCAATTAATGAGGCCCAGCAAGGTTCTCGCTTGCATGGCTTGCTGATCTGATGCCGCTGCGGGTTGTAGGCGAATGGCACATGTATCAGCACCATAGTCGTGGCGTTGAGGCGCCGGAACTGTTCAGGTCAGCGACATGTCACCAGCGGTCTTCTTGATGAGGTACACATATTCAGTGCAGTGCCGAACCGTATTTGTCCATTGCGAAGATTGATGTAGTCGAAAGGAAGATGGTCGAAATAAATTGAAAGATGTACGACTTGGCCTTCATGCCTGATGCTGCTTAGGTAAGCCGCGCAAAAATCGTTCCGCAGGAACGGATTGCCCTGGTAGAGCACGTGGAGTGCAATCTTGTACAGACCTCACCTACTCCTTTCTTACCACCATGTCAGATTCATTCACTTACCATCACACTAGCTCCGTGTATCTGCCGACATGCCTTGCTGTCAACACAGCATCACGCAAAGAAGACGAGCACGACATGTCGTCGAGCACGCATTTCTCCTCTTCTTCTTCTAGCTCCGGCCTCGGCCAAGTGGGTGCCGAGTTGCCGTCTGCCACGCCCGGTTTGTATACAACTTCCCACGATGGCGTCCATTATTGTCCCGCGATCCATGCAAGACTCGACCCTGTCGCCGCTGTCAACCAATCCCGGAAACCGTCCGCAAATCCAAGCAGTTTCCTCTCTCCAAGCCCTCCGCAGAAGGAGTGCCAAACCCCAGAAGAACGGTATTCGCTTAGGTAACGCAGGATCTCTAGCCCTGGTACCGTACCTTCAGTGACTTGTCTATTCTCCGTCTTCGCATTGCGTGCTTTCTTCCTTCATTCTTGATACATGGATTGAGTCCTGGTCTTGTTCTTGTCATTCATTGCTCTGCAACGACTTTCTGGACTGCACGAGCATCACACATTTCAACCAGGCAGTGGACCACAGAACACTCGCCACCAGCCTGTCAGGGCGATCGAATCTCGAAGATGGAGAAGAACGATTCAACAACTCTGGTGGACGAACGACAGGATCATGACTCCATTCCTGGATCCGAGAAGAGCGACACATTTGCGAAGACGGACGAAGACAAGCAGGCAGTGGAGATGATCACGCCAGCCGAAGCCCACGCACCCACAACCGCCGCACCACCGATGAAGGATGGCGGTACTCGCGCCTGGCTACAAGTCGCAGGATCCTTCCTCGTCTTCGGAAAGTGCGTCAACGCAACGAACTCACTGCATTCAACCCATTGCTAACGCTCACGTCACAGCCTCTGGGGCATGTCCTTCGCCTTCGGCTCCTTCCAATCCTTCTACGAAACCTCCTACCTCCCCACCCTCCCCGCCTCCACAATCTCCTGGATCGGAACCGTAACCATCTTCCTCCTCATCCTCATCGGCGTCATCTCCGGCCCCCTCTTCGACCTCGGCTACTTCCGCACAATGCTCATCACCGGCGCCCTCATCGAGACCCTCTCCGTCTTCCTCGTCTCCGTCTCCTCCTCTTACTACCAACTCATGCTAACCCAAGGCGTGCTCATGGGCCTCGGTAACGGCCTGCTCTACCTCCCCGGCTTGGCCCTCGTTTCCCGCTCTTTCAAACGAAACCGCGCTATCGCAATGGGAATTACCACCTGCGGCGCTCCGATTGGAGGTATTATATATACTCTTGTCTTCGAACAACTCATTTCCCGGACATCTTTCGGCTGGACCGTCCGCGCTATGGGATTTATCATGCTGGGAACATACCTCCTCTCCTTCCCGCTCCTCCTCTTCCGCGCTACGAATCTGGGAGATCTAGCGGCAGGCGGTGCTCCGAGGAAACTCTTCGACAAAACTGCCCTGCGAGACGCTCCGTTCTGGGCGTACGCTTGGTCGAACTTTTTCATCTTTTGCGGATACATGGTCCCTTTTATTTTCATCCCGTCTTACGCCCAGCAGAATTTGGGGACGTCGAGGAGTTTTTCCCTTTACATATCTATTATTGCTCAAGCGACCAGTATTGTTGGTCGGCTTGTTGCTGGACTCTCCGCTGCTAAGATTGGCGGTATGATTCCTTGGGTTGTCTGTGTGGTTTCCTCCGGTGCGCTATGTTTGGGGTGGATCGGCGCTACATCCGTTGGATCGTTCGTCACTTTCGCTGCGCTTTATGGTGCTTTTAGCGGTGCGCTCATCCCCCTGCCGCCGAGTGTATTCCCGCAAGTCTGTCCGGATCCAAAGGTCTTCGGCGCGAGACTTGGTATGGCACAAGGGATTGGAAGTGTGGCGAGTTTGATTGGGCCGCCGATCGCGGCTGCGTTGGCGGAGGTTAGTTCGAAGGGCCAGGCGGAGGGGGAGAGGAAGAGTTATCTTGGGTTGCAGGTTTTTGGGGGGTTGGTCATGCTGGTTGGTGGAGTGGGGCTGTTTGTTTTGTGGGGGATTTTGATGAGGAGGAGGGGGGTTGGGGCGTCGAAGTTGATATGATAGAGGAAGCTAAATGGAAGGACGATATCGACAGCAGAGTCATGCACACATCAGGATACAGGTATGGACCTTGGGCGCAGTTCGCAGAGGAATGAAATACCTTGGCACCCGGCAGTGTATCGGCACATGATTACCGCCGCAGAAACTGGATACAGCACCTGACCGCCATCGAGTGAGGAATCGTCGCAGACCGCACCGCCTCCTTCGCAAGGAGGCCGCAACGACAACGACATCTTTCTGGTGCTCATGGCGCGGTCGGCTCGGCTCATGACATGCCCAGTACTGGGGCCTTGGACTCGACAGGAGCATCAAGACTGAATACAATTCCTCGCTCTCCTCCTGAAGCCTACTCGCACGTTCAGGCGTCAGTTGCCCCTTCTAGACCTTCCTAAACATCCTCCAAGCTTCAGAGCACTCAAATTACACCGTAGAGACTGGCCAGGGAGGGGCCGCTACTTGACGGCTTGCTGGGTTGGATATAAAGAAGCTCAACAGTCCACGGCGGCTTGATACAGTGGATTAGAACAAGGAGAAAACCTGTGGACAGCAGGGAGCTGGGCTGGTATATCTGTGTATGCTTCGACATCGGCAGCAGAAGTGGGTGGGATGCATATAGCTGCTTCGTGGGAGCGGCTAGGTTCAGGATGTGGTTGCGTTGGTATAGCGGGAATCAAGCGAAGCAAAAGATATCACGAAAAGCTAGAATCGAGGAGACAGCCGGGTGAGCATGGGATGAGCTCCAAACATGTGTAATTTGCTAGCCAGCCAAGCCTATCACATGCTATTCAGCGGCTAGCGTACGGTCAATCAATTTACTCCCTTCTTTCAGCTGGCTCAATCATCAGCCGATCACGCACGCACGCTCCCAGCTGCTGCTTTCTTCAGTCACGGATCTCAGTACCAACAACAACACCACCAGACTCATCTCCCTCAAAAACAAACACCTCAATACACCCTTCAACCACAACCACCTCTCACCAATCACACCCGACACACTCCCTCCTCGCTCCATTGACAATGGCACCCAAAGCTCGCGCCCCAGCTCCCAAGCGTCCCGCCAAATCCAACCACCGCGCCCCCAAACCAAAAGGTCCCCACGCCGCCTCCACCGCCCTCCGCAACATCCCCACCGAACCCACCGCCAACCCCAACCCCACTACCAAACCCAGCGTCCCCAAATTCGATCCCAACACCAACATCGGCAAAGCCGTCCGTTTCCAAGCTCAAGTCGAAAAGGCGAAAAAAGCGCGCGCGAGAGAGTTGGAACCTTCCAAGAGGCCTCTCCCGCCGCCTGATGAATTCGACTTGGAAGCTGTGGAGCAGGAGACCAAGGCGAGGAAAGTGGCGATGAGGGCGAGGACGGCGAATATGGGTGGTAGAGTGGTGAGGGGTGTGCCGATGACGACGCAGCAGAAGAGGGTGCACTTCCAGAAGCAGGTTGCGAGGAGGGAGAAGAAGAAGAAGAAAGTTGAGGGAGGCGCGGGTGAGGTTGGAGCAGGGGAGGACGAGGTGGCAGGGGCGTTTATCGTGGAACAAACGGTTCCGGGATCGAAGAGCGATATGTGGGCGAGGTATCATAAGCAGCAGAGGGGTGGAGGGGAGGTGGTGAGGAATGATGCGAGGGCGAAGGGACCCGGGGTGGAGAGTGTGCTGAAGGCGCAGGGTGGGGGGTTTCAGCCGTTGAGGTGGGAGAAGGAGGGTTGATTTGTGAGCGTGACGGCGTGTTGAAGCTGTTTTGGAGCGGACGGAGTTTTGATTGAGCGGATCGAATATCGGTGGTTCCGAAGGGTTGACCAAAAGCGAGCATTGAGCATTGGAGCTCTGATTTTTGAATTTGGCATGACGGGAACCACGAGAGTCAGCGGAGGACACGTCGAGCCAGCTTGTTTTTTTGGACTCCACCGTATGCGAGCAGCGGCGGGCAGAGATATGGCTTTTATTCATGATTATCCGCCTTCCGCAAGGCCGCGCTCCTCGATCTCGCCTGCAGGCCTGGCACCGGCAATCGAGTGGGTATCATGATGTAGCAAGCAAAGCAGAAGTACGTCCTCACGACTCAGCACTCTCATTGTCGGTGGCCATGCAGCGAGAGCAAAATCCATTCGGGCGGCTCGTTTCTGAATGGCATTTGAAGCAGACAGGATGCGGTATTTGCGAATTGAGTCTCAAAGATGGCGGATTGTTTCGACGGAGGCACATAGGGCCGGCGGGGGGACGATCCGTACATTCAGTCATCGGCGGGTCGATCGTACGCAGAAGTCTTCCCAGTACCATTGGTATGCATCCTTCTGAGTCCGTATCGTCGTCTATGCAAACGGTGAATCGAAGTGGGTATCATGATGTAGAAAAGCGTCGCAAAACCGGACCTCCACCCTCCTCAGGATCCAGCACTCTCCCTCAACACCCTTTTGACCAACTTCCTCTGCTCCTCCACCCCCAACCCTCCCTCATCCGTCTCCCTCAGCAACCTCCCAATCGCAACCGTCTCCCTCACACTCCCACTGTCCACCCACACCCGTCCATTCCTCCCCACCGCAACCTCAAACCTCACCTTCTCCCCCACTTCCTCCAGCACCACCACCCCGCCCACACTCTTCCCATCCTTGGTCGTACCCATCATTAATCTCCTCGCAAACCCCGGACTAACATCAAAAACCATACCACCCGTTAGCGGACCCATCCCCTCCGCTTTACCGGAATTCGAATTCACGCATTCGATCTCTACGTCTTCCCATTTACTCGCTTTGCAGACTCGTGCGTAGACGAGATCGCCGGACTTTAATTGTGGTCGGGTTTTCTTGTTCGCTCCCTCGAATGACAGTTGGCCGAGGAGAGCGTATGGTGTGTGAGGGGATAGGCGACAGTGGTAGACGTCGGTGGAGGAGTGGTGGATCTGAGCGATGACGAGGTCGTTGACGGAGGGGAGGTAGCGGCCGTGAGGATGTTCGAGCCAGAGGGCGGACTTTTTGGGGTCGGTGTGGAGAGTGCCGGAGGTCGTGGTGAGTATTGTACTGGGCGGGATGTGGCGGAGGCCGGGACCGAGGGTGAGGGTTCCTTTTTTGGTGGGTGGGGGGAGGAGGGCGGAGGGGACGGTGTCGCCGGGGAGGAGGATTGTCGTCGACGACATGGTGGAGGGGGGTGTTGTTGTTGTAGGAGAGCAGGATTGATTTGATGGACTTTGATTGAAGTCTTGAATATTTGGACGGACCTCAGTCCGGCAAGCGGCGGGCACATCCGGACCCTTGCTCTGGCTTGAGACAAGGATCGCAAGAAATTTAGTTTTGGAGAGGGACTATCTGCAACTTTTGGTTGGTGAGGAAGAACCCTCTCTATACAACACAACATCCTCCTTCTTCATACACCACCACAATGAGCGCCGACGACAACACCCAAGAAACGCCTCAGCGTACGGCAATTGGCATCTCATTCGGCAACTCGTACTCCAGCTTCGCCTACGATGGATTAGTCCTCGCCAACGAAGAGGGAGACCGACAAATCCCCACGATCCTCTCCTATGTCAGCGGCGAAGAGTTCCAAGGCACACAAGCAAAAGCACAAATCGTCCGCAACCCACGCAACACCGTCGCCTCGTTCCGCGACTTTTTGGGAAAGTCCTTCTCCGAAATCGATCCCACTCCATGCCACTCCAGCGCCCACCCGATCGAACACAACGGCGGAAAGAGCGTGGCATTCAGCGTGCAGGAGAATGTGGACGAGGATGGCAATGCCAAGGGAGAGAGGAGCACAATCACTGTGGATGAGATTACAACTCGCCATCTGCGCAAGTTGAAGCAGTCGGCGGCGGACTACCTTGGAAAGGATGTTACGGCTGCGGTCATTACAGTTCCCTCTGACTTCACGGATGTACAAAAGGAGGCTCTCACCGCTGATGCGGCTGCGGCTGGGATTGAAGTGTTGCAGTACATCTCCGAGCCGGTGTCTGCTCTTCTCGCACACGACGCCAAGGTGCAGCAAAACGGAGAGGACAAGCCATCTCAACAGGACAAGACTGTGATTGTCGCGGATCTCGGTGGCAACCGCTCGGATGTGGCAGTCATTGCCAGCCGCGCCGGTCTGTACACTACCCTGGCCACCGTCCACGACTATGAGCTTGGTGGTGCCAGCTTGGACAAGGTTCTCGTGGAGTACGCCGCAAAGGAGTTCCTCAAGAAGAACAAGTCTGCCAAGGACCCGCGTGAGAATGAAAAGAGTCTGTCCAAGCTCACTCTCGAGGCGGAGGCTGTCAAGAAGTCCCTCTCCATCGGTGCATCGGCCAACTTTTCGATTGAATCCCTCTCTGACGGCATCGACTTTCAACTCAGCGTCAACCGCACTCGCTTTGAGCTTCTCGCCAGCAAAGTCTTCGCATCCATCACACGTCTTGTCGAGAGCGCCGTCGCGAAAGCCGGTCTCGACCTCCTCGACATTGATGAAATTCTCCTCTCCGGCGGATCCTCTCACACTCCCAAGATCGCCTCCAACATTGCTTCCCACTTCCCTGAATCCACCACGATCATCGCACCGAGCACATCCCCATCCGCCATCAATCCCAGCGAACTCACCTCCCGCGGCGCCTCCATCCAAGCACTGCTCATCGCTGGCTTCGAGAAGTCCGACATCGCCGAAAACACCGAAGCCATCGTCACCGCCGCTCCTCACATCCCTCACGCCATCGGGCTCGTCACGGGCGACAACTCTTTCGCCGTCATCGTCGCCGCTGAGACTCCTGTCCCAGTACGGAGGACCGCTCAAATCAGCGTTGCAAACGGCGGCGATGTCCTCCTCAAATTGGCAGAAGGTGTTCGCGAGATCAAGGTCACGAAAGAGGAGAAGCCGGCTACGAATGGGAACAAGGATGATGAGGATGAGGATGATAGCGATGATAGCGATGACGAGCCGGAGGAGATCCGCTCAAAGGTGTGGAAGGCGGGCAAGTCGCTCGCGGAGGTGGGTATCAAGGGTGTGAAGAAGGGTGGCAAGGTGGAGATTCAGGTGAATGTGAATGCGGATTTGAGTCTGACTGTGGTGGCGAGAGAGGTTGGTGGGAAGGGTGGTGTGAGGGGGACTGTCGAGGCTGCTGCGTAGACTGATTGAGGTGTAGAGGAGGAATAGACTAGCATTTTGACGCCAGGTTTTGAAGATCGATTCATGGCGGGGAGGACAAGAATAGACAAATCGAGACTGCAACGATAGATGAATGGGATAGATTCACTTCAAGGACTTCCTCTATCATCGTCGTCTGCAAGTGAAGATATGAGTTACCTTACATAATCCTCGTCCAACCTTCCCTGACGGAAATGAAGCATTGACTCACCCCCACCAAACGCCAGAAACATCCCACTTTCGTCACCGGAAGAAATTCTGACTGACTGACTTCCTTCTCTCCACAACGACAACAACATTCCCACACCACAATCATGGCCGACTCCGCCGAAATCCCCGAGCGACCAAAAGATGCTGCTCCAGCTGCGGAAGGAGAAGGCGACGACAAGGGACCATCGAAGAGTGCATTGAAAAAGGCAGCCAAAGAAAAGGAAAAGGCGGAAAAGAGAGCCAGACTCGCGGCTGAAGAGGCAGCACGGAAGAAAGAGGCCGACGCCAACGACATCAGCAAGGAGGACTACGGCGAGCTCCCTCTAGTGAGGACATCGACCGGAGCCAAGCACGAGAAACTCGCGGACCTGGCGGAGAAGCACGATGGACAGGCGATTGAGGAAGGAAAAGGACCGGCAGTCATCTTCCGCGCGACGGTCAACAATGCTCGCAATCAAGGTGCGAAGCTGTCGTTCCTGCAATTCTCTCAAGGTCCGAATACCATCCAGGCTGTTGTTGCTCAGTCCGAGAAATTGTCCAAGCAAATGGTCAAATTCGCAGGAGGAATCCCCACCGAGAGCGAAGTCGTGGTGCACGGAACATTGCAGAAGCCATTCGAGCCGGTTAAGAGCACGACCATCCAGAACCTGGAAGTCCACATCACAAAGCTGTACATCCTCTGCAAAGCCGACTCCCAACTCCCCCTGCAAGTCGCCGATGCCGAAGGACGCATCCCCGCCGAAGGAGAGGAGAATGCCGTGCAAGACGGAAAACCGATAGTCTCCCTCAACACCCGCCTGAACAACCGCACCATCGACCTCAAAGCGAACCTCAACCACGCCATCTTCACCATCAAATACGGCGTGCAGAAACTCTTCACCGAATTCCTCGACGAGCGCGGTTTCCTCGGCATGAACACCCCTCGCATGCTCGGCGCCGCGACCGAAGGCGGCTCATCCGTCTTCGAAATCAAATACTTCAACGACAAAGCCTACCTCGCGCAATCTCCCCAACTCTACAAACAAATGATGATCGCCTCCCGCTTCGAACGTGTGATGGAAATCGGACCCATTTTCCGCGCGGAGAACAGCAATACCGCCCGCCATTTGACGGAATTCACGGGTCTGGATCTGGAAATGGCGTTTGAGGAGGACTATCATGAGGTGGTCACCCTGCTGGAGGAACTCATGCTGTACATCTTCAACGGTCTCCGCACGAAGTACAAGAAACAAACCGACCTCGTGCGCACCGTCTACCAAGTCGAGGAATTCAAACTCCCTCCTCCGGGAAAAGTCCCCCGCCTCCACTTCAAAGAAGGCATCGCCATGCTCCGTGAAGCGGGCGAAGAACTCAACGACTTCGACGACCTCTCCACCCCTCAAGAGAAGAAACTCGGCGCTCTCGTCCTCGAAAAATACGGCACAGACTTTTACGTCCTCGATAAATTCCCCCTCGCTATCCGTCCCTTTTACACCATGCCATCAGCCGAGACGCAAGCGGCGTACGACCCGAAAGACCCCAACGCGGGCTACTCGAATTCCTACGACTTCTTCATGCGCGGGCAGGAAATCATGTCCGGTGCGCAGCGTATTCACGACGCAACGTATCTGGAGAAGAGAATGAGGGAACATGTCACCCCGGTCGATCCGAAGAGTGATGGACTGAAGGACTATGTGAATTGTTTCCGGTATGGATGTCCGCCGCATGCGGGCGGTGGCATTGGATTGGAGAGGATTGTTATGTTGTGGTTGGGGTTGCCGAATGTGAGGTTGGCGAGTTTGTTTCCGAGGGATCCCGGGAGGCTGATGCCGTAGATGTGGACATGGGAAAGGTGTGGTGGAGAGGGATGTGTTGTGGGGTGGACAGAGATGGTGGGTGAGAGGCGGTCAAAATGAGCTGAATGTGTCCTGAGCTATGTGCAGGAGGCGCGTGTCCATCGTGCGACATGAGAGTGGATGCTGAGAGAGCTGACACGGTGTATGTCGGAGATACGCACGAGAAGCCTGGTCAACTTCCAGCACGAAGAAGGACGAAGTCCATGAGGGTCAAAGACTCAAGTCAAAGAGTCAACATGTCAAGCAGGCGGGATGAAGAATGAAAAGTCGACAATCGAAAAGACCATCTCCATCGGCGACCAGTCTTTCCATCTTCTCAGATATTTCGCTATACTCACCAAACAGCCAGGGTCAGCGTGCAGCATGTCTCGAAAAGCTGGAGGGCTTCACTCGCATTCAACTTGTACCCCCTCTGATTTCTTTCCTGGTCTCTCTTACTCCCTTTCCAACCCTACCTTTCTGAATGTCTTCTCCTGCTCTCCTCCGTCTTCCCATCTCTTCCGACCCTGCCTTTCCACCCTCTCTTCCTTCCACCCCCTTCCAACCCTCTCCACCCCCCCCCCCCCCCCCCTGCCCCCGGAGTCCTCCCAGGGTTCAGCAGGGTTTCGCTTAGATTAGAAATGAAACTTCCTCCTCCTCTCCATCAACAAATCATATTCCTGCCTATCAATCGGTCCATCCCGGCCTTTGACGAAGATGAGCTTGTCCGGGTCCGTGGGCGTTGGGATGGTGCGTTTGGTGAGTCGCTGTCCCTCGCCGTCAGGCGTGGGTACGGCTTGTTGTTCATCGGGCGTTGCTGAGTCGGTGGGAGGGGCTTCATCCTCTGCGATTGGTGGTTCTTGGGAGAGGAGGGGTTCATCGGGGGTTGGGGCAGCAGGATTTGTACTTTCGTCGTCGTCGGGAGTTGATTCAGGTGTTGGAGTTGGATCAGTGGTTTCGACTGGTTCTGGTGAGGGTGAGGAGGTTGGTACGGCTGCTGGATTGGGGGTCTCCTCTTCCTCGGTCGGCTCATCTGGCACTGGAGCTGGAGATTCTGCGGCCTCCTCGGGATTGAGGGTTGTGGCTGTCGGTTCTGGCGCTGAGGTCGGGTCAACGTCCTCCTCCTCATTCGGCTCAGCAGGGGTGGGAGCAGGCGTCTCCGCAGTCTCCGGATCGGCAGTCGTTGTGGCTGTCGGTTCTGGCGCTGGGACGGGATCGACAGCTTCGTCGGATTCGATGGGTGCGGCTGGATCGGGAGTTTCTTCCTCGGTAGGTTCGTCTGGTGTGGGAGTGGGGGATTCATCGTTGGCTGGCGTCTCTTGTTCTTCTTCTTCAGGGATCGGTGCGTCGCTGGTAGTTGAGGGAGGTGCGTCCTCGTTCTCGTCCTCCTCCGACGGAAGCGGCTCTTCTTCTTCTTCTTCTTCGGGAAGAGGTGTCGCGCTAGTAGATGGTAGAGGCAGCTCTTCTTCATTGGGTGCGGGCGTCTCGCTGGGAGTCGAGGGAGATGCTTCCTCCTCCTCCTCTTCTTCCGGAAGCGATTCATCTGGTGTAGGAGCTGGCGTTTCCTCGTTGATAGGCGTCTCGTCTTCATCGGGAGTCGGCGTCTCGCTAGGAGTTGAGGGAGGTGCCTCCTCCTCCTCCTCGGGGAGCGGCTCATCCGGCGTGGGAGCTGGCGTTTCTTCTTCATTCTCGGGGTCAGGTGTTTCGCTAGCAGACGGGGACGCCGCCTCTTCTTCGTTGGGGGCGGGCGTCTCGCTGGGCGGTGAAGGAGGTACCTCCTCCTCCTCCTCCTCATTCTCCGGCAGCGGCTCATCTGGCGTAGGAGCTGGCGTGCCTGTAACCTCGTCGGGCGAAGCCGTTTCTGTAGGAGGCAAAGGCGGCGCCTCTTCCTCTTCCGGCGCAGGCGTTTCGCTAGGACTCAAAGGCGGCGCCTCATCCTCCGGCAACGGCTCATCTGGCGTGGGAGCTGGCGTTTCTTCTTCTTCTTCTTCTTCCTCGGGAAGAGGTGCTTCGCTAGTAGATGGCGGAGGCGCCTCTTCCTCCGGTAGCGGCTCGTCCGGCGCAGGCGTGTCGCTGGGAGTCAAAGGCGGATCTTCCTCACCACTAGTGGGAGTCGCTTGACCTGGTGCCGGAGGATCCTGGATGGGCTCGTCATCCTCATCTGGGACGGGGTCGACAATAGGTGTTGGGGTCGCTGAGATGCTGGAGGATGAAGACGAGGAGGAGGACGACGAGGAGGAGCTAGACGAGGAGGAGGAGGAAGAGGAGGAGGAGGAGCTTGAAGATGAAGAGCTGCTCTCACTCGAAGAAGAGGATGAAATCGAAGTCAGTGTTGACGTCGTGAACGTTGTTGTAGTGGTAGACGAAGGAGTTGTCGTCGTCGTGGTCGTGACGGGGTCCGAAGTTGAGGTTGAGTCTGCTGAGCTGCTTGAGCTTGTAGAGGAGCTCGAAGAGGAGGGACTGCTTGTACTCGTGAGGGACGATGTTGCTGAGGGCGATGATGTCGTGGTGGAAGAACGAGTCGCCGTTCGAGTAGAACTTGGCGTCGTCGTCGCTGAGCTACTTCGGCTTGAAGATCGTTGGGAAGATGAGGAGCTGCTCGAACTCGAAGACGAAGTCGACGAGGAGCTGCTTCCACTCGACACGCTCGACGTGGACGTCGTAAACGAAGATGGCGTAGTCGTCGTAGTGGTCACCGGAGTACTGGAACGACTCGACCGGTTCGTAGTAGTAGTAGTCCCCCTGCCCGTCCCAGTCGGAGACTCTTCCTCCGCCCTCCTCAACCTTCGATACAAACTCAACGCATCCCTCCCGCCACAAATCTGGCTCGAATTCCCCGAACAAGGGACATCGCATCCTCGAGCGAGTTGTCTCGCTCCCGTCCGGATTTGGTTGCCGCAGTAGCATTCGTCTCCGTCTTCTAGACCGAAATAGCGAAAGTCTTCGCAGAAGGAGGCGCATGTCTCAGCGGTGATGGGTTGCCGGGTGCTGCCGTAGAGGAAGCCGTCGTCGAGGGTGCGGTCTCGTTTGCTGTCGGTGTAGCAGGCGAGGTATTCGAAGGTGCCGACGTCGGCGGGGGAGACGGGTTGAGGTCTTGGTGGAGGTGGGCCTGGGGGCGGGTTGGGAGGACCACCAGGGGGAGGTGGGGGTCTGTCAGGAGGCGAGCCGGGCGGTGGTGGAGGACGGTCTGGACCTGGTGGGGATGGAGGGCCGGGTTTTGGGGGTGACCGGCCGGGAGGAGAGATGAGACGACCGCCGCGGACGCCGGACACGGATCTTGCGGGTCGGAGTTCGCCTTTGAGATTGCAGGTGCCTGTAATGGAGAGGTCAGTGGTGGCATGAGCAAGAGCGAGACGAGAGGACGACACTTACGATCTACGAGTGTACCATCAACACACCCCGTCGTACTCGCGCACATCTCGATACACTGTCCAAACCACGACTCGGGTTCGCCTCTCATTGCCGCCGTGCCGATGTCTCCTCCTGGATGATCTGGACGACTTGGTCAATGGAATGCATAGATGTAGAGCGGCCAAAAACTCCCTTACCGATATTACACTCGATCGCAAACCTCTCCCCAGTACTAGCCGTATACTCCCGCTCTCCACCCGCACAAGATGGACCAGCAACCGTCCTTCTCGCGGAAGAAATCGACGGATTCCTCTTGTTGACCTGTCCGACGTCACTCTTCAAGTAACATGCGTTCCCCAACATCGAAACCGCGGCACAGCCCCTCGTCCCGTCACAGGCTTCGACACACTGCGTCAAGCTGGAAACTGTTTGTCGACCGATGTCGTTGCCGGAGTACTCGGCCCCACAGTCGACGACGAATTTGGAGTAAGATTCGGCGGTGTAAGTGACTCCGTTGCTGGCGGGGCAGGAGAGAGATGTTGAGCCTGGAGTGGAGGCAGAGGAGGTCGTGGCTCGAGTGACGAGGCGGGCAGAGGAGTAGTTTCTGCGAGGAACTGCTTCTCCTAGGGTGGATTTCAGAGTGCCTGTCGATAGTCGTTAGCCGCTCGATGGTCTGTTGGGTAGGAGCAGTGAGTATATGCGACGACTCACAAGTCACACCCGACAACGAAACGTCTACGCAACCCCGAGTCGTGTCGCAGGTCAAGATACACTCGTCCAGAGAGTCGACGCGAATCGTCCCGATCTCTCGACCTCGGCGGTCGATGTCGCATTCGACTAGGAACTGCTGGCCCTGACGAGTCGTGTAGAGTTTGCCATTGTCGCGGGGACAGGTCGCTCTTGCTGGTCCTGTGGTCTCAGCTATGGCTAGTGAAGTAAAGAACAGTGCCGCTATTGCGGTCTTTGATAATGGTAGATGCATGATGTCGATACTCGGGAAGAGAATTGACAACTTTGCTGGTTATTAGAGGAGAAAGGGTACGAGGCCATGTTATGGTAGGTAAGTGTATACCGACCACACGGTGTGGTATGTAAATGACGATGTTGGAGTGAAGCACACGAACGATCCAGATGCATTCCCGACGCCGTGGTCCCGGTGTGTTCCCAAATTCCTGCATGTGCGGGTGGCGGAATGCTGGAGAAACATATGGAGCAACGTTGGCTTCTGATGCTGAGGCCTCTTCGAAAATAGAGAAGAAGAGAAATCAATCGTGTTTCTGACATCGCTGGAGAGCGTACAATGTACGAATCGTCGAGAATGAAAAAATGCAGATGGCGAAAAAGTTGAGGAGAGGAAGCAAAGTGTCGAGAGAGAGGGAATAGAGGGGAGGCTGACCGGCGAGGAGAGGGAGAGCAGGGAACGTCAGCGAATAGCTGGTAATACAGAGTGATCCAGAACATACTGCCCGACTCTTCACTGCCCATATTTCTGCGCCATCTGAATCAACGCTCCGTCCACCTCTTTTGGATGACTGAACGACAAGAAATGCTTCCCACCCTCCACAACCTGCAACTTCGCATCCGGACTATTCGTAAACAACTGAATCTCCCTCTCCGCGTTCTTCACACTATACACCGCATCGTCCGTACCATGCAGCCACAACACGGGACACCTCACATCCGACAACCTCGAGTGCAGACCATCTCTATCCGCGAGATTGATAGCCGCCATGCGAATCCTACGTCGGCCGTCGTCGCCTTGGTAGTTGGCCTTGATGGTTTGACGCCAGTATTCCCGGGTGTCCTTGTCGACGTCTTTGCCGAAGCCGATGTCGATTAGGAAGTCGCAGTAGGCGGTGTCCGGCTCGAAGGAGGAGGTGGGAGTGTTGGTGGTCCAGGTGGAGATGTTGTCTTTGAGGAGGCCGGGGCCGTCCCAGCAGCCGAGGGAGACGGTGTGGGAGTTTTCGTTGTCGAGGGAGGTGCCGAGGGGGATGATGCCGGCGATCTGTGGGTTGGTCAGCGTGGACTCGTGGTCTTGAGTTGGGATGTTGACATACCTTCTCTGGCGCGAGCAGTGCCATGCGGACGGTGATCCAGCCGCCTTGGCTTGTTCCGAGGACGAAGATCTTGCCGGTGATTTTCAATGCATCCAGTACTTGGAGATTCATGATGGCAGTGTCCCAGTAGGTGAAGTTCTCCGACTTGGTCCGGGTTTGGCCATGTCCGAGAAGTTCAATGGCGATCAAGTTCATGGCATTGGTGAGATCCTTGTTGGCATACTGGCTGCGGTACAACTCCGAGCTGGTTGTGAAGCTGTTGACGAGAACAAGAGTGGGCTTGGAGGAGTCGTACGGCTGCGGCATTTGATAGGCTGCATCGATGCCGCCGAGATGGGGGACATGGACGATTTTGGTGTTGGGCATGATTGATGATTGTGCTTTGAATGCAGGCTTGTGGAGTCAAGTAGTTGTAGCAAGATGAAGGCAGAAAAAGGAGAGACAGCAAGAAGATATATACTTGACCTCGAATACTCGGTGACAGCGGATATTTCCTAGAGTCAGCACCAGGACCATCGGCTGAACGGCAGGAAGGCATGTCCAGAGGTCGGGTGATGGCGCCCCATAGTCCTTGGTGTGGTCCCCGCTGAAAGATATTCGGGCAAGATTCATCGAGTGACGACACATTGCAGGCATCGAGGCCCCCCTCTTTACGGACAGTATCCAGTGTCTCCTCGATACCCCGCATCAACGGCGGATGTTTTGCGGGGTTCGAAATGGCATATCGTGGTCGATGGTCATGGTACGAGATACATGCACGGCGATCGCCGAGACTCGCACGAGTGACATTGGACCGGCTCCTTCGGGATGTCATCGTCCTTGGGATTCGATGTCCGCCATGCCGTACTGTTGCGGGGGCAATGAGATCCGCGGGTCCGCAGTGACAGACTTGATGCCAAGCTGACATCAAATGAACTCAACTGATGGGATGATGTTGATCTTGTGATGTCGGCGAGAAGAGAGAGGAGATGGGGATCATGTCCTCGTCGGAGGTGGCTCCGCTTTCACGCTAGTTCTACGAGCAAGACGTCGGACTTCAAGAAATTTAAATCCGCATAAGTGAAGAGGTCCAACATATTCCAACCACATTGACAATGGCAGACTCCGACTCCGACCAGGCTGGCGTACCACTCATCGAAGACATCTCCGACTCACCAGAACCGCAGAAGAAGAATGCCTCAGCAAAACGCAAGCGCAGCGCAGAAGATGATGAAGGAGTCGAGAGCAAGAAGGATGTGAAGAAGCCCAAGAAGAAGAGGCCGAAGAAGCCCAAGGATATCAACGACGATGCACTGGACAGCAAGTTGGGAGTGAATCTGGCGATTGGACATATGGACAGCACACTCATGGCCGATCACATCGCGCAGCGGACGAGGAGGTTCAATCCGGACCTGAGCACAGTAGAAGCGGAGGACTCGTATATCTCAGGTGCGTTGTCGTCGCTTGGAGGACCTCCCGATCTTTCTCGCTAACACGCCTTGCTGCAGAGAAAGCCATCACGGACACAACAACCTGGACAGAACCTCGAATCGCAACCAACATCCCCACCTTCCTCGAAAAGTTCGCCGCTCCACGACGAAAAAAGCGAGGCGAAAAAGGCCGAACACTCTGCGACGCACCCCGAGAAAACGGCGCGCCACACACCCTCGTCATCGCCGGAGCGGGCCTACGAGCAGCAGACATCACCCGTGAACTGCGAACTTTCCAAACGAAAGACGCCATGGTCGCGAAGCTGTTCGCCAAACACATCAAGCTGAAGGAGGCTGTGGAGCTGGTAGCCAAGACGAGGATGAACATTGGTGTGGGCACGCCGCAGAGGGTGATTGATCTGTGGGAGAATGGAGCGCTTTCGGCGAAGAATTTGGAGAGGATTGTGGTGGATGCTTCGCATATTGATCAGAAGAAGAGGGGGATTATGGATATGAAGGAGACGCATGGGCCGTTGGCGCATTTGTTGGCGAGGAGGGAGTTGAAGGAGAGGTATATGAGTGAGGAGGGGAAGGTCGAGTTGCTCTTTTATTGAGCGAATGTGCTGGATGATGGGAAGTTCGGGGTCGATCGAGGCTCGGAACAAGGCCTGCCGCTTCGATGTTGTATGGGCGCCTGAGCATGAGCAGCGCACGACATGAAAAGCGACAAATTCGGGAAGAACATTCCTACCCCGAGAGTGAAGCCTTCTGGAACTTCTCACTTGTACGTCGTCATTTTTCTGGCTTGATTCTGCTGACCTGACAGGTCTGAACCACAATGAAGATGGGCCAGTGCCTCAACCAGTACCAGCGCTGAAACTAAGCGTCTCGAATATTTGTCTGAACAGCTTCTGGCACAGCTCAGACCGTCGGTCTCTCTTCTCGCACGGCGCCCCCAACAAAGGCACTCTTTCGTATGCGTGACCTTCGTTGACCTGCCCGAACGTCCCTCGCACCTGAAACCACACCGGGCCGTTGCTCGTGAAGACTTTCCGGAAGCAAGACATCGACTCAGCCAGTGTCAAGATGACCACACGTTCCACGACATGCTGGCCGGACGAAAGCGTGTCTGCTCAGCGACTCAGGATTAGCCGGGGACTCTTAGCGTGGAAAGTGAAGATGTCAACAACAAACGCCGTGGGCGCCGACCTCATCTGACTGTCGATCTGATCGTATGGAGTACCTGACCAAGGCACGCTGTTATAGTCGCATGCGTGACCATTCCTCTGCTTCGATTTCCCTAGCAACTGACAGATGCTCGGACGCTTGCAAAGATAGCTTCGAAGCGAGACCACGAACTTTTTCCAGATCCCTCGACATGCCTCACCGGTCGAAACCGTACCACGCCGATATGAGTAACACGGGAGCGGCCGTAGATCCTTAGCGCGGCAACGAGAATATCAACAACAAACGCCGCGGATGGCCTCGTCTTGACTTCGACACAACTTCACCAAGGTATTGCATTGACGACGCTCACCATCCTCGTCGCTCACTATCAGAATATCACGGAGCATCTCAGAAGCAACATCCTATCGCCGAGGACATGATGAGAGCCAATCCAGTTGTCTGGCTGGTCGTGGTGATGGTCACTGTGCTCGTCCATGCCGTGGACTTGGTCTCGACCGCGGATACCGATCGTGGGTGACAACTCGCACTTCATCTCTAGGACATGATCAACTGACTGCTCTCAGATTGCCTCGTCTGTTTTCAGACCATCGTCGACGCTACGGGCTGCCATCAACCATCCGGCCAGGAAGACCAGATCGAAGCTTGTTTCTGCAAGGTAATCCACCGCTGCATTTCGTCTCAAATCAAGGCGCTCTCACTGACAGCACCGCCAGATCGCCAGCATGTGCTCCGCCATCTGCCACAACCGCCTCCGCTTCGACCCGAACCTCGTCTGCAACAACACCACCGACGAATCTCCCGATACTGTCGACAACAACACGACCCTACTCGCCCGCGGCGACGCTTCCAAGACCCGCTTCGTCCCGAGTCTCACCCGTTTCTGCAAGGAGCCTGGTCTTGTTGATTGCCTTCTGCCGCTTCCGCCAGATACCAATATCACGGTGGAGCAGTTCTTTGCCGATAGGGAGAATGTTTCTTCTGACAAGGTCAAGCGCGGTCATCGTGGGAGTGGAGGCGCGGGGTATACTGGTTGGTGTGGCGCTACGGGGACGGCTTGTGCTAATGCTGAAGAAGGAGAGGTTGAGGATGAGGAGTTAGACGATTCCATCGAGTCTGCTTCTCCCGCCATCGATGCCGATACGAAGCGCAGTGACGCCAAGGTTGCTGCTGCCGCTGGCCGTGGTCGTGGTGGCGGAGGAGAACATCGCAGTCCGTTTGGCTGGTGCGGATCTCCGGGGATGACCTCCTGCCACGATGAGGAAGAGGGCGAGCACGACACACTGGGCGCAGTCGCTGAGAACATCGAGCCGGACACCATCTCAGCCATTACCGGCAAGCGCGATGAGATCAACATCGATGCTGCTGCAGGCCGTGGTCGCGGTGGCGGCGAAGAACATCGGAGTCCTTTTGGCTGGTGTGGCTCTCCGGGCATGATTTGCTACAATGAGGAAGACCATGACGAGCATGCAAACGCTTCCGCCGTCCAGCCCAACAGCTCTTCGGACGACAACATCAAGCGCGACGACGACTCCTCCCTCAACCCAATCCTCAACAACCCCGACCTCTGCGGTAACGCCGGCCAAGCCTGCGCTCACAACTCCGACCATCAAGGTCATCTCCTCTCCACGATGACGCAGGAACCGCAGGTGACAGTCCTCCCAACTCCCGTCCCAGGCATGTCTGACAAGACCTCCATCTTCACGACCATCATCTACCACACCGTCATCGAGTACAAGACGATGAACAACGACGAGATGCAGCCGATGAAGCGTCCTGTTTCGATTTGGACGACGGCTACGACGGCGACGGTGACGGAAGTTGAGGGGAGTCATTTGCTTGTTGGGGCGAGTGCTACGGGACTGGTTACGATTGATCGGAATGCGGGGGTGCAGAGGGGTGGTGCCTCGAGTGCTGGGGTACCGGGATTCGTGATACTTGCGGTGGTCGGCGCTGTTGTTGGGGTGGTTATTCGAGGAGATTGAATGTGGTGATGAGAGATGAGGGTGGATGTGGTCGATGACTGCAGTACTTGCCACTGATTGCACGCACGTGGAGGAGAATTGAAGAGTGCGAGAGATGGGCCGAAGAGATCGTCTCGCAGGCTGATTGTACACGACTTGAGAGATACCGTGACAATACACAAATGCTTGTTGAAGCATCACCCAACTCCTCATCACTCTCCCGTTCCTTCCGTTCTCCACTCAGGAGATAACGGAGACATACTTCTACTTCAGGTAAGGGAAAGCGCAGCCCCAGGCAAGACATACAGAAGTGAAGTGAAGTCGAGCATCCCATGCAACTCGAACCACGCGATCACCCGAAGCAGCCAGCCCCACATTTGGCGTCCCTCCCGGCACGAGCTACTAGAATCATCTCTCCAAGAACATCAACATCAACATCAGCCAACCCTCCGACTCCATTGTCCTGTACATCCGCATCCTCCACCTCGCACAAGCCGAAGCCGAAGCCCAAGCAGCGGAAGCCCTCTCACCATTACGCCCTCGACACTCACAAGCTCGACTACGCCCTCGACACTCGCATCTCTCCCACGCAACACCTCACCCAACCATGCAACGCATCGACCCCCGCCCAGATCCGCCCGTCGACGGCACCCAGCAACAACAACCCCAACAACAAACCAACCCTCACAAAACCTCCTGGACGCTCCCGACCGGTTTCGCCAGCACGGGCCGCGAATCTCACACCCAATCCTTTGAGGAAATCTACGGCGCTCCGGAGAACTTTCTTGAGATTGAAGTACGCGCCATTCATACTCTTCAAACATGGCGAGAAGAGAGAACAGCATGCTGACAATCAGGTGCGATGAATAGGTCACCGACCCCCAAACCCACCAACCCACCTCCTCCCCCTCTTCCCGCTACACCACCTACCTCATCCGCCTGTCGACCAACATTCCCGCTTTCAAACTCCGCCGCTCCGAAGTCCGACGTCGATATTCCGATTTCGAAGTCTTCAGGGATTTACTGGAGAGGGAATCCGCGAGGGTGAGTATACCCGCTCTACCCGGCAAGGTGTATCTGAATCGCTTTGATGATGCGGTGATTGAGGAGAGGAGGAAGGGGTTGGAGAGGTTTTTGAAGATTGTGGTGGGGCATCCGTTGTTGCAGACGGGGAGTCGGGTGCTGGGGGGGTTTGTGCAGGATCCGGGGTGGGAGAGGGATGCTTGGTGAATGGGAGGGAGAGGGAGGGGAGGATTGATGGGGGATGAAGGAACGTACAGAGACTGAGAAGTGGGACGAGGTGCATGAGGTGGATGAGATGGACGAGATGGATATGGATAAGAGAGGAATGGATGGAAGATATGGATATTGGCAAAGGACGCAGATATCACGATCTGGTGAAGGGAAGAGCGAGATATGATTTCTGGTCGAGCGGCACAGGTTGGGTGGGTGGATTCAGCGGTTTTAGCGATAATGTTTTCATGTCCTCGGACAATCTTTTGGCAATATGTCCAAAGCGCACGCGGTCTCTAACTCAGTGCCCTACAACAAATGGTGAGCTGCAGCGCTGCAGACCTGGCGATGCATTCTGTTTCTACATTGGAGACAAGTTGCGGCACCTTTGCAATGCACCCGGACACCAAAATTGGACAACCGGATCGCCCTGGCACCTACCCCCCCCCAATTTCCGTCATCATTCTTCACCGACCCCATTCTTCCAACCCTCACCTCACCTCCCCTCGCCCGCTTTCTCAGCTTTCCTCAACCCCTTCCTCGCCCTCCTCATCTCCATCTCCACCCCTCGCATCTCTCGCGCAGCGTGCACAGCTCGAGCTAAAGCTTCCGGTGCGAGCACGGCTTTTGAAAAGGAGGCCTGGGCTGATCGTAAGGCTGGAGGTATGAGGATTCCGAATTGGCGGATTGGATCTCTTGATTCTGTGGTGGGTTTTGGTGGTGGTTCTTCGCTGAGTTTCTCGGCGGTGTTGGTGGGAGGATTGGGGGTTGAGTCGGGTTCGGGGGTTGGGGAGGGGGAGGGGAGGTGGTTTTTGAGCGGCTCGTTTAATTCGCTGTTCGGTTTGGATGGTTCGGGTGAGGAATTTGGGGTTTCTTTCGATGGTTCGGGCGATGTTTCTGCTTGGTCGCTTTTGGGATGTGACTCGAGCTTGGTGACTGAGATCTTCAATCTCTCTCCTTCAGTCTTGAATGCAACCCTCGTAGTAGCTACCGCTCGTTGGTCGTAAGAATCCTGGCCATATCTCCGTCCGGAGGAGTGGAAGTTTGCTTTTGCTAGGGAGAGGAAGCCGGATGATAGATGTTGCTTGATGGCTTCTTGGGCGGAGGTGTATTCGTCTAGTAAGTCGAGGTAGCGGGCCCAGAGGGTGTCGAGTTGGTTGTGGAGATCGACGATGCTATTGCCGTTGGAACTGTTCACAAGATTGGCCATTTTGGTATTCAGTTGTGTTGATAAATGAAGAGTACTCGATGTGAAGTGAGCTCCCACAAGAGAGATGGACGAGATCGACCCGAAGCTTTGCCGCTTCAAACATCACCACTTTGACCTCATCGAATCCTCCGTTCCGTCGATACACAATCCCATACACATCGTCGCCATGCTGATCCGATCTCCTCCCGCCGCTCGAATACTTTCCCTCCGCCCTCTGCGACCACCGAGTCAACTCCATCTCATCCCCAAGCCACGACTCTTCACACAAAACTCGCAACTCCTCCTCGTCGCCAACCACCCGCCGCGACCACAGCTCCCCTACCTATCACAACCCGCCTTCCACCGCCCCGCACCCCTCAATGGTCCCTCACAACAACTGGCACGTCTTTTGACGACAGAGAACAGAAAATACGTGAAAGAGCAAGTCTGGCTAGCCACGAAATGGACCGCCCTCGGCTGGACATTCCTCGCCCTCGGCGCAGTCGCATACTACGGCATCTTGACCGAGACCGAAGAGCGCGCCAACCCGACCCCTGCGGAGTGGAATTTCTGGACGAGAAAATACCTCCGAGCTGGCAGATTCTTCTCCGATCCTGCACACCTCGAAACGATCGGCACTATCAACTGGGTGGATGCTGGGTCGGCGTTTCGTGATGCATTGACCCGGCTGGAAGATCCTGAGAGGGAAGGGAAGGGATTGCGATCACCGGACGGAGGTGACATATTGATCCCAGGCGTGGGAAGGGCTGGAGATGATATTTCTGAGAAGTCGTGGCCGTGGCGGTCGGGATACTTTGAGGTTATCATGGGATGTGCTAAAGCTGCGGAGCATCTGGATGACATGGTGTTGGATACTACGCGAAATCTTGTGTTTCCCAAGGATGTCATGCTTGGTCCGTCCAACCCAGATCCGAGACCTACGCCTCCGCGAATGCAGCAAGCACCGCTGGAGGAGAACTGTACGGCTCCTTGTCCGCCACCGGAGACATACTACCTGCGAGTCTTAACTGGACGAGGATTCACGACGAAACAGAAGTTGGACGCCGCGCTGGCTTATGCGAATTGGCTGGAGTATAAGAAACTTCCAGACAGCGCGGAGGAGATGTACATCTGGGCTGTTGACATCGCAAAGGGAGCGTTACCAATCACCGCCAACGCTGATGACATTCTCGACTCAAGAACGCACGTCTTGAAACTCTCCTCGCACGCCGAGAGCGACATCACGCCCAACCTCCTCCATGCCAGCACGGCTCTAGCAGTCCACCACGCCCGCAACGGCAACCTCCAAGCCGCCCTCCCCATTTTCCTCTCCGTCCTACGAGCTCGCCGCACCGCGCCAGTCTCGCCATTCCCAGCCCCCTCCACTCCCCATGAGGACACCAAGCCTTCCTTCCTGACTTTGCTCACCACCCCACCCGCCTTCCCACCCCCGCCACCCTCAGGCGACATCCCCCTCATCCGCAGCACCGACCGCCCCACCTGTGAAGAAAGCGAACTCATGCTCTACATCGGCGAGATCCTCTTCGCCAGTGCGGCAAGGGAAGAAGGACTCGGGTGGACCAAACAGGCTGTGACGATCGCCAACGCGGATTTGCGGAGTGAAGGAACTCTTCTCACGGTGAACACCGATCGAACGGAGGCCGAGGCGAGGAAGAAGTGTAGAGAATGTTTGCAAACTGGGCTGGCGAATTGGGGGGTTATGTTGAGGAAGTTGCAGGAGGAGACAGAGACGGCTGGGGTGGAGAAGAAGGGGTGGTTTGGCGGTTGGTTTGGTGGTGGTGGTGGGGGGGAGGATGCGGTGGAGAGAGCGAAGAGGTTGGAAGGGGAGATGGCGGAGTTTGAGGCGTTGAGGGAGAGGGTTGTGAGGGAGGGGATTATGGAGAGCGCGGGGAGGATTGGTGGGGTGAGGAGTACGGGGGGTGTTTGGATGGGGTGAGAGGAGTGACACTTTGGTTGATGAAGTTCACTCTCCACGCTGAGGCGGGACTGCCATTTACTGGTCTCATGGCATCTCTCGGCGACTAGCCGTGACCTCCGACCGACTTCATGACGATTTTTGCCGTGGGTTGACCGCTCCCGGAAAGCATTGCGATGCGAGTCCTGTGCCCGCCCAGCAACAGGTTGCATGTGAAGATCGCCATATTCACTCCGGGCCGGGCGATCCAACCTGGACGCACGATGGAAAACCACTAGCTCCGCGCCTCGGGATGCCGATGCCATGCAGCGTGACCTCACGCGCATCAGGCGCACAATGAACAAACAGCAGCGGACACCGATGTGCTTGAATGTGAACTTCAGGCGCACGGAGCGCTATCCCTATCCGCTTATGCCGTTCGTATGAGGAACGTGGACGTACGATGAAAACCACCGGCTCCACGCATCGAATCCGCAATACCCAACTCTGGTCATTGGTGCCATCTGGCCTTGGTCTTCACGAAGCCTCGGTCTTAACGATTCCCAAATGTACGATTATCTCACCAGCATCCACGACGCAGCCGAAACGTGTGTGTGTCGCAGCTTCTTCTACTTACTTCCATCCTTTTTTCATGCAGGTATCCATCTCCATCGTTCACTGCTGATAGGATCAAGCCACACAACCACGTCACGGTCTGCGATTGCCGTATATGAACGCCGACCGCCTGTTTTCGGGAAAGAGAAGTTGCATGTGAAAAATGCGTGCCGCTGCAATATGATGTATCTTTTTCGCTCAACACGCAAAGAGTTTCATGTACGGCTTTTCATGGCGTTCCAACCACGAATACCTGACTCGCAATTGATACCGCAATTGGCAATACACGCGAATGACTCGCGCCCGCACACCCCTTTACCTCCCACTCTCACGACTTCTCGCGTACCTCCTATTCTTCTGTCTGAACCCTGTATCGCTGCTGTTGATCTCCGGCAGAGGCCGGCAGATCAAATCTTCGCGGGATCCAGGAACAAGGATCAAGCTTGCATCAACTTCCCGGTCAAGCTTTTGCGGGTGCAGATTCGGTGCGAAGTGTCTACAAGGAGAACAAAATGAAAGTCCGGCTAACTGCTACTCCTACCAAAACCAGCCTTTGTAATAGAGCCTGCGGCGCCCAAATAGTTTTGCTAACCTTTCAAACGAGCCTATGCCTTACGCGCTCGGGTATCGTACGTACGACCTCGCTTTAGGCTCGGTCTAGTACTTACTTCCCTCGTTGCTAACGCTCGTCGCCTCGCTGTGTCGCAACTTCGGCTCGCTTGTCCGGATATCTATGCCGGGATTCAATCTACGCGGAAGTGATTACTTTTACCCGTAGACAATTAGCCGGATTGTTCTATCCTGTTGTTCTCCTTGTAGACACTTCGGATTCGGTGGAGGACTTGGCTGTTGTATGAAGCAAGTCTTGTTCTGGATCATCGGTCTATTACTCACGATGAATGCAGCTCGAGTATCTTTCTTGGCGAGGTCAGCATTGGTGGCAGAGGTTATGGTATGGTCATCGTCTAGGTTGGCTGGCATCTCATTATTGCGCCATCAGCCCATCGGAATAACGTCAGAGAAGACGCATGCAGAATAAGCACTATCTACTCTGCGGACTCTCGCAGTTCCCCGTCGCAGTCTTTGCCCACAGCGACGCTCGACCGTGAGAGGTGCTGCGGCGCATCCGACTGCTTCCCATAGGTACGCAGATCACCGCGGCGGTCGTGCGGTGGCAGAAAGTGTTTGGTGGTCGATGTGGTCCACACCTGCGGAGGTCTTTTCCTTGACCCCAAAAAAACTTAAACCCAGCGCGGTCAGTAATGAGCACGAGGACGAGGCTGTGTTGGCATGATCGTGGCATCGAATATGCTGGTAGAGAGATCCGGTGCTACCGCGCTACCCTATCCTCGAACCTGCAGACTCCAAGGTTGGATTGGATTGTTGCATTAATATATCTGGTCTGCCTTGCCTACCTGCCTGCCTGCCTGATATTCTTTGTCGTTCTTCCCAGCTTTACCTCTCGCGCAACCCTTTCAAGATGTCGTCCATCAAGCAGGACACCATCTTCTACGACCATCACCAACATGTCAACGATCTCCGCCAGGTCCCTTCGGATGAAGAGAAACATGCTGCTCTCGACCGGTTCGCGACGAATGTGCCGCTGATCGATGAGCCGTTGGACGAGGACCCGGAGTTCACGTACAAGGAGCAGAGGAAGATTATTCATCGTATCGATCGACGACTTATCCTGGCGACGGGATTGATGTATTGCGTTTCCGGGTTGGATCGAGGGAATCTTCCGAATGTATGGTGACTTTGGTTTGGTTTGGATTGTGTCCGCTGTGTGCTGACGGTTGATTGAAGGCTGCGATTGCGGGTATGACCAAGGACTTGGAGTTGAATGTTGGGTATCGATATGTGACTCGCATGCGTGTACACCGAGATGATGGGTTTGGATGCTAATGGTTGAACGATGCAGTCCATTGTCGCTCTGGTGTTCTTCATCACCTATGCGCTCAGTCAACCTCCCGCGACGATCTTGACCCGCATCCTCGGTCCGCGCATTTTCCTGCCGGCGTTGTGCTGTTCGTGGGGCATTGTTATGATTGGGTTTGGGTTTCCGAAGGTTTGGACGCCGTTGGTACCTTTGCGTTTGCTGTTGGGATTGTTTGAGGTGAGTTTTGCAGAGACTGATATCAGCGCTGGCCTGGCCTTGCTCGAGAAGTAGCTGACCATCCTCCAGGCCGGCATGTTCCCTGGCAGTGTCTACGTGATCTCCACTTGGTACTCGCGATACGATCAGCAGAAACGGTTCGCGGCATTCTTCATCTTCACCATGCTCACGTCCGGCTGCGGTGGTATTCTGGCTGTTGGACTCGAGCAAATGGATGGTTTGGGTGGATACGCTGGATGGCGGTGGTTGTGAGTAGGGACGAGTCCTCTCCACATTCGCCTTCGCTGACAAGCCGCAGGTTCATCATGGAAGGAATCTTGACCGTCGTCATCGGTGTGATAGGCTACGTCCTCATGATTGATTTCCCCGATCGAGCGATCAAGGGAAAGCACTGGCATTTCTTGAAGGAAAATGAAATCCTCTTCATCATGCGCCGTATCAAGAAAGACAGGAATGATGGAGAAGCCGAGCCGTGGAATTTCCGAAAGTGGCTCTCTGCGGGTGCGGATCCCAAAGTGTGGTCATTCGCCCTCATATTCTTGTGAGCCCCCCCTCATCCCCCATGAGCCTCATCAACCAGACTGACCATCGCCCGCCAGCGCCCTCACAACCTCCGGCTACGCCCTCTCCTACTTCCTCCCCTCCCTCCTCCGCGAAAACATGGGCTTCACCATCAACGAGTCCCAAATGCTGACCGCTCCCCAACACGTCTTCGCTGCCATCCTCCTCGCCCTCTTCGCCTGGGTCGGCGACAAATACCACATCCGCGGCCCCATGCTGCTGGTCAACGCGGCAATGGGTCTCACCGGCTGCGCGCTGGTCGGCTACTCTCAAGCCGTCGGCGCGCGATTCTTCGGCACATTCCTTATCTGCGGTGGATCCAGTGGTGCGATCCCTACTTGCGTGGCGTATCAGGCGAATAATATCCGTGGGCAGTGGAAGCGTGCTTTCACGAGCGCGACGCTGGTTGGGTTTGGAGCTCTGGGTGGGATTGCTGGGAGTCTGGTTTTCCGTACCCAGGATAAGCCGGATTATAAGCCGGGTATTTGGGCGTGCATGGCTTGTAATGGGTTGATTGCGGTGCTGGTTTGTGTCAATACGTGGCACTTTAGGAGGGAGAATGCAAGAGCCGATCGTGGGGAGAAGATCTTGGAGGGAGAGCCGAGTTTTAGGTATACCATTTGAGGAGGGGTTGGAATATGATGATGTTGGAACATGATAGAGTTGTAGACGATCGATAATGGACATGTCCAGCAAAGTGTTCGGGTGCGTTCGGCAAGAGTCCAGGCTGCGACTTGCATCGACTCATCAACGAGCAAAGCTGGAGCGGCGCAGAGTGGCTCTTCATGGTGTGGTCATGAGGGTTGTCTCTCGTCTCGAATGAGACTGCTCTTTCCAGGCCAGACCTTGGCTCGACGAAAGGTGGTAGGTCGGGACGCTGTACGTGGTGGAGCTGACAGCCTAGACACACTGGAACGAGGCCCGACAGCAAGATCGCGGATGCCACGAGTCAGACTTGTGTTTTGTCACAGCGCCCTTCTCGAGAGATGAGAAGCATGTCGTCGTTGCGTCGTGAGCTCCTGCAGCCATGCTGTAGGAATACGAGCTGTCAGACTTCAGTAACGCTCCCCAGACTGACCCGATATGAGCATCGTATTCACTCGCAACACGAGTTCAGGACCCAGATAGGCCTACGACGTCCACGGCAGTTGCTTTCAGTCATTGCTCAGTGGAATGGCATGAGATAAGAACCCCATTGAGTCCAGAGTGTTTCATCTTACTCTCCTCAACACTTCAAGCTGAACACACATTCCCACAAGAACGACATCATGTCCACAATGCACATCTTCTCAGCTCTTCGTCATGCTTTCCTGGGCTTCCGCTGCTCTCGCCTGGGTCAGTCTTCCACCTTATCGTTGGCTACCATCGCTGGTCTAGGGTTCCACAGAGATGTACCATGGACAGCAACAACGGCTTCTGCAAGATCCAAGGAAAACACTTCGGCTGTCTTCCTGTACGTGAATCCGTTGTTCGCGACACGAAACGATCCTTTCGTTACTGACAGAGCATCGCTTCTTACAGGAGTCGGAATGCCTTGCCAATGGCCACAAATGCAAGCAATCGGGCGACCTCTATGCTGAGTGCAACATTTGAGGTGAACAGCCCAGCGTCCGTATGACACTCCGGCGATGCCTGTTGGACATCTTTACCGTCGGGGAGATGGATGAATTCGGACGGCAGAAGGATGCGATGGAAATTGGATCGCTGCGAGAGGCATGACGGGGCTGCGACCTTGGTTTGGATGGTGTGGTTTGCCTTGACAAGTGGATGCTGAAAGCTCCAGTGATGTGTTTGCGGTGCGTTCTTGACCTCAAGCGTGACGACTGGAATCGTGTAGTCCTAGAGTGGTCCTAGGTACTGGCAGCATTAAGAACGAACAAGTGAATGGAAAGTCGTCATTTCAAGGCGTAGTTTTCAGGGACGTTTCTCGCGGATGGCAAGATGTTCATGGAGCTTCTCTCTGCAAGGAAGGATTCGACTCGGCTGTTCTTGTACCTGCATCAACAACACCTGCCTTAGGGTTAGGGTTGCGACTTTCTGACGGAGATTCAGGTGCCCGACCATGACCTGAATTCAGACGCGTCTATCATGACCTTAAGCACAAGCGGCCGATCCACCCATCTACTGGTCATGGAACGCAGCAATCAGATGCGGAGTCTGAACAGAACTGGTATGGCTCAGCATGTTCCTGGTCGTGTACCTAGGAGCGCGGCGAGCGGCGGAAGTCAGCGCAATGGTCCATCCATGAAAGCCTGACCGCTCTTCTCTCCACGTCCAAAGCATATAGCACACCCGCAATGGCGGAGTCGACTTCCACCGCCAACGATACAGTCCTGGTCACAGGCGGATCCAGTTTCATCGGCGGCTATACCATCCTCAAGCTACTCGAAAGAGGTCAATACTCCATTCGTACAGCCGTCCGTTCGCAAGGCCGAGTCGAAGAGACACGATCGAATCTCCGTTATGGCGGCGCCACAGAGGAGCAAGTAGCCGGCATCGATATCGTGGTCGCAGACCTCATCGCCGACGATGACAAGACGTGGCAGAAGGCCTGCGCTGGAGCTCGCTACGTGATTCATGTGGCGGGCATGATTCCGACGGGCAAGGAGAAGCGCCTGGAAGAGCTTTTGGTACCATTGAGGCAGGGTGTTCTGAGAATGCTCGGTGCGGCAAAGGCCGCAGGTGTTGAGAAGGTGGTCTTCACGAGTTCGATCGCTACACTGGCACACGGGCATGGCGCACGGGACAAGACGGAGCCATTAACCGAGGATGACTGGACGGATCTGTCCGATGAGAAAGAGAAGGTACACATATATCCTCGTGCAAAGACACTCACGGAGCAAGCTGCTTGGGAGTATGTCAACGAAGGAGATGGCAAGGGAATGCATTTAACAGTCATTTGCCCTGCGGCCACGTACGGGCCTTCTCTGAACAAGGACTATCGAGCGAGTCTGAAGCTGATTCTGATTCTGTGCGGTGGAACGCCTGGCATGCCTTATTATGGCACCGGCATGGTAGGTTGCGGACCTAAACTTGTACGCCGTGCATTGGCTGACCTTCATGCAGGTTGACGTTCGAGACGTTGCCGAACTGCATGTTCGAGCGATGGAAAGTGAGAAAGCCAACGGACAGCGATACCTGGCCATTGCACGCTGTACTAGCAATAGCACAAGTGAAGCACAAGATGTGTGCAACTTTGTGGATATCGTGACCTCGGCGGACATCTTACGGAAAGGTCTGCCCGCGGAGAACACCAAGAAGATCACGAAACTCATGATTCCGAACTGGGTGATGAGAATGGCATCGTGGTTCGATCCGGTGGTCAACCTGTGCCTGCCAGACTTGGGCAAGGAATTGGCTGGTTCGAATGCAAAGGCCAGACGAGACTTTCAGTGGGAACCCATCACGGTCGAGGAGTCGGTGCTTGCGGGTGCTAGAAGTCTCAAGGAGTTTGGTCTGATCTGAGGCGATGCATCCTTCTAGAGCTGATGTTGAGAGGCAAAACGTTCAACACCATTGCACACGACTGATAGACACATAGACCATAATTCAAAAGATCGCACGAACGACCTGCACTTGCCAACAGCCACGATAAAAGTCCTACACTCCGCTCAAGAAATCCCAAATCGTCTCAGCCATCTCTCCATGTGCGAAGCCTGTCTGTGCGTCCAAAATGCAGTCGGCATGCACATGCATTGGGCTCTCCACAGACTCCACATCATTGCCTGCATCCTGGAGCTGCTGGCCGACCAGTACGATATCGTCCCTAAACACCTCATGGCCACCGTATACATTCAGGATCCTCTTCGCGGGAAAGTCAATCCACCATGCAGCACCAGCACGGATGGGCTCGGAGTAGTTGTTCCGCTGGTCGTCAGACACGTAGGCCGGGTGGATCGACGTGCCGGACTTGTGAGAAACGACGTCAAATATGTCGTTTGTCGTCATGGACTCGGCTTCGGTGTCGTAGCTCACCCAGCCGGAGATGATGATTGCTCCCGCGAGCTTGTCATTCAGCGTGAATGGTCGGACGCCGTCAAAGCCATGGAGAATAATGGAAGAGAGTGCAAGCACCAAGTTGCCGCCAGCAGAGTCTCCACCGATGATGATCTGTGTATTGGTGCCTGTCAGTCTCACCGGCAGGTCACGATATCATGGCCACCCTTACATTGGATGGGTCATGGCCTCGATCGAGCAAGAAATGCAAAGCTTCTGCTGCTTGCGTGATCTGGACCGGGTACTTGGCCACCGGAGTCAAGGCTGGCAGACGATCAGGAGGAATGATTTCGACGAGGCGAGAGCTCGCTCACCATATTCAAGCATTGCAACGTTCAGATCAACTCCGTTCTGCTTGACTTTCTCGATGGTCTTGCCGACAAACTTGACATGGCCTTCGAAAGCCGGGACGCCAAAGCCTCCGCCTGCCGCTAGTAAGCATTGCTCAAGCGCTTCTCTCTGCCTCCACAACCTACCGTGGAAGTACAGGACAGTCTTCTCGGCCTCGCGATCGCCTAGCCAGTGAAGCCTTGCCTGACGTGTGCTGTGGGGAATGTCCTCGACGTAGTGCTTGATGCCGATCTGCTTGCAAGTTTCTGTGATCACCTGTGCTGTCGGTGGAGCGCTGGCCATGACGTCCGCGGTGTTGCGGAACATCTCCCGGATCGCACTGTTGCGCCGAAAGTGCGCCTCGGAACGTGACGTTGTTGATGCCATCGTTGTTGCAAGCCTGTCTGTCCTTGAGTCTGGGGTGATGTTGAATGAGAAGATGCGGTCATTGCGGATGGTGGTCGCAGGGCATTTATGTATGTCTGCGGTGCATGTTTCGTGCAAGCAGCGAGCTGGACATAGAGGTAAGGAATACGAATCTGCATCCCTTCAGTGGTGAATTGTCCTAGCATGCGGCCGAAAGAAGGATGTACGTGCGAGCTACAGCTCGTGCAGACGAAGAAATCATGCAGCGTACAGAAGAGGAATCCGTCAACCCCCGCAAAATGGAAGTCGAACGGCCGTAAAGCACGCTGGAGGTCTCAAGATGCCATTGAGCCACCCTGCAGCAAGGACTGTACATGGCAACTCAATAGCAATCCTTACCGGGCTACCTACGGTCCCTGAAAATCCCTCAGCCCCATCTGCGGGTTCAAGCATTGACTCAAGCATCAATGCAAGCGTTTACGCTCGTGTGCCAATTGTTCCGCGAAGCATTGTCATGCGACTAAGACCTTTAGCCCGCCAGCTGTCCCCTGTGTGATTGTCAGCAGGGCATATATTGAACGAACATTGACGAGGACTGACCCATCCACCACGAGACCTTGACCAGTCATGAAGGAACTCAGGTATGATGCCAGGAAGACGATGGCATTGCCAATCTCTTCCGGGTTGCCTAGCCGTCCAGCTGGAATCTTGGAAACGATGCGTTGGAGCGTCGCTTCGTCCAGGTTTTGAAGCAACGGTGTATCAATGTACTGCATCTAATGTTAGCGTTTCGTCTTGCAGACAATGTGAATAGGCTGTATCGGACATACACCGGGACATATAGCGTTCACCCGAATGCCCTGCGTGGCATAACAAATAGCATCCTGTCCCTGCATATTAGCCGATGTGCCCGAGTATCCTTCTCCACAGCATTGACCACCTCAACATACCGTCTTCGTCAAACCAAGCACTGCATGCTTTGTAGAGGAATATCCGGCCACCGGAGTGGTAGCGTTGCCACCCAGTAGGCCCAGCACCGACGCAACGTTGATGATCACGCCGCGGGACTTACTCAATGGCTGACCAGGTCTGTTGGAAGGTCATCAGTACCTCCTCACGGCATGGCGTGATTCTGTCAAGAGCGAGTCACTCACTTGGTCTCGATCAATTCCTGCCCAGACATCTGCTTTAACTCATGCTTCTGGCATCTCCACACGCCGTGAATGTTGACGTCGTAAATCCGAGACCAGTCCTCCCAAGAAGCATCTTGAGTGAGAGCAAAGCTTCCGCCGCTGATGCCGGCATTGTTGACTGCAGCGTCAATCCGACCGAATTGTGAGACAGTGTCGGCGATTGCTCGGGCTACGGCGTCCTCGGAACGAACGTCGGAGACCAGGACGAGCACATTGAGTTTTGGGAACTTCTGTATGAGATCGGATTTGGTGCTTTCGAGGGCGGTGGGGTCGAGGTCGATCAGAGCAAGGTTCGTGATGCCGTGCTGTGCAAATGCGAAAGCGGTCGCTCGGCCGAGACCTGTGGAGGTGTATTGTCAGTCACTTCGCCGTAGTGATTTGTGACGCGGCGTATTACCTGAGGCGGCGCCGGTGATGAATGCTGTTCCAATCAAAAGCTCTGCCATGTTGCTTCAACAGTCCAGCGCTTAGAGTGTATGGCTGCCTCGCGGGATGAGCTGCTGATGAACTTCTGTAAGCTGCAAGCGATCCCAACGCGAACTTGCCGTGCTATTGCCGAGCTGCCGATCTTTTGCCAGGGATCTACCTTGTCGTCGAGGTCTGAATGTCATGATGCAAGAGAACGTGTTTCGAATCTCAGCCAAAGACTGTAGGTGCTTGGCCGATGAAGCTCGTTGACGAAGTAATATCTGTTCCTCGAATGTGTTAACTTCAACATCAACGCTCAAAATTTACTCTTCGGCGCCCAAAAAGCCTTCCAATCGACAGGCCTGATCTTCTTTTCAAACTGAGAAATGCCATGCTCGTCTTCAGATCCCGGGGTCATCATCTTGAGGACTTTCTCCTCGATGAATGCATCTTGCTTCTCGTCGCCTGCGTCCTTCCACGCCAGCCGGATCAGCTCCTTGATTTCACCGTCTGATTTGGGTGCACATTGATCAAGCACGTCTAGGTACTTGTCCAGCGCTTGCGGCAACGTAGAAGGGTCGTCTACTACCTGATGCACGGCGCCAATCCGATGCAGTTCAGCTGGGGAGGCCTCTGGACCGCTCAACATCGCTTCTCTCGTGCATGAGAATCCCCATTCTCTTGACATGAATCGAGAGAGCACGGCCGGCTGCAAACCCAACTTGACTTCAGATAGTGTCCATCGCGCCGTTGAAGCCACGATCCTGACGTCGCAGGCGAAGGTGAGACCAACTCCGCTGCCGAAGGCTGGTCCAGCGATAAGTGCGATGGTCGTCTGCGGGACATCTTCGATAGCCTTGAACAGGTCCCTCACCTTGCCGTAGAAGTTTCCTTCTGCGGAAGATCGATCTGTATCCTCGCTGAAGTCCATGCCTGTGCAGGAGAATTTACCGTCCCCAGCCAAGGTGATTGTGAACACGGTCGGATCTGTGGCGAGATCGCGGTAGAGAGCGGTCAGACTTGAGAGCATGCTAGGGGTCATTGAGTTGCCCTTCTTCGCTCGAGCCAATGTGATCTTGACCGCAGAACCGGCGCGCTCGACCCGGACGTCCTCTGACGTGAGGTCTGTCGGTTGCCATTCTCGCGGTGACTTTAGCGATGTCGCGGATGTTCGCTTCGACTTCGTAACTGCATCTGCCATCTTGGTGTCGGCAACCCGAGGCGGCTCCATCAATTTCTTTGCCTTGGTGACCAAAGCAGTTCCGGCACGACTGTTATTGGCCAAGCCAAGCTGTTTTGATATCCAGTCTCAGGTAGCAGAAAGCTGGGCGAGATCGACTCCTGTGATGATTCCAGAGTTCTCGAAGGCGTAGACAATGTCCTCTGTCGAGAGATTGCCCTTGGCGCCTCTTGCGTAGGGACATCCGCCCAGACCTGCTACAGCAGCGTCGAAGATTCTGATACCCATGTCATAAGACGCCATCACGTTGGCGACCGCCTATCCATATGTATCGTGGAAGTGTCCGGCTAGCTTCTCTGCGGGAATGTCTCGTAGCAACAGTTCGAGCAGACGCTTTGTCTGTACTGCTGTGCCGACTCCCAAAGTATCGCCAAGACCGATCTGATAGCAGCCCATGTCGTGGAAGCGCTTCGCCACGCGGACGACCTCTTTGGGGTCTGTCGGCCCAGAGTATGGATCCGAGAAGATGCAGGACAAGGTACCTCGCACATTCAGGCCCTGGCTCAAGGCTTTCTTGGCGACCTGGTCCGCAGCGTCTAGGGCTTGATCGACGGTGCAATTCTGATTGGCTTTGCTGAAGGCTTCTGTGGCCGATGCAAAGACGGTGACTTGGGTCGCGCCAGCCGCAAGCGCATTTTCCAGTCCCTTCATGCTCGGAGCCAGGACTTGCAACTCAATCGACTTCTCGCGCGCGAGAGGAAGAATGCTCTGCATGACCTCGGCGCCATCTGCGAGCTGCGGTACCCATTCTGGTGAGACGAAGGATGTAGCTTCGATGTGTTTGATGCCGGTGTCCGCGAGCCTTTGAATCAACTCGATCTTGACCGGCGTTGGCACTTGGACTGCGATATTCTGGAGTCCATCTCGCGGACCGACTTCAAGTAATTGAAGGAGTCCGGCGGAGCGATGCGAGGAGGCGGAGATCGCTCTGGGGGTGGGCAAGGAGGAGAAGGGGGTGGTGGTGGAGCGGCGGAGGACAGCAAGGTTTCCCCGCAATTGCGGACGGGCCAGGCCGTGCAATTGTCCTGTCGCCTGAGGCATCACCTCTGCTCTGTCTTGAAGCGATCTGTCGAATTGTCTCCCTCTACATCACCATCCACATCGACGACCGAATATGATTTATGTATGCAGCACGTAGGGCATTGCTTGGGAGCGTGGACATGCCCTTAGCCGGATGACAAAGGCGCCGATCTGATGGAAATGCCACGGATATTGGCTATACACGGACGAAGGGACCAAGCCATGCCCCTCCCACCTCACTTGAACGATGTCACAAGGGGAGAATCCTGGCATACGATGAAGCAGAGCTGGTGTCCATCAGAGATTGAATAGGATCGAAATTACCATGGGCGACGACACAGAGACAATGGTCCTTTGGGCGTTGACGGAATGGGACCAGCCATACCAAAAGACCCAACAACCAATGCCCTAAGTCAAGGGTTCAGAAGTGCTCATCAAGGTCATGCATTGCGGCTACTACCACTCGAATCCTTGGGCGGCGGAAAGCGATTCTACGTCAAAGATCGCGGCATCAAACCTGCCCGTTGTTGGTGGTCATGAGATTTTCGGCACCATCGCGAAAGTTGGACCCGATGCGGAAGGTCTCGTCAGTGATGACATTGCGTCTCTCGATGTGGGAGCCAAGCGCATCGTGTATCACTGGCTAGGCTGCTCGAATTGCACTGACCAGGAGAAGGACAATCTGTGTGGTGCCCAGCAAAGATTGGTAACGCTTCGGCATGGTGGTCTGGACGGGAATGTGGTCGTTCCACATCCCAAATGTCTGATCGATCCAGGAGACTTGGATCCGACCGTGGCGTGTACTTTTGGCTGTGCGGGTGTCACAGCTATCAGTGCTGTGAGCAAAATACTGCCTGTTCCCGCAGATGACCCAGTATTGTTGATTGGTGCCGGAGGTGTTGAATTGGCCACCATCTCCGCTCTACGTGCTTACGGTCACCGTAACATCATCAGCGTGGGTATTGGCGATGACAAGCTTGCGGCTGCTTCCAAAGCCGGAGCGACGACCGTCATCAACAGCTCGCAAGGCGATCCCGCCAAAGCCATCACTGAAGCTTGCGGAGGACCAGTCCTCAGCGTGGTCGATTTTGTGAACAACTCCGAGGCAACTGCGATTCCTTAAGGTGATCCAGCGTACCAGCAATGTTCGAGCGACCAGCGACAATTCCAACGAGCCTCCCAATCCTTTCACCTTGACCCACACCGCACCCTTCCCTACCAATCCAATGGAAGCAGTGCAGCTGCCGAAGTCTGGAAAGACTACCGGACGGATAGTCCTGGTCAAGGAGTGAGCCGGGAAACAATTGCACAGCACTATCAACATCGACAGAACATACCAAGCCAAGTCATGAGCACAAGAATTACGATCACCATGTTCCGAAGGCTATCATGACGTGGAAAAAGAGAACAGCCGGCACGATCCATTTCCGAGGTTACGACTCGTCCGACAGCAGCCTCTCATCGGCACACAGCTCGAGATTGCATGGATCAGATGTACATACAGATGAGCAGAAGGCAATGTCTCGGGTCTTTCGATCGCTTCGTATGCCAGCTCAAAACAGCGCTCTCCATGGTGTGCTTATCGATTGGAGGACAGGCCGTCGCCACCAAAGAACAGGGAGCAGCTTCTCAACCACCGAGCCTTTTTGGGGTCAAAACGGGGCGTTTCGGGGACGACAACAGCGACGTATTGCCGCTCGTCGGTAGTCGGTAGATGGCGCATGAGTGAGGACTAGCCGCGGGCATCCGGCATCGTCTAGCTGCTTCGACGGATCTCCTTTGTCGAGGTCGCCTCGCTGCCGTGATCACATTCGCTTGTTCTCGCAGCAAAACCAAACAAGAGGCCGGCAAACCTCACAGTACCTGATAGTTTGTATAGTCCGCCACGAGCAACCAAGTCCACCATATCATGAATATCACTGGCCTGAGGTGATTTGCATCGGCGGCAAGAGGACTGGGCATCCTCGAAGTCCGGCCTCTTCAGGTCACTGAGGTCAATCAGCAGTCGGCGGAGTCTCATTCCAAGCGTCGTCCTCGTCTTGCGCAAGCACTCCGGCAGATGGCGTACGCTGCAGAAGTCGGACTATCATCCCGGGTATCCGCTCCACGAAAAGAAGATTGGTGTCCTTGAACCATGGAGACTGCTGTCTCTCTTCGCTGAACATTACTTTCGTCTGCAAGCCAAACCCTGTCAGCACCGCCGGCACAAGGAATTGAAGCAGAGTCAGCGGAATAATTGCCATGTTGTGGTATCCCTTCGGGAGCCGGAAGGTGAACAAGTTGCACATCTGACCATCGAATTTAGGCGGCGTCTTCGGTGTGTACAGTTTGTTACCATCGTACCTCGCACCTCTTGCGATGTCCATGGCATCGAATTGTACTCGAGAAAGTGACGATTGGAAGATGTTCCGGCTCTCTTCCACCCACTGCGGGTGTTGGCTTGTCAGTGGAAGCGATGTGTCGTCCTTGATCCGATACTGAGCGTCCAATCCCATAGCACCCCTCGAGACCATGGCGTAGTACGCGGAAGATTTGTTGAGCGCCATCCTGGTAAACACGAACGCATCGGAGTCGCCGTCCAAGGTCTCGTCATATGTTGGTACGCATTGGCCTTTTCGCTTGCATATCTCCACCCAGTCGATGCAGACTAGTGGTCGAGCTCTGCTATCATCATTGAACCAGAGGTCGCTCCCTGGGTAGAGCCGTCTGGCGGGGAAAATGGGATCCTCGGAGCTCTTTTTGTAGAAAATGCGGCAAGACTTGACGAACATGATCATTATGGAGTACCGGTCGGCTTTGCTCTTCAAGTCTTCTCGCACGTTCAACGCTTCGATGGGTTGCCAGTAGTTCTGGATTCTGCTCTTCGAGTACGTGTGGACGTATGTGCTTTGGGCGCAGCGTCAGTATTGCCAGATTTCAGCTCAAGATCGAACGGCTTACCTCATTGTGTAGGAGCGGACGTCGAAACTGAAAGGATCACCGTATTGCTGAAAGGTGTACTCCGATGGACTGTACTGCTCGCTGCCCACACTACCCAGCTCGTAGCCCCATTTCCCTATCTCGGACCCACCTCCCAAGTCCTTCGCAAAACCCGCGTTGATGTCGAGCGGTACGCAGATGGACGTACGGTTGAAGGACAGTGTGTGTCCCGCATTGATGCCAATGTCTTTGGCATCGACAGATCCCGTCGAGAATCGCACAGCCGAGAAGCCGTTCCCTGCGCAGTATGTTTCGTTGACAAATGGACATCGTTGCTCCTGGTCGACGTGAGCCGTCTTGATGTAAGGTTGCCTGAAGCTCGAACACTGGTTGGGACTAGCCGAGGACTGCCGGCCATAACATTCTCGAGCGTACTGTCCCGCTTTGGATTCCTTCTCTCCTTGGAGCAACGCATCGGCGTCTTGTGCAGCAGTGTTCGCATCGTCTCGGAGGCCGAAAGCGCCACAAATTTTGGACGACGAGAGAGCTGCTTCACCGGCGGCAAGATTCGTTGCAAATGTGGTTGCGATCGTATATGCGATACCAACGACGACGGCAAAGGTTGACAGGTACTTCGGCCCCTTGTCCTGCAACGAACAACAGAGTCTGGGCGGCCAGCACTTCCTTGCTCGTGCGGTGGCGCCACCAAGAAGTGGTCGGGTATTGCTGCAGGCGTGAGCCAGCGTTTCGATATTTCGAATCCGATCGCAGCTATGATGTGGGCGAGGAGACGTTGAATGGCAGGCAAAGCGAGTCCGAAGAGTACGCCGATCGAGATGATTATCGCAGTGTACCACTTGTCGTCGAAAGTCACGATTGGGCTTCTGCTCGTCGCTGTTGTTCGTCAGTTGAGGCAGGGAGCTGAGATTCGAGCCGTTTTGGGCACTGACCCTGAGCATAATCTGTCCAGCGAGTCCACGTACTGACGGGCAATGAGATGTCCATGTTATTGATCCCGGAGGTTGAGATGAAGTCGCTGGAAACATATCCGGGGAATTACCAGGAGTCGGTCACTCTGAGCACCTGCGTCTCGCTTAGACTCCAGCGGGGCTGTACGGTTCGCAAGGAGGCAACCACAAGGCAATGTGCAACGAACGAGCGGCTGAGATCATGCGCTCGATGTGTAGACGTCTGACGTGGCAAAGACTGCGCCCTCTTTGTCGCATTCGTACAATTCATGGCATATGAACAGCGCATTCGCGAACCTCGCCTGCCCGTTGCATTCTTCTCGTGGACTTTCTTTGGGCCTCACTGGGCAAATCGTATTATAAAAGGTATGCTAGTGGGGTTGGAGAGCACAAAGGATTTTATAAGCAATAACATATAAAGTTAGTATCTGTGCTAGAATACTTCGACCTCTGGCTCTAAGACTTTCTCGGCACGAGGTCGAAAGGCAAATTCGTATACCCCTCGATTCCTTTAGTTTCGTCTTATAGTTTCGCTGCTCCTTACGGTCCTTATCCGTCTTTAACCTATAGATACCGAAGTCGCAAAGTAATAGTAGAGAAGGCGGGATAGATTAAGGTTTCTAGTAGTAGTAGTTTAGAGGTAACTAGTAGTTTCGAGTTAATAGATGTCTAGGATACTCTTAGACGCCTAGAATACTAATTACGTAGTTAATTTTCGGCTAATAAGCGTATATAGGGCGTACTTATAAGACCGGCTCGTAATAATAGTTAACCTTCCTATTAACGAACTAATCTAGGTACGACTATTTATAACTATAGAGATAATCGTCCTAGGCATAGACCCCGGGTATATTGTTTGTTTGTTTGTTTGTTTGTTTGTTTGTTCCATTTACGTCCTTTCGGAGTCCAAGACTATGTAGGACGGCTTTGCTATAAAGGCAAAGCAGTAGATCTAGTTACAATCAGATTTTTCGGTATTCTTTAACCTTAGGGGAGACCCTGTGCCTAAGGCAATGCTAAAGGACTTTAAACAAATGCGAGACAAAGGAAATCAAACGAGTGTTGCAGCCTAAGGCTGCAGAATTTTCGCGCCAAGCTTTTGCAGAATTTTTAGCGGATCCTTCCGCTTCGCACATACACACGCTACGAATTCGAAAGAGATGCAGCGTAAGGCGATGTAGCGCAAAGGCGCAAAAAGCAGCTGTCTAACTCGCTGCCTTCTCTTGTCCTTAATATGCCTTTGTAGTATCGTAGTAGCAGTTCTATCTACGACAACGTAGGTTAATCGCAGAGTTGTGGATTCCACCGAGTTCCAGCTCTTTAAAGTGCATATATGCTTCCTTTCGAGGGCGACGACGTCTCTAGGGACATGCGATTTCGATTCGGATTTCGAGGAGGTGCGCGTATAGGGCAGAGTGGACTACTTCTTTCTTCTTCTCGTTCGTAGCGTAGAGGGCTATTCGTTCGAATCGTGCTGTTGTTCTGTTGTAGCTTGTGTTTCGAGGCGGATTTCGAGAAGGATTTTGGGCGGATTCGAGAGGTTTTCGAGGAGGTTTCTTCCAGACTGTCTTAGTTTCCCTTCCAAGGAAGGTACTTACGACGGCCACCGCGTGAAGGTGCAGTCTGTTCGGCCGTCCCCCGGGTATATTATAATTATAGACTTTGCCCTATATTACGAATTAGGAAGAATACCTAAAGAAGAACATATAATGCTAGCTTACCGGAGCGTAGTAGAAATCGGCCGCGAATGCTAGGTTAATAAAGACTATAGCAAGCGCTAGGACAGATCGAGTAACTATAATAATCGTAGATAGAGGTAGATAGCGGAGTAGGCGGGTAATAATGCGAGGTGCTAGAGGATAGGGACTATCGAAGAAGCAATTAGTTAACGGTTATATTACGGAGTATAAGATAAGTGTACGAACCGCACGGTCTAGAAGGATCGTTTAGAGTAGCTGTCTACGATCTCGGACGATTCGATATCTTCTTTAGCTAAGGGATTCTTTTAGAACTAAATAGTTCTCGTTAGGTAGTAACGAGGGCTCTCTAGGTACCTAGCGGTGCTCGACGCGTACGGTAGTAAGACATTTGCCCTCTTACATTGCAATTTAGCGCAACACATAGACCGATTCTATAGTTATAGCGTAATAATTAAGGCGCTAAGGCTGTTAGCTTTATTAAACGCTGTCTCTTAATACGGGGGGTCCGTGGAGGGAAATAATAAATACCGGGAACGAGGTAGCTAAATACCGGTCTTAGACATAGACTAAGGGCATGCTAATATTAGCTTTTGTACGGGTTAAAAGGGCCGTGCGCACATCGCTCGCGTCTATCTCGCGCATCCGGTAATCGCGTTAGATTATATTTATAGCATACTCGTTTTTAAGGTGTTATTAACACGCTAGTAAGCTAGTAAGCTAGTAAGTCGTTTAATAGCTATATAGCTAGAATTAATGCCCTTGCCCTACCCTTATATAGGCTCTTAAATAAAGCTATAGTTGCTCGAATAGTATAGTAGTCGGAGGTGTTATTATATAGCTATATTGTTAGTAAGCCGGTGTAGTAGAAGGTAGAGCTATGTAGCTATATTAATGCTGTTAGCTATGCTATTAGCTATGTTGTTGCTGTTAGCACTATTGCTCTCGTTGCATAGCTTACATAAGGAGCTAGTTACGAGAAGGTGCTTGCCTTAATTTACGTAGTCTAACTGCTTATCGAATAGTAGTGTTATTTAGTTACATACTATAGCTAATGCTATAGTATAATCCTTAAGGCGTATGAACGAGCGGCTAGCGTTGTTGTTGTTAAGGCTAGCTCTACGAAGGAGTTACGAGTCTACTACGCCCTCGTCTACTACCCCCTCGTCTACTACCCCTTGTCGCCGCCGGTACGGTCGAAGCTAGATAATTAAGGTTAGTAAATTCGAACGATAAGGGCTCTCGTACGTTAGCACGGCTATAACTACGTCCGGTGCTACGTCGTCTACGCCCTCGTACGTTAGACGCTCTATTGTTTAGTATTATAGCTAGCTCGTATATCGTTCGATCGACGGTAACTATTCGAGCGAGTAGAGCTACGCCCTTCTTAATGTAGTAGTTGTCACGGCTTGATAAAAGAGAGGCGTGATTCCAATAATTCGGTGAAAAGACAAGTTCACATACAATGCTATCTAAGAGAGTCTGAGAAGGACTCGAATATATAGAAGGAGTTGCGGCCTTAGGCATCCACCTCGGGGTGGATGCAGGGACCAGCCGTGACACTACCCCCCCCTTCAGGGCGAGAGGCTCGCGAGCATGGTGCAGAGTGGCGGCGCATATGCGATGTTACGTGTGGCGACGGTGAGTTGTCGCAGCGGTAGCGCGCGGTGCTAGTAGTGAGCTGGTAGCGCGCGGCGTCGTAGTGTGGTAGTAGCGCGTGGTGCTATAGTGCGGTAGTAGCGCGCGGTAGTTATAGCGAGGTAGTAGCGCGCTGTCTTTCGGTGTCGAGGTGCGAAGTGCCGCAGAGGTGCTAAAAACGTCGAATCCGAGGAGAAACGACTGGCCAATAAGGAGTCAGAGAACTCCTTGAACAATTGGTAGTTGTTTAGTAAAGCCGTCAAGCATCGACTTCATTACAGTAACTACCTACGGATGCAGGCTCGCGTTGCTCTATAGTTAACCAGCGCAATCAGCTATCGCGGAGGCACGGCTTAGTAGCTAACTGCTCGTATAATAGTTAACCGCGCATGCCACAGGCCTCTACCACAATAAAGTAGTAACGTCTTAGGCTAGGGGAAGAAGCACCGGCGAGATTACCCTGCGTGGCGAGTCTCGTTCGGCACCTAACCTAGTAGTAGTTTGAAGGCGACTTAAATAGACAACTTAGGGTAGTTGTAATAAAAGTCAGCTACCGCAGCGGCGGCATGCTTAACAACTTTAGCAGGCTCCTAGGTAGCCTCTAATCTTAGGTATCCCTTCCAGTGCACGAGGTATTAAGTGCTCGGTAGTGCTAGTTTCTTGCTTTTGCTCTTTCTTCCTAGCGTTGCTCGAGTGCGGACGTCCAGTATCTCTTCTACCTCGTATTCCTCGTACTCTCTATTACTCGATGTAACAGCTTCGGCTAGTAGTGGAGGTGCTGGCGATTAGCTAGGGAGGGGATCGTTAGACGCTGGACGAAGAAGGGAGTTGTTAAAGATATCGTCGATCTTCAGGTTGGGTAGCAGTTGAAGGCGGCATGCGCCGGGCATAACTTTGATAACCTTGTATGGTCCGAGGAGCTTGTGATCAAGCGAGATCGAGGGTCGCTTGGTTTTAATGTTCTTACGGTTTAGGCGTACTATATCACCGACCCGGTAAGGCGTTAACGGCTGTCGGTGAAGGTTAGCCGCGTCGGTTTGACGGGCCTATATAAGGCGGATCTCCTGCTATATATAAGAGTAAAGGTCTTTTATCGTCTTGGCGAAGTCGTCTGCACTTTGGGCTAACAGGCGTTGTCGGTGCGGTAAAAGTAGGAGGTCCAGTTCGGTGTCGATTTCTATAAATCGAGGGTTACGACCGGTGTTCGCGAAGAACGGTAAGACACCCGTAGTTTCGGATACGTAGTTGTTAGCAGCGAACTCAGCGATTAGCAGCTAGTCGGCCTAGTCGTTCTGTCGATAGGAGACGAAGGAGCGAAGGTAGGTCTCCATCGTTTTGTTCGTGTTTTCCGATTAACTATTAGTCTTAGGGTAGTAAGAAGATAATAGTTTGCGAGAGACTCCTAGCATCTTGCAGAGTCTTGTCCAGAAGGCTGACACGAATTAAGGGCCTCGGTCGGAAATCAGGCTAACAGGAAAACCATAGCGTGACCATACGTAGCGAAGGAACATACGAGCGCAGTAGTCGGCTTCTATAGACAGGACAGGAATGAGATAGCGTTCCTTAGTCATCCGGTCCGTAACCGTCATAATGTTGCGGTAGGTTGCCTGATCTACATAGCTCTTGCTTAGTAGTAGGTCGACGACGAAATCCACCGTAATATCAGTCTATAGTTTAGCTAGTGCCTCGAGCGACCGGAGGAGTAATTAGTAAGCGAGGTTGCTAGACTTGTTGTTGCGGCAGCTGCAGTTCCGCAGGTAGCGGCCGATTAATCTGGCTATTCGTAGCCAGAAGAAGTAACGGTTCACTAGTTCGAAGGTCTTCGCCTGCCCTAGGTGGCCGGCGGCTGGTAATTCGTAGCATGATCGGAGGATGGAGGCGCGCAACGAACTAGTATCGTGGTCGTCATCCTCATTGCCCGGGACGAACAGGCTCCATGCTCCGTAGCGGTTACGGACGTAGAGCATGCCGTTCTAAGCTCGCACATCGTCCGGGTCGCATTTGATTTTGGCGAGGAACGGTGATAGAGAGCTTCCTTAGGAGAGTTAGGCGATAGCCGTGCGCGCTTCAGAGCCGGCGCTTCCCTGATAGGCGGATTAAATCGCTTGTGCGAGAGCTGGCGAGTAGCTCACCGCGCTAGTTAGTAGGCTCGACGTGTTAAGCTAGTGGCCGCGGAGGTGTTTAGGCTGGAGGATCGTTTAATACTAATGCTGCAGTCGAGGATCGTCTGGTAATAACGGTAGATCTTAAGGCAGACGTGTGAGTGCGTCTGCCTTACTGTTGCTTTTTCCTACGACGAAGGAGATGGTAAAGTTAAATTAAGAGAGGAACTCAGCCCATCGGGCCTAGCGACGATTAAGGACCTTCGTTAACATAAAGTGCTCGAGATTCTTGTAATCGGAGAGGACTTTAACTGGTCGGCCGTCGTTATCTAATGCCAATTCCGGTCTCCACTCCTCGAATGCTTTAACGATTGCCATAAGTTCCTTGTCGTAGATGTCGTAGTTACATTCGGCTAGTAACATCTTCTTTAAGAGGTAAGCGACTAGTCGCATCACGCCGTCCTCGCCGCGTTAAGAGAGCACTATAGCCGTAACATAGTCAGAGGCGTCCGTTTCGAGGATAGTTTCTAGTCCCGGTGTAAAGTATGCGAGTACTGGTGCCTTGGTGAAACGCAGCTTTAGTTCGTTGAAGGCTTGCTGGCACTAGGTGTTCTAGACGAAAGGAAGATATCGCGATTTGGTCGGTAGGAGTTTGGCTTAAGGATCTCGGTCCGGGTCCAGTAGAGTTATGTAAGTGAGAGCGGTTAAGGGCGCAGCTAGTTTTAAGAATTTCTTAATAAAGCGACGGTAGAAGTTAGCGAATCCAAGGAAGGATTGCACGTCCTTCACGCACGTCGGGGTCTCCCATAACTGGACAGCGGCCACCTTCTCGGGGTCCATCCGGATCCCATCCTTTCCTATAATAAGGCCGAGGTACTTGGTCTCTTAAACGAAGAACTCTAACTTGTCGATATCGATTAGGAGGCCTACGGCTTAAAGGCGTTCGATTACAAGCCGCACGTGGCGTTCATGTTCTTCCTTCGTGTCGCTGAAGACGAGGACGTCGTCCAGGTACGCTAAGCAGAAGTTATCGAGGTACTCGCGGAGAGTGTAATTAATCGCTGATTAAAAGGTGCTTAGCGCGTTGCAGAGGCCGAAGGGCATTGCCAAACATTCGAATTAACCGTAACGCGTAGTAAAGGCGGTTTTGTGTTCATCCCCCTTGGCAATGCGTATTCGGTTAAATGCAGCGATAATGTCGAGTTTGGTGAAAAACCTTTTCTTACTAAGGCGCGCGAGGGTGTCTTGCACGAGCGGGATTGGATATCTGCTTTTAACGGTAACCGCGTTAAGCGCGCGGTAGTCGATGCAGACGCGCAGTCCGCCGCCTGGTTTTCGAACAACGATCACCGGTGCGGCGGCTTCCGACGTCGCTAGTCTAATAAAGCCCTTAGCCAGCATATCGTCGACCTATTTCTTTAGTGCGTCTTCCTCCTAGTTGGACAGGCGGTAGGGGCGCCTAAAGGGTAGCGACGAACCTAGCGTTAGCTCGATGCGGTGGTCGACGCCTTCCTTGTGTAGTAACAACGTGTCCGCTTCTTCACGGCTAAAAGCTTTTGCGAGGTCCTACAGTAGTCCAGGAAGCTTCTTAAGAACGTCGGCTGGCGTTAATTTCGAGCCTGCTATGAATTTCTCGTAGTCCTTAACAGTTGTAGCGCATACGGCCATCGTGTTCGGAGGTAAGAGCTAGCATGCGAATACTTTAGCGTCTGGTCGATGTAACATAAGTTCAATCGCGCGTACGCTGATTTCTAGCAGTTCGACTGGGTCTAAGCTAGTAACGCGCTCGATGCTGACTAACAGAGGTTTAGGCTAAGATGTCTGTGCGATCGTGTCGTCGATGATTTGGTGTCTCGTCTATAGAGCGTCCGGATAATACCTTATTAGCTCGGCGTAGGCGTGATTAATGGATTGCATTGAGATGACTTCGCCTTTAGCACAGTAAGCGGTGCGGTGTTCGGCGACGAACGCGAGACGACCGGTAGCCCAGTAGATCTGAGGTTCGTAGCGAGAGAGCTATAGGAGTCCGAGGACGATGTCGTACTGGAGGTTAGCGACGAACATTAGCGACTGCTCGTGGTAGCTATTAAGGTTTAGGTCTACCAACGCGCAGTAAGTTACTCGCTTAGCTGTTAGTGTGCCATCGGCGAGTCCCAGCGAGCGAGTGGCGGCGAGAGGGAAGCAGGGGAGTTTGTTAGATATAACCGCCGCGTTGCTAATGAAGTTGGCGTTGGCACCATTGTCGAGGTACGCCTTGGCTCGGTGGAGTAGAAGACGAGCTTGCAGCACCATATAGGGTTCAACGATAGGGTCCCTGCCGGGCCCTTCGTGATCCAGTGACGCATAGATTGAGGTTTGCGACATAGACAGTCGTTGAACGCCGATTAATTAAAGTCCGCCTACTTCCTGGCCGAAGTGGCGGACACGCCATTTCCCGCTTGGTCGTCGGAGTCGCTGCTTAACTCAGTTTCGATTTTGGCCGAATTAGCTGACGGTCGCGGTCCCTACGTTCCGTCGCTGTTGAAGCCTTTTATCGGGCATGCGTTGTCTTAAGGGAGATGACCGAGTTCGCGGCAGCGGAAGCAGCGGCCTTCCTTGCGGAACTTGGTGCGCTCGGTGTCGGTGAGGCGCGGGAGGTTCTTGTATTTGTCGGCCAAGACCTTTGGTTTAAGGGTGACGGTGGCTGACACCGATGCGCTTGAAGCGGCTGAACGAGGTATAGACGCGCGCGGTGTGTTTGATAATCCACCGCGATTGGGCCCTCGTGATTTGGCATCGGTGTTTGCGAGGGGATGGACATAGTCGAGGTCCTCCAAGTCGATTTCGAGGTTCTCGCATCGTCGGATCAGGGCTTGTAGTGTTTTAATAGGCACACCGTCAGCGAGCTTAACTCGAAAGCGCTTGTTAAGCTTGTTCTTAAGTTCGTAGAGCTCGGTCTCCGGAGTCTAAGGTAGGTAGGCTCGAAGGACCGTATAGCGGCGGAAGAAATCGGAGAAGCTCTCGTTGTCCTTCTGTTTGAGGATAGTTATCTAATTTTAGGCTTTTCCGGTCCGGTTAACCTCGGCGTACCGCTCATCTATCTACGTAAACATGTTATCGAGTAAGAGGAAGTGGAGAGCAGTTAGCGTGTCTACGCGGTCGAGTGCTAAGGGTACTCGCGATTCAAGCATATCCCACACAGGTCCCCCGGTGCGGGAATGCACAAAGGCTAGTAAGTCGGCGACGGTGCGGAAGGTAGTAGCATTAAGTTTTGACTCCATTGCGCGGAGCCAGCGGGGGTAGGCAGGTCCTTTATTAAGATCGTTGTTAAAGATCTCGGGCCAAGGTACTCCCTTCTCGGTGTAGTAAGCTACCAGCATGCGTGGATCGTAGCGGGTAAGGGTGCTCGTGATAGAGTTCACGGTGCCTGGCGTGTCGTCACGGTATAAGCGTAAGCGACGACTGGACTAAGGGAGTCCTACACGTCGGTCGTAACTATCGCGGTCGCTAAACTCAGAGTCGGAGCTGTCAGCTGGGAACCCTGGGTTACCGGAGCGATGGCTTCGCTAACGGTTCGGCGGTAGAGGGGGCCCTATTAAGGTAATTGCCGGGTTACTGGCTCGGCGCTCGAGCGATCGTGAGCGTAAAGACTGGCGGCCGCGGTTAGTAGACCCGGAGAAGGTAACTACATTCTTCTTAAGCTGCTTCTCGAGGGATCTAATGTTAGCGCGCAGTTCCCTTTTACGTTCGTAGGCGCCTTCGGCTATAGCAATAGTAGCTTAGCTCTCCTCGGCGGCTGCGGTGTACCTATAGAGCTCGGTTTAGAGGCGTCGGATGTCTCTCTCTTGTTGTTTAACCGTTTTGTAGAGGGTGTCGGCCTGCTCCTTGTATTTGAAGAGTTAGCGGCCTTTACTATGTTCGTCACGGTTCAAAGCATTCTAGAGGTCGAGGACGGTATTAGCAGCCTCGTTAAGTTGATCCTTAGTAATCGCGTGCTTCTCTTTCAGGATGTCCTCGTTCCAGAGCGCGTCGGCGAGTAAGCTACAGATACAACCGATTAGGTAATAGGCGAGGATCGGGTTTTTTGCTATAAAGGAAGTGAATCTGTCCTTATCTATGCGAGCTAAGGCACTAAGGTTTATAGTGCAGGCCGATCCGTTAGGTAGCTTAATGCGGACCTTGCGGTCGTCTAGGTTGTCGGGGTTGTCGAGTGTCTGGCTTTCGAAGAAGAAGGCACCGAGGTCGAATAAATTAACTAGCATATCCGGAGGGCCCTTTATCTTTCTACGCGTAAGCTGCGCGAGGCGTTACTTAATCGTCAGGTCGACCTCGTAAGGCAACGTCTAAGTGTCCATTTCCACTTCCTCCTCGTCAAGCTTAAAGTCGTCCGGCAGGGTAGAGCGTCGAACTTTTGCTACTAGCCGTTTAGTAGGACTGTCGGGGAGTTAAGCATCGACGTTAGTGTCCTCCAACTCGTTGTTACTTTCACCAGAGTTGTTGCGTGCCATCTTAGATAGGGCTTAAGGAGTAGTTAGTAAAGGTAGCGGCGTTAAAGAAGCGATTAAGGGTAATCGGTCGTATCGGTGGACGTAGAAGAGCGGGTCTGTTAAGTGTTTGCCGATGCAGAAACACTTAGGTAGAGGCTAGCCTACGAGCGGAGCGGCTTTAGCGAAGACTAAGGCGACGTTGCACTAAGGGCAGGTAAATTAAGGATGCTAGAGTAGCATAAAACGAGGACTAAGGTATAACGGCTTCGAACGAGAAGTCGATAAGGAACTAAGACGGGGTAAGCGAGCAGTGTTCATATATAGACAGTCGCTCGAGCGCAAGGGCAGAGCAATCGTCTCTTAGTGCTTAACCCGTTTTCTTAGTACGCGCCGGTGTTACCATCTTCGTTCTCGTAGTGCAGCGCCAAGCGGTTGAGAATGCTCGTACATTCCTTGTGCGCGTGCGATTCAAATGAAGAATGCATTAATGCTAGCATTCTTCGTCGGAGTAGCACTCCGAAAGCATTTTTAGTTAGTAAGGAATAAGAGGTGTTATCGTCCAAGACGGGTACCAGCTTCGTACGCTGGCAAGGGCGATTCGAGGTAGCACTAGCGGCAAGGGAGATATTCGATTTTCTCAACTCGCGCAGCCAGCGTGGGATGTAGGTTTTCCGGGTCCAGAGCATGTCCGCATGCTGTCGAGTTAAGTCCAGAGCGCTTCGGTACGCTGATTCCAGAGTGCATCGGTGCACTAATTTCGGTGATGTCTAGTCAGGGAATGCGTCGTCCTGAAGGTGCTAAGGTTAACTCGGAAGCACTGCTGTTCCAGAGCGCATCGGTGCGCTATTATTTCGGTAATGTCCAATTAGGGGATGTGTCGTCCTAAAGGTGCTGAGATTAACTCGGAAGCACTGCTTAGTAACGGCACTCATGCATAAATAAGGCGTTGATCTTGCGCAATATCGTCGTGCCGATATTGTTCCGCAGCTGCGCAGTCGATCTGCGCAGCTGGCCCATGCTGTCGTTGAATGCTTGGGGGTATGTGAATGTGTCACGGCTTAATAAAAGAGAGGCGTGATTCCAATGATTCGGTGAAAAGACAAGTTCACATACAATGCTATCTAAGAGAGTCTGAGAAGGACTCGAATATATAGAAGGAGTTGCGGCCTTAGGCATCCACCTCGGGGTGGATGCAGGGACCAGCCGTGACAGTAGTGCCGGTTAAACTGCTCTAGAAGGAACTCTATACGGCCGTCGTTTATTATTATGTCGTCGATCTTGTATTAGCATAGTATGCCCTCGGAGGTTGTAAAGCATTAAGTATAGACGGTCGGACTAGTAATCTTACCCTTAGTAATTGTACGCCGCTCTTTAACGGCGTTAGCTATCTACTTAGCTACCTTATATAGCGCTCTATAGTAAATAACCTTAACGACACGGCGATAGCAAGGATGCTTAAGGTTACGTAGAATGTAAGCCTTCTTACGAGCATGTTGCTATCTTATCGCTGCACTACGAAGAGCCTACTATAGCTAGAGTTTAAGGAAGAGCGTAAGTACGTTGTGCCGCCGACTAGCTAACTACGTCTTTATTGCCGAGTAAGCACCCTTAGCCCTTAAGCTCGCCCTTTAGCTATAGTAGGGGTATTTAGAGATCTAGTAGTATACTAGCTTCTCCTTATAAGGCTAGTATTCGCGGTTAATATAGTTGTACAGCTTACTAACCTCCGGGGACTGCTCTTAGCTCCAGAACTCGTTGTTGTTGTCGTTAAATTTAGCGAGAGTCTTGCTATTAATCGTCCTTCTAAAGAGCTTTATAAATGTAGTCGTTCGCGGTAAATCCTCGAAGTAAGTCTGCTTGCTAGTCTCCTTATTAACAACCGGCACTTGTAGCTACTTCTTCCTTACTTATGCTTAAACGTTCTTAAAGACATACTAGCGGCAGATAAGGGCTAGTGTAGTTAGAAACACCGCATCTAAGGCATTTATAAGGCCCCTGTCTCTATTAGTTACAAACACCCCTAGCAATAGCAATAGATTAGCAATAGTAGGAGCAGTCGTGCCGCTTAGCTTATAGTAATTTAGAAGGAGTCTCTTAAACTTAGTAAGGAGCTATATAAAGGACGGCTCGTCTTCCTTACCTATTAAATAGTAACTAATAGGCACCGTCTTACCGGCTCTAGTTATGTAGACAATGTTTATTAAAGGGCGGTTGTAGCGGTTAGTTTTGTACGTGTTATTAAGCACGATAGTCTCTAGATATTACCGGTATAGCTCGATTATCTAAGGGTTAAGAATAAGCAGTTTATCTAGCTAGCCGGTAACTAGATTAACGTCCGGTTTGAAGAGATATCGCTGCTCTTTAAGCAGTCGAATAAGAGCCTCTGTAGGCGTAAAGTCCCCTTATGCGGCTTGTCGAGCGACCTAGCGTAAGTTATAGATATCTCTAGCCGTCTAGATACACTCCTTGTTATTACTAGCTCTATTACGAAGGCGTATAAGGGTCGTAGCTACTATAGCGTTAGCATATAGGTCCTTAACAATAGACTTCTTAAGAGCCTTAGTCCGCTGTCTGCGCCGGTGCACTAGTAGGGCAGAAGGATGCTCGGCGGCGTAATTATAAGTAATATAGTTGCTATATCGCACTTCCTAACGACTACTCGGATCGCTAGCATTAACGAGTCCTACCGTAAGACTAAATCCGCATCTATACTTACTAGAGGCTGCCGAAGGACGAGTGCCCTTAGTAACTCTACCCTTACGGAATCTTCTACCGCGTATGTAATTAAAGGCCTTGCTAAGGAGGTATTTGCCCTCGTCCGAATTACGCTTCTTCGAGCTACTAATAGTAAGACTATATCTATATCGTTATCCCTAGTCCTAGTAGTATTTAACCGCCTAAGCGTAGCTACGGAAGGTTCGATCGTTCGGTAGTAGCGCTAGGTCTATAACTATCTCTTCCTCCGAGTCTTGCTTATTAACAACACCTCTACTAGTAGCAATAATGTCCTCTATAATAGTAGTAGTAGTAGACGACATAAGGTCGGAAACTAATAACTTAGCGCCGGCGACGGTAACGTTGTTACTTCTACCGCCCTCCGAATCCTTTATTCTAATACTAACATTACTACTATCCTTAACACCGTCTATTTTATTAGCTAACTTATCGTTCTTATTAGATTTATTACTACCGGTCGACCGTACGCCCTCCTCGATGTCCTTATTATTACCGCCGTTACCGCCGTCGTCGAATACGTCCGCCGCTTCGAACCGCGTCTATAGCTACTCCGCTAAGCTCGAATCGTGGTCGGCGACGAGGAACACCTGTACGTGGTGCCGGCTACGAACCTGCGACGATACCGTCGTTGCAGAGCTAAGTTTCCTCCGAAGGATTAGAGAGGCCGTCGATCCCTCTTCCCTTACAACAACAACACGACCTAGAGGTACGCCTCCTATCGAAATACAAGCTATAACAGAACAACGGCACGATTCGAACGAACAGCCCTTTACGCTACAAACGAGAAGAAGAAGAAGAAGGAGAAGCAGTCCACTCTGCCCTATACGCGCACCTCCTCGAAATCCGAACCGAAATCGCACCTCGTGCACTTCAAAGAGCTAGAACAGTCGGTGGAATCTACAACTCTGCGATTAACCTGCGTAGCTGTATGCGTTTGGAAGCGGCATGCAGTTCTACAAAGGCGTATTGAGGATAAGAGGGGGCAGCGAGTTGGACAGCTGCTTTTGCAGTGCCTGCTTTTGCACGGCATTTTGCACTGCTTTTGCACTACATTTCGAATTTGCAGCGTGCGTGCGAAGCGGAAGGATCTGCTGAAAATTCTGCAAAAAGCTTGGCGCAAAAATTCTGCAGCCCCGGCTGTACGACACTCGTTGGATTTCCTTTGTTTTGCGCTGCTTTTGAAGTCCTTCGGTAGATTCTGCTTTGTAGATTCTACCTTAGGCACGGGGTTTTCCCCTAAGGTTAAAGAATACCGAAAGAATTTGATTGTAAATAGATCTACTGCCTTGCGCGCAAGGCCGTCCTACATAGTCTTAGACTCCGAAAGGACGTAAATGGAACAAACAAACAACAAACAAACAAACAATAAGCTCGAATCGTCCGCTCTACTACCCCCCTCCTTACCGTTCTGCGACTACTATAGGAATAACTCCTCCTACCGCGCCTACGGCGGCGACGGCGATCGAAGGGTTAAGAGCGCTAGCGCTATTAAAAGAGCTATAAACAAGGGATAGTAGTAGTAGCATTAACGAGGGCAATAGCATTAAGGAATATAGTGGAAGGTGAACAATTAGCGGAGGGTAACGCGACACGCGTTGAATCCCGCGCACGGCCCTGTTTAGTATGAGGAAATCGACTAATTCCGGGACGAGCGCCATTGCTGACTACCAGCCCTTGAGGGGGTCTGAGACCGGTATTTAGCCACCTCGTTCCCGGTATTTATCATTTCCCGTCCGTGGAGCTCATTAAACCATGTTTATCGCTGGTCGACCAAAAAGGTGGACTAAATCACACACGGTTAGCGACGTTCTCGCGGAGCCGGCTCACATTAACCTTGTTCATTGCCTTGGCACCTCGGTAATCTCACACCCTCGTTCACGCTTGCTCAATGTAGTGTGCCGGTATAGCGTGTCGCGTCGTCGCGTCGTCCTTATGGTGTTGTTCATGGTGTGTATTCGTGGTAGTGTTTATGTCGCTCTGCTATGGATTCGCTCCTTCTGCAACGCGACGCTCTGCGGCGGAAGTAGATGCTCACTATTGTGCTGTTAATCGTCCTCGGTGAACAAGAAGAGCTGGAGCTAGTAGAAGCATAGCGTAGTGCAAGGGCACCTCGAATAGCTGGAGACTGGATTAGTTACAAATACCTACACTTCGAGTGGAACATGGACCTTAAGCACGACAACAACGTGCGGCTAGAGACTCGGTTTACTAAGGAACAGCTGTTAAGGCTAGCACTATTGCTCCTTAGCTATAAACAACTGCGCTTCCGGAGCGACGCTAAGGGCAGGTACTATTACGTGGCAACACTATTGCAAGCTCTGCATCTTGTGTGCTATCGCTTGTCGTATCTAGGGAGGTATTACGGCCTCAGATATGGCCGTTCTTATGCGTAGATATCGCAGGTATTTAATAGCACCGTCGAGCTGTTGTATAAGAAGTTCGGAGCCATGATCTATTAGTGGCTAGCGCTAGATAACCTTAACACACTAGAGCGGTATGTAAGGAAGGTTGGCAACGCCGGCTATAGCGGTGGACGTGTTTGGGGGTTCGTAGATAGCACGTTCTTCTACTTCGCAAGGCCTAAGGATTATTAGACACAGCTAGATATATACAGTAGTTACTACAGTAGCAATAGTGAGAAGCTCTAGTATATAACAACACCGGATGGTTTGGTCGTTTATGCCTTATTGCCCTTCCTTAGAGCTGCGAACGACTAGCAGGTATACTACGACTCTAGGGTGCTCGAACGGCTGCGAGGAATCTTCGAAGAACGGCCGGAGGATGAGCGTAAGCTGTATCTGTATAGCGACAGCGCTTACTATAGCTGTTATGCTGTTATCGATCCATTTAGAGCTGTTGCCGGTAACTATTATTACCTCTTAGACGCTTAGAGCCGAGCTAACTTCTTCCACTTACAGGCTCGGATTAGTGTTAAGATAGCCTTTAGGGACAACTTTAAGCTCTTTATGTACCCCAATATCGGCCAGTTGTTGCGGAGCTCTTGCTAACCGGTCTCGGCGTACTACTTCGTGTCGTTGTTGCTGCAGAATAGCGTGCACTGCATAAGATATAAAGCCGGCTTTTACAACCCCATCTCGAATATGTTTAAGTGCGCGCCGCCGACGGTGGAGGTGTATCTGGAGGGGTTTCGACAGGACGTCTGATAGGAGGCGGTCGAGGGGAAGGCGTGTAAGGTGGTCCGAGGGCGTGTAAGGCTCGCGGCGGTGCATGTTGTTATATTTAATAGAAGGAAGGAGGTGCGGTTAAGCAGAAGATTCGCACCGCGGCGATAGCGTCATCAATTCGAGCTGTTTTTAAGGCGTATGTTTAATAGTATTCTTAGCACTAGATTTACTCGAAGTTGTAGACGGCCGAACAGACTGCACCTTCACGCGGTGGCCGTCGTAAGTACCTTCCTCGGAAGGGAAACCAAGACAGTCTGGAAGAAACCTCCTCGAAAACCTCTCGAAATCCGCCCGAAATCCTTCTCGAAATCCGCCTCGAAATCTTTCTCGAAATCCTTCTCGAAATCCTCCTCGAAATCTACCTCGAAACACAAGCTACAGAACAACAGCACGATTCGAACGCCCTCTACGCTACAAACGCTATAAACAAGAAGAAGAAGAAGAAGAAGAAGCAGTCCACTCTGCCCTATACGCGCACCTCCTCGAAATCCGAACCGAAATCGCATGTCCCTTCTCTAGAGACTTCGTCACCCTCGAAGGAAGCATACATGCACTTCAAAGAGCTAGAACAGTCGGTGGAATCCACAACTCTGCGATCAACCTACGTAGCTGTATGCGTTTGGAAGCGTTGCAGTTCCACAAAGGCATATTGAGGACAAGAGAAGACAGCGAGTTAGACAGCTGCTTTGCATTCGAATTTTGCATTCGAATTTGCAGCGTGTGTGTGTGTGCGAAGCGGAAGGATCCGCTAAAAATTCTGCAAAAGCTTAGCGCGAAAATTCTGCAGCCTTGGGCTGCAACACTCGTTTGATTTCCTTTGTCTCGCGTTTGAAGTCCTTTGGCATTGCCTTAGGCACGGGGTCTCCCCTAAGGTCAAAGAATACCGAAAAATCTGATTGTAACTAGATCTACTGCTTTGCCTTTATGGCAAAGCCGTCCTACATAGTCTTGGACTCCGAAAGGACGTAAATGGAACAAACAAACAAACAAAAACAATACTCGAAGTTGTAAGTCTGTTATTATATAAAAGCCGCCAAGACCCCTTTTTTGCACCAAAAACAATATGAATTCGAGCCTTACGGCGACGACAGAGTTGCACCTGCGAGCAAGCAAATACTAGACGACATACACTGCAAAAACAACCCCTCCGGCTGCTCCCGCCGCTCATTTTTAACAACATCTCCTCAATTCTACTACCCTTCCTTTACTACCCTTCCTTTATCACTTCCTATCTACCAACCGCTCTAACACGCTGGTAAGCCTGTTAATCTTCTTATCCGTCCGCTCTACCTGTCGTTCGAGCCTTACAAGCCTATCAGTATTACTACCGCCGCCACCGCCGTTACGCATCCGAGCCTCCTTACGTTCACGAGCCAGCCGCCGCTCTTCCATCTTCTCTTCGTGCTAGCGTTGAAGAGCCTGCTCTTAACGCTCACACCGAGCATTAAAGGCGTTCGAATCCTTACGCATCTGCTACAGCGCCGCCGCGATAGTCTCACTAGTGCTGCTACGAATCCGGTCTGCCGCCAGCTCCGCGCGTTGTGTGTTGCGGCGCTTCGCTTCAGAGGTGCGATTATCTGTCGACGGTGGCTCCTTACTACTACTATCGTTCTTAACAGCGCGAGACGGCCGCTTCATGCCACGAGCCTTAACGGCCTCCTTGCGCTTCTCCTTAGCTACTAACTCCTTAGCAGTCTTCTTCTTATTGGCATAGTATTCGTTCCTCTTAACTATAATCCGGATCCACTCCTCGTACGCCTAATGCAGCTTAGACTATAGCCGGCCGGTGCTAACAACCTTCTGCTTCACAACCTCCTTATATTGCGGAATCCAGCCTCTTACAATAGTGTTAGTCGAGCCAGCACCCCCTATAACCGTCCGCTACAGGTAGCTCGGCTTGAGGTTAGTCGTCCGGCTAATGTAGGTCGTTACCGTACTAAAGAAGTAGGGCAACGACTGCTCCTTAATGGCCATGTTGCGGTAGCTTATCAACGCCTTTATAACTACCAGCCGGCGCTCGTCTGTGAAGACGGTGCGCTTGTTCTGTATCTTCTCTTTACCGGTCTTAGTCTCACCGACCGTCCGCACCCTTACCTTATCCTTATTAACGAACCGGAGCTCCACCTCTTTACAAGCCGACAGGTCGATGGACTCTATTGCGTAGTTAGACGACAATCCACTCATTTCCGACAGATTCGCGAACGAGCTGTTAGAGCTTACAACACTACCGGCAACACTACCGGCACCAGCTGGCAATAGACTTAATAGCACCTAAGGGTCTGAGCTGACGGTGATAGGCGGAGCGGTCGGTGTTGCGAGTCCATTAGCTTCCTTCTAACGCAGTAGCACTCGCATGCTATTACCATAGCCACGAGACTGCTGCTGTGCCATAGCTATGTCCATGTCGTCGCGATATTAAGGTAGAAGCTAGTACCAGTTGTTCTGCTCGGTGATAGATTAGTAGGCTCTGTATAGGCCTGCAGGTGTGCTAACAGTGGCCATAGCGGTTATCTGCGGCGGCGACGATAACACCTTACCGCCCTGCTGCCACACGCCGCTTACGCCGCTGTTTATAAAGTGCTGGATCGTCATAGGGTTGGTGTTGCTAACTATAGTGTTATATACAGAGGTGCGACCGAACGACTACGACCGGATCACGACTCCAACGCGAACGACACGCCAACACGCCAAGCACGACGACACTATGCCACATCCAGCGATGGTCGACTGGTTAGTCCTTCGACCATAGTGGTCCAAGGCGTGACCAACTGACTATGGCGGCATGCTATAAACGGAATAGTGTGATTTACCGGCAACAAGGGCCGGTGTTGCGGAAGTTTACTAGTATTGCGCTAAACTACATGTATTAGGTCCACCAGCGATAAACATGGTCTATTACAGCGTGTGAGCGCATCGGAGTGCTCGGCGCTGGTGGGCACTTACAGGCTCATGGGGGCCATGTCTGGGACCGGATTGGCCCACTTCCTTGTAATCAGGTCATTAACCTTAGACAAGGTTTGGAAGGCGAGCACTCCGATGCGCTTACACGCTGTACACCACGAGAAAGCCATTTGCAGGGTATGAGGAACAGCTCCTGAGCCTCCTGTGACCCGAACAGAAAGCAATCTTGCCCCATAAGATGTCGCCGATAAATCCGCACCAGTGTAAGCTTGAGGGAATATGTACTGTAAGCTCGAAAGAGTGGAGACGGAGCTCGACGTAATGGCGACACCTGCCCAAAGAAGTTGTCGACGATAAGCACGGAGCACACGCCAGGAGTTGCTTCCAGGGCGTGGTGTTCATCCAGGGAGTCCTTACCTTGATCTCAACCTAAAAACACCTTCCCACAGACCCTCCACACTTTCCTGAGATCCAGTATCGTGCGAGGTTTCCAGCACAGACTTGAGTCGGCAACAGTTGCTGGGGACCTCATATTTGGCGGGAGGCTTTCTCGTATTTGGCGGGCGACACATACATACAAATTTACTATAGCAGAATCGCTGTTTTAACTTAGATGCCAAATACGTTGCAAAGGCCTACGCAACTATGTTAAAAAGCAAGGAGCCGACGTGCGAGCGTAGGAGGCTTGCCCTCCGATGCGCGCGAGCACTCGAGGCGGTCCGCAGGGCTAACATGCTATCGTCGTTGTCGAAATGGTCGTTTTAGTGACGATTGTTGGATTTTGGTAGGGCCTCCCGCCAAATATGAGAAATGCTCCCGCCAAATATGAGCTCCCAGTTGCTGCTGACACGGTGCGTAGCTCTTGGAAGGGGGTAAGCCAGCATCGCGGCGTAACGAGAAAACGAGTAGAGAGAAGCGACGGTGCAAGCAAGGCAACAAAGAACCCTAATATGTGGGTGACAGCGACAGATGTCACATATGTACAGCATTTTAAGCTGGAGACCTTCTCGTTGAATGCGAATCATGGCGAGTTTGCGATTGGGCCTGGACAAAGGACTAGGACCAAATATCAGATGGGGCATGAACGCAGGATCGGAGATTGTACTGGGAGTGAGTGAGTTGGATTAAAGCCAATCCAGACCGGGATCAAGCTGGCGCCTTGACCGGAAAATGGACCAGCTCAGTCAAGCTGATTTTGCAAAGACATGCCCAAAGTCCAGACCCGAGATTACGTCGCCGGAGATACCGTGGAGGTCTATGACTGAGATAGCGGACGCATCGACTTGGGCAAAGGCTGTGTGGATTGCATGTCCTACAGTACTCCATTGGAATGAGCGACGCCGGTAATGAGGACATGGATGCCTGAGAGGGTTTGTTGGAGGAGGGATATGTACGGGTGGCCTGTGGAGTGAGTCTCCTGGATGAAGTCACGGCTGGTCGAGCGTTCATTGGTGTTCCGAGTTGTCATTATCGGGGTATGTCAGTGCTTTGGCGTGGGCAATACCGATCTGATCTATCCACCGTCTTGTCAACCACCCGAACGTCGATTCACACCCACGTTATTCAAGGAAGCCCTTCGCCTCTCGGCGAAGCACCCGCCATCACATCCGAAGGACTCACGAGCACCGAAGGCTGAGTCTCCCCGTCCATGCCCCTCTCCCTCCTCCAGCGTTTGACATCCATCGTCTCCCACTTGCTTCTTGTCCCCGACGAAATCTTCGCCACCTCTTGCCGAAAAATCTCGACCCTTGCTCCGTTATACGTGCTTCCCGATCCTTTACTCGGCGCGCCGGATCGACTGCTGGTGTATCGTTCCGAAGCCGCGGCTAGGGTGCGTGGACTGGAGAAGGTTTGATGGAAGGCAGGCCCGGACTCGCTATGATCTTCTGACTCGACGGCGTCGGAGGGCGAGGAATCTGAGGATGACGAAGAGCTAAATGCGCTGACGAGCTGTTTGTCCGCTTCATCGGGCGGCGTGTCGACGTAATTGCTCGGATGGGCGAGTGGTTCGTAGCGCGGCATGGGCATGGGTGCAGGTAAGGTGAGCTTGGGAATCAAAGCTGGGCGTTCGCAGGTAGGCTTCAGCAAGGCTCGTTTGCGGCGGATGTCGACCATGTTGGCGGCTTTCACAGAGCGGATGGGTAGAATTTGCAGCGTCTCTTCATCGTCGGCATCATTACCGGCGTCATCGTCCTCCAGTGCGTGGTTAGGTGAGCCCGGAGCACCGTTCGTCATGCCCTCTTCTGTCGCGCTGTCATCCAGAGATGGTAGATTCTCCCCAGCCTCCTCTCGTTTGTGACCGAGAACAAACGGGCCATCTTCAGAGACTATATCCAATCCAATGGGCGCTTCGGAGAGCGGGCCTACAAGCGATGACTTGCGCAGTAGACAGGTCGGTTGCTGCCGGACTGCTTCATCCCAGGTGAAGTTGCCCATGGCGTATTGCAGCCGTTCGTTGGCATGGTGTTGCTTTGAGGGTGTCGGAGCATCGGAGTCAGCTTTGGATCCGCTCAGGTCCGAGTGAGCATTATTGGTATGAGAGGTGGATGGTGGGGAGAGAAGACTACCGGCGTCTCGAAGAGCAGGTGGAGGACTGGAATTGTTGCGCCGAGGCAGAGCAAAATCATCAGATTGCACTGCGTTCTTTGCAAATTTGGAGGTCCCGACAGCGTATGCGGCAGGAGCACAATTTGCGTGCTGCTTCGACTCTGGCTCTTGCTCCACCGTGTACTCTCTGGTACGCAAAATGCTGACAGGAGCTCCCGTAGTCCCGCGAGACATGAGCCGGCTCTTGTGTCGGTCTCGGCGACTTTCGTTCGCTGCCTGAGCTTCTGCTAGACCCGCGGAGCAGATCTGCCCAAGCTGCAGGTGAGAAGGGGCGCTCGAGACTTGCGAGAGAGGTGCTTCCTTGGCAGAGGATGATAGCGTGGGCGCGGCGTCGGAGCGACTCGTTGATCCACGTTTGAATGGTGAGAACTGATTCAGTAGACTTGAGTAGGACTCAGTCGAACTGCTCGGAATGATGCCTGGACGAAGCGCAAAGCTGACTTTGCTCGGGCGACCAGAGGAAGGCGTTGTGATGTTGGTGTCGCAGCTGCCGTAGTGGTAATCGTGGGCGACCGATGATCCTGCACTGCGTGGGTCGCTCGTTGCGTGAGAGCTCGTCGATGTTGGCATTCGGTGTTCAAGACGGCGGGTGGCTGGACTCCAAGAACGCCGAGCTTCTTCCGCGTCCCCGTCGGATGGGGGCACCGAAGGGAACAGGCTCGGCTTTCTATGCGTGTTGCGAGTGCGCGACGAGCGCAATGCGCCTTGACTACCTGGAGAGACATCTCTTATGTGCGTGTTGTCTTCTGCTTTCGTTGATGAAGCAGCCGCTGTAGCTGGTCGAGATGCGGAGCTTCTGGAGGCGCGCGGCTCGACTGTTTCACCTTCCAAACCACCTCTCGAGAACGACCCGCGACGGAACTCGACCGGTCTGAATCCCAAGCGACGAGCAGCGTATGGAATGTCTTCACTGCCGTCATAGCGAGCTCTGAGCCTGGAGTTACTGCCGGAGAAAGATCCCGGATTATTCGTCCGTTTGAAGGACAGTCGTGGAATGGACAGCTTGGGCAGCTTCGCGAACAGTGAGGATCGTTTGCGGACGGTGGGCTTCTTTTCTTCCCTGCTTGTGGTTGCTGTCAGATTCTGTGATGATTGTGACGTTGCTGGCACATACACTGATACGCCAGCCATGATCGAGGTCGGCATTGTCGCGCTTTTCGATCTGTAGACTCCGCAAGGACTCAGGTTGCTCGAGGACTTGTGGAATGACGAAAGAGGAGAGAAATGCGACAGCTGTAGAAGGAAAATGCGAAGGAGCTACCTTGCGCCGCCCGAGAAGTGGACCATAGTCGGCACGCCTTGCAACGAACAGCTTGCCTCATACCGTGGTATACCATAGTGAGTCCGAGAACAATGACCATCGTGAGTCGAGTGCTGGCATCTGTATTACTGTAAAGCTGATCTCCCATTGGTGGTTGCATCGAAATTCTGCAATGGCGGAGTTCGGGACCAAGGAGATAGCTCTACGTCTACCGGTCTTTGCGACCAAGACGAGCAGAATGGCAGCTGGAGTCGGTGAGGCAGCAAGCGTTCCAGGTGAACGAGAAGCAATGATACAGTTCAAGCCGAAGCTGTGAGTTGGGCAGTACCATGGCGGAGTATATTGAAATATAACCATGGTCCAGTGGACGACATCATTGCTCATGCTCTGTCGCCTGCGGGAGCGACGAGCTTGTCCGTGTGAGAATCTGGCAATCTACGTGTTCTTGATGCCACGCCGTATCGATTAGTAGACTGGTTCACAGCCATACGAAGATTTGATGGAGCATGTCGATGGTGATGGTGTAGAAGAAGAAGTCGAGTGGGAGAAAGAAAGATGGCTTACTTGCTTGTTTGCCTTAGGCAGATGCCGATGTGGAGCGGATCTGACTCCGAACCGAATCCGAAAGCGTCAACCACTTCGTAGACGGCAATGGTTTCGGGATGGTAGGGGAATTGGGTGGCGACATGCTTTGACGATGGGAACTGCTGCGTTCCAGCGCGACATTCTGTACAAGATTAGGCACGGAGCGGAGAAGGGCGGATGCTTTTCTAAGTCCTCGAATATCAAGCTTCATCTGCAAGCCTTCCGGTACGCCGGTAAAGCCCATCCCTTCATCCACTCCGTTTTCAACACCTCCTTCACATCCAGTCGCTCCACTGGCCTCCAAGCAAGCATTTGGCCGAGCAAACTCAACAGCGCATTCTTCTCCTTGTCACTGATCACTTCCATACCCCTCCTCCGCCGCGGATGCTGAATCCACTGCTCAAATCGCCGTTCCCACGACCAACGATCGGAGGCGTTGCTCAGAGGCTGACCCTCTTCATCATACCACTTTGATCGCTTCTCCCACTTGACCCACCACTCGGGTGGCATGTGACCCTGCAATTCAACCTGCTGCGCCGTAATCTCGTCCTGCGGTGCCAGGAATCCATCGATGAGAGATCGATGGGCCAGAAGCTCGAAGATCACACATCCCAGGCTCCAGATGTCCGAAGCAAATGTGAGCGGTACTGTTGGCTCGAAGAATGCCTCAGGTGGGCGGAGAATAAGTGGTGTATATGACTCGAATCGGGATTTGTCGGCAGGTCGAAAGGCGACTCCAAAGTCGCTCAGTATGAGCTTTGCGTCGTCAAGGCATAATTCGTGACTTTCCGTGCCCAGCCAGAGGGCAGGCACCGCATAGGAAGGGACTCCGGGCGCCGTTGAAGCTGCTTGGTTGTCGAGGCGTACTACTGGCTCCTTTTCTGGCTCTCCGTACCGTGTATACAATTGCTGTACCGATAAGCTGTTGAGGCTCGAGGGCCACTGGATGAGGAGATTGCCGAGATGAAGATCTGGAGCAGGATGTCAGTCAAGTCGTCGGGCGGTTGGTGCGAAGGCTTGCTCACCCCCATGGGCATAACCCTGTGAATGGACGACTGATACGGCCATGACGAGCTGCGCTGCGAGAGATCTCGCCACTTCAAGCTGGAACAAGCCCCTACCCGATGCCTCCACTGCGTCCCGCAAGCTGCACTGTGCCGGAGACGTCACGAGGCACGGATGGGTGCCATTAGGCCCATTGATATCGAAGCAGTCGAGGACGACGGGAAGCAGTGGCGGCGTGCGCTCCAAGTCGAGGTTGTGTGTGAAGTTCTCTGCGAGGCGTGACAGGATCTTGGCTTCGGTACGATCTGAGTCTGCTGTGCCGACTTTGATGGCGACGTATTTCGATATCTTCTCATCAATGGCAAGCCAGGCAGTGGAGAAAGTGCCATGGCCGAGCTTGTGTACTATTCGATATCGCTGGTCGAGCCGGTCATCGATGTGAACGGGATGATATCCGCCCGGTTTGTAGTCGCCAAGGTGCTCCACGCCGTCGATGTATCCGTATTCGGTTGATGGTGCTGACATCGTCGTGTAGTGGCAGTGTAAACGAGGGAGGAAGCTGGGCCGTATGCGCTTTAGAGAACAAGGGCTCGAGCAGTGTGTTGGCGCGCGGCACAAACGCGCCTGACGCGATATCCAAGCGCTCATCTGCAGTGAATCAGCAGAAATGGTTCCATGCCCTTTCCATCAAGACCAAACCGGGCCGGGCGAAGAATGACAGCGACGGCATCGGTCTCATGTGACAAATTGAAAGGATCAACAAGGTCCGCCGGCGAAGTGACGAAGCACGCAGCGTTACCTGTGGAGACACGAGCGTGATGAAGTCGCAGTCGATGGAAAAGCGCAAAGGAAGTGGGCGCCTCCTGCAGGCTTCAGGCAACAAATCAGGCATCACGCTAGCGACTTCGGATGCAAGGTACGTATATATAGGTATACAAGGTCGCGACTGAAGACGATCTGAGGGACCTGGCATCGAAGCAATCTCTGAGCGCCTATACCACGGTGTTGGAGTGTGTCTGGCCAACGAACACTCGATGCGGCGCTTGTTCTCGAAACATGCTAATGTTCGTGCGAAACTGAACGTTCATGTAGCCCAACCAAGTGAGCTTCTTGCAGCGATGAGGCCTCGGACACTCTGCTCTAAGCGCTCCAGGATACGACATCTAATCACGTCGTACCAGGCGTGATCGCTAGCCACTACATACGAGCGACTGGCAATGGCTAAGCATCGGACGCTCGTGTCGGACAATGTTTAAGAGGCCGCGAGAGTCCGCTTCTCGAGTGGTGCATATCGTTGACAAGCAGAATACCTCGAGCACCATGTCTACCGTCAACATTGTCAAGTTCTACTTTCACGCCAGACATATCCCCGGGAGCGAAGCCAGAATGCGGCAACTCATCGCATTGGCGTACCAGACAGCCCGTGACAAGCAGCTCTACCCGAAGGCAGTCTTCATCAGGTATGTTGTCATGTCCATACCGAATACTGGAATTTTGCCGAACTGCGGGACCAGTCTTTCAACACAGTGGCCTGAGAGGTAGCAGGAGCGAAGTCCACTCGACGACGACGATCAATGGGAGGCGCCAGAAGGATCCCATGGGCGACCACGTCACCTTCAGCTACAAGACGCAAGACAACTTGGGCCAAGACACTCACGTCGCCTGCCATGGCTATGTCCACGATCCCGAGACACTGCAATTCAAGAAGGCGACCCATGCAGCCGAGAAGCCCGATTCCACCAAGAAAGGGAACAAGAAGCCCGTGTGGCCGGATGATGAGGACCTTTGGGAGGCACCAGATGTAGGATACGGACATTTGCCTTGAGAAGGCCCACCACTACACGCGGAGTTCACGGCATACAACGTGGCTGGCCATGTTGTGCACCGATGGCCGCGCGTTAAGACAATGGCCTGGTCGGAGATGGCACGGAGCTGATGGACGATGAATGGTGGATGGCGGATGATTGCATGGCGAACGGTGTTTCGTGTCGGAGTACATCACCAGCGCTTTTGGCTGGCTCGATGTTTGTGGCTGCTGGTCTTCATAATCTCGAGAGATCGTGTTTCCCACATCGTTACCGTCTTCTCTTCTCATGATTCTCTTCATCGTCACAGTGTTCTTCGCGGGTCGTGTAGCCTGATATGTTTCTCACGGGATGTCCCAAGTTGGCGCGTACTTGCAAGCCTCCATCATCCCGCCCGTTCGGTCTCCTCCCTTCGTGAGAGCGCGCTCCGGGGATTGCTGTGCGCTCACTCAGGTCATGTAATATTCGAGAGCGTAGGAAAGCATCACCTGACCGTCCTCCGCTTGCGCCTATTCTTGTGCGGACTTCAAGACAGTGGAAGAAGAGCAATCAATGTCAGAACCGGAGCTGACTCCGCTGCACGGTGATGAGATGGCTGGAGAGCTTTGAGAGCTTTCGGCAGCGAACGACAAACTATTCCTCTCTGCCCATATTCACAACAACATTCTTTCCGCATATTCCTACCATGGACTCCGAACCAGCAGCGAAGCGTCGTCGACATAACGCAACAAACCCAGCACACAAGCGCGCACCACTCCCAACAAGCAAGTCTCTCCCCCACAACCCAACCTTCACCTCCGACTAACACGACAACACAGATGCGCACATCTCCAAACGCCCTCTGCTCCACCCAGTCCTCTCCTCACCATACTCCGCAATCTCTCCCAAAGTTGTCTACGTCGCAAGTCGCACACCCTTCCTCTCCGCCGTCGCTCGATGCGAGAAACTACTCCGGCAAGCCGACAAGCGACTCGTGCAAAGCGCTACCACGAAAGCAAAGAACGAGACTAGGCGACGAGGTCGAGGTGGAGGCGATGAGATTGCCGCGATCGCCGGGCAGGTGGAGAGCATCAAGCGAAAGAGGCGGCGAGGTGGAGGAGTTGGTTTAGATGAGGCGGAGGACGGTGCAGGTTCGGAAGAGGTGGTCATCAAAGGCACGGGCAAAGCGATACAGAAAGTGCTGGAGTTGGGCTGCTGGTTTCAGCAAAGAGGGGAGGTTTATGATGTGAAGATCCGGACGGGGACGGCGAAGGCGGTGGATGGGATTGAGTATAATGAGCCGGAAGCAGAGGGCGAGGAGCTGGACAAGATGGGGCTGGAGGATGGTAATGGCGAGGATCTGCCCGAGGCGAGGATACGGCATATCAGTGTGTTGGAGGTGTGTGTGAGCTTGCGATGAGAGGTCTGCTCTGAGACTACACTCAATCCATCGGAGCTCGTGCTAGACACGCTGCGCTGTCGCTACATCGAAGCGACGGCCTGTCCTCTCCCTGGGCGCACCTCGCACAATCGGGCACCAGCGTCCGTAGACCCACGACTCTGTCTATGAACGCAGGCCCGACTTGCTGGTTCTGGTTCACTGGCTGGAAGCACGCGTATTGGAAATACCTAGCCCAACACTCCGCCGTGAAGGCTATCGGTCAACCGGAATTCGTGCTGTAAGAAATGGCGCGGTACGCTGATTCGCTTCTTCCCGACGAACCAGAGCAATGCGCCTGGAAAGGACCTGTGAACTTCTGAAAGCAGGGCGGAAAACCACGCAGCACCCCGGCAGTCGTTGTAACGCAGCGGGAGGGCTTTTTAATTCGTACCAGCGACTGGACATATCGAACACAAGACTCTCGTCCGAATCGATGGGCTGGGCTGGCCAGACCGGCGTCGGGCACGTCGATCCCTGCGTCAGCGCCCTGCCGATCTCTTTGGTGGTACGAAGTATAGCCGAGACTTCCAGCATCACCGTCGCGCCTCTTCTCGACATCACTGCACCTGTGTCAATGGCGAAATCGATGCTTCAGCCAGGTGCAATGACTGTGCGTTGCTCTCAATGCCAGATATGAATCATAGACACACCTGCTGTCCGATTCTTCATATTTGGAGATGGTACCCAAATCGACAGAGTTTCGAAATGACTTCACCTCGCAGCACCACCGAGTCAGGGAACACAATGTGGCTTTCCCGCACTGTCAAAGCTGACAGATGCCCCCCCGATGCACTCCTCGAATCAACAACAAACAACCATAATGCATAGCACTTGATATTATTGACACCAAAGACGAGTTCCCGACGTTCCTGCATATCCTTCAGCCGCACCCCTTGACCTCAATACTAGCCATGGACCAAGAACTTCTCGAAGAATGCCGGATAGATCCAACCTCTGCTCTCCTAAAATATCCCGTCGCATTTCTCGTCGAGGGCGAAGGCCGACACGGCGCATTCTCCAAATCATCATACGACGGACCCGACCTCTCACCTCAAGTCTACGGCCCAGCAACCCTCGAAATCGCCACGAAACACCTCCTCGCCGATCCCGAACTCACACCCTTCGTCTCCGTCGTCTGGATTTGGGACCGCGCACTGGAGAAGACCGCATGGCTAGCCGACCAAGGCGCGGCCGATATCCGAATCTACGTCCTCGACATGCAACCCTGCTTCCACAACAATCGAGTCTTTGACGCTTACAAACTTGCCCAAATGTTAAAGTTTCCCGACGAACCGGCTGGACCAACCCAACCTTCCACCGAAAACCACAAGGGTGAACTCCTCGTCCACTCCGCCGCTCCCGATCACAACTGCGCCATCCTCGCTACCATCCCCGCCGGCGGACCAACAATCTACTACGACTCCTTCACCGGCGTGCCGGGCGTCATGCGTCTACCCGTAGAATACTTCGTCAACCTCTCCAACCGGCTCGTGTCCCGACCTCAAGGCGGCGTTGACATCTCCATGCTGCAACGCATCATTAGCGATGTCCGGGAGACGGATGAGGAGACTTGGCTGGACGAGACGTCGGCGAAGTTGTTACATGATGTCTTGGAGGACGACTTGCTGGATCAGTGTACGGCTATGGTTGGGGTGGAGAGTGCGGAGGGAGGTTTTTTGCCGGCGGTGATCATCAAGGCGTTGACGATTGATGTCGCGGAGTATTTGAGTTTGATGAATGTTTTCAAGTTGCCGGCGAATTATTATGTGCCGGAGAGAAAGGTTGCGAGTCTGCAGACGAGGAGGTCGTTTGCTATGTCGCCTTGAGGGGGCGATTTGGGGTGATGGGATGGGGATGGGTGTCTTGCAAGGCTGGCCGGATGGAACGATGGCTTGGCTGTCTTTGGCAAGGGTCTTCGAATATGCAGGTTCGGCGTTCTTGGTGCTCTGAGATCATTTGGCTGTTGACACATTTAAGTTCACAACCGGCGCTCTATGAAAAGAAGTTTGCTGTCCCTGTACCCAGGAGACTGCTGTCTCTCCTGGCTGGAGTTCGTGTTCATCTGCCAGCCGAGAAGTATCAGCGGCAGTGGTAAGGGTGTTTACAGCAAGATCAGCGCCACGATTCCGACTTTGTGATGACCCCTTCAGCAACCGGGGAGTAGACGATTGACACATGGACGTCGGACTTGGACGGCAGCGTTGCGGTTTAAGGTGTGCCATCACTACAACTCGCGCGAGAACCGGGTCTATACCAACACGAGGCCAGACAGCTGGAACGTCTCCCAGCAGCTGTTGATCATTCGCCGTTGACGGGCTCGCAGAGCGCACGGAATCAACAGCGTGTTGGTCGTGCGCAGCCTCCAGACCGAGTGGTCAGGTGAAGAGCCAGAAACCCAGGCGAGAAGTTCGAGGAACCAGATCGAAGGGCACGGAGCCGGGATGAGACAGGAAAAGATTTGACCAGAAGCAAATTGCAAAAGCCGATGACGGATCAGTGTTCGACCAATACGGCGTCAGCATTGGCGTGACACAATTGATGCAGCGTGGTACAGTGAGCTTGTTGTATTGGATTGTTTTGGATCTGATGGTAGATACAATACAATACAACATGGATCTTGGCACGATCCAGTGGATATCTATGTATATCCAACACCTCCTTAGTCGTGAGTGTGTTAATCAGCTCTTAAAGTCAACCTCTGTCGTCTGTGAGTCCCCTTAAGTAGTGCAGAAGGTTGTAAAGCCGGCTGTTATATCGCTTATAAAGGAGCTTGTTGTCTGGCCGTTTAAGGACTCCTTAATAACCTCCTCGTCGTTAAAGGCTAATGTTGTTGCACCGGCTCTTAAAGTCTTAATAGGAGGTCTATATACACTGCGAAGGAACGCACATGCCTTAATAATGTCGCTAGCTAGCTAAGAACGCCGGTAGTTAATTATGTCTCTACTAGAGCTAAACGAGCGTTTAGGGTTGTTACTTATTAAAGGAATTAACAAGCAATTAAGAGCTATTCGTAAGAGGCTTAGCTATTAACGACGACGTGCTATCTACTAGCCGATAGCATTAAAGAGTAGAATCTTCTTATTAAAGCTGCCGCTTAAATACTAAGGGTCTGCAATAGGGTCTAAGGACAGGTAGTCGTCTAATTTATCGAGCAATGTAGACTAAGCAGTATCTAGCTTTATACGCTTATATTCGCGATAGCGGTGCTTTATAGACTCGTCTAGCGGAGCGGCCGGTGCGACTGCTCGTAGAGCTGCCGGTGTGTTGTCCTTATATTTAGCCGTCCAAAGATCTACTACCTATTGCCTAACAATAGTAGCCTATTCCTTCTACTTATCTTACTTCTATTTGTCGGTAAACTAGCGGCTCTTAGCGAGGGGATTAAGGTAGACGGCGGCGAAGAGGATAGGCGTATTGTCGGCGAGCTTATAGTACTTCTCGAGCTTGTGCTATACGTACTCGTAGCAGTCTAAGACGTATTTAAAGGAGGGAGTTATAGCGGCGTCTACGGCGAATTCTGCTCTAAAATTATTAATGTTATCTAGTATAAAACTTAGCGTAGGATACTAGTTAAATAGGAAGGTCTTAGCATTGCCTTAAGAGTCTATTATAGCTACCTCGAAGGTCGCGAGAGCGTCGTAAATCTTGTTAAGTTAAGTCTAGTACTAAGGCTTAAGTCGGTTAGAAGTAAGGGTCTTCTCGCGCGGTGTAGAGCGTAGCTAGGCGGCTACGAACTTAGTAATACGCTCCTTAAGCTCGAGCGTACGCGTAATTATATAAAAGGAGGAGTTCCATCGTATGTCGTTGTCTTAAACAAGCTAAAAACGTATAAGTAAATAAATTAGAAGGTATAGTAAGGGGGTTTAAGGGGCTCTACGGAAGCGCGGGAAGGAAAGTCCCGTCTACGGCCCGCTAGCGTTAGCTAATTATAAATTCGAAAACAGCTAGTATAGCTCTACCTCAAAACTTACCTTCTTTTTATCGAATGTTACTAAAACTCTACTAACAACCGTCTCTACGAACTTCTCGAGCCGCCCTAGCGACGTACGAATAAATCTAATAATATTATGTAGTATACCGACCGGCCCTCTTATGCTCTAGAAGAGCTCTTCTACGTCTAGCGCGCCCTTCTCGACCTTCGCTCTTAACGCCGCTAAAGCCTTACTAGCTCTAACACCGAGCAACAACGCCCTCGCGTAGATGTTAGCGACATAGCTAAGGCAGCGGATCCTTCTTCTATTACGCTACTTCTCGGTCGAGTAAGGGAAGAGCTCGAGGAGCACGAGGTTAATATAGGCGTCGTTAGTATTAATATTGTCGTAGACGAAGTATCCGACCTTCTACTCTAGCTCGTATTCTCTAATAACTTCTAGTAAGGTAGCCGCCTCGTTCTTAGCTAACTTCGTACTAAAGGTCCTTCTAAAGGCTAGTAACCGGATCTAACGAACGCCTTAGCTATCGATAAAGTATACGAATATACTAAGGATTAAGTAGTTGTTTAGCGAGGTCTAGCCGTCGAAGGACAGGTAGACGCTACTAATCGCACCCTCTAGCTCCTTCCGCACCTTCTTCTTCTTAACCGCGTACGCCTCGAGTATCTACTACCGAATCGTCGACGCCGCGCGCGGTAGGAAGGTCCCTATAGAAGAGCTAAGGAAGTTAATAAGGTCGCGGAAATACTCGTTCTTAACTATACGGAAGGCAACGTAGTAATATACTATCTAGCGCACGAGAAGGTCCTTAAACTCTATAATTACGTACTTCTTAGTTAGAGCCTAATATACTATACTACCGGCGATAGCCTTATTAATAGGCTCTTACTCTACTAGCATTCTAACAAGTGCTTTACTAGTTAGACGGTTAATCCTATAGCTAGCTATATAATTAAGAGTAGGTCTATTGCTACTCGAGCACGACAATAAGCGCTACTCCTTACTAGCTACTTTATAGCGGTGTCAGGGTCCGACCGGAGGTAGCTCCGGCTCGAACTGGCGACCTTGGGGTTCAGGGTGGGGCGCTTTACCACTGGGCCAAAAGTGCCAAAAGACAAGAATCTTAGAACCTTGTTCTAAGATTGCGCCCCACTTTTGAAGGCTCGGCACAGCCGAGTTTATGCCTCAGGCACCGCCTGTGACAAGCGGTAGCAATAGTAGTACTTCTTACTATCCCTTAACGACAACAACGCCTTACTATACATCTAAATTAGCGAGGTTATCTTCCGAGCCTTCTACTAATTGCCTAGCAATACAATTACCTTATAACGAGTATATTTAATGCCCTTAATCTTAAAGGAATTAGGCCGAAGGGAGGGGTTATAGGACGCGCTCGTCTCGTAGAGGGTAACGGTATCGGAGGTGCGGTCTTTACGTAGCAATTGCTAGCCTGTCGATAGTGTTAAGGCTAATAAGGAGGCTATGTTAATAGCAATAGTGTTGTTACAATAGTTACAATAGTAGTAGATTAATCGCTAACTTCTTAGGTGTAGACTCTATATATATATAGTATAACAACACCGGCGCAGACTCCGAATCTACTACCTTTAATCTACTACCGAATACACCTTTAAACGCTCTACTACTATTAACATAGCTACAACAACACCTCTGTATCTAGCTAGATTAGATCTAGCCTTATAGCAATACAATACAATCTACCAGCCTTACTATAAGGATCTACGACATCCAAATCCAATCCAATACAATACAATCTATGAAGGATCTAATACAACAAGCTCACTGCCGTAGTATGAGCCACGACAGCAAGCTCTCCACGACAGGGCCCGCAGGGCACAGTCAGAAACGCCCGGAAAGAAAGACATTTGAGACTGCGCAGAAAGAGGTGGTTGCACCCCCAGTATCTTCGAGATCGATTGTTCCAGAGCTCAGCCGAAGGGGGCGTCAGAACGGAGAATCCCCAAGCAAGATTGAAAGCTCTTCTGACTCCTGAAAGCCCTTCCGAGACAGTGCGTAATGGAGAAAGTCCATGCCCGCGCACAGATGATGTATGTGTTCGTGGCCTCACTGAGCAATGATCTCACGCTGCTGGGTCCAAATGAACGACGGCATGAGCATCCCGGCAGCAATTATATGAGGTTGAAGGGAGTCTGGCCCGGATAATTCCATCCCGTGCTAGACACTTGGGCGAGGGACCCGACACTGCGAGGACTGTGGGCACGTTCGTGCAATATACCTCGCCGGGTTGGCCTAAGCCCTAACCGCCCAGGAGACCATGGCTCGAAGTCTCCAGCAAAGCTGTCGGCTTTCTTTGTCCTATACATTGGTCCTTTCTGCTTCGAGATGTTCCATCGTCAAGGCGTCTGGCTTTCATACGAAATAAGAGCTCTGGTCGTACCCGAATCCGTCTTGAAATTCGTCAAAGGCTCAATCCCTCCTCCTGGGCAATCGCCTTGCTGCGAAACATGTCGATGGAAAGAGCAATGTTGGAACGACCCATGCCTTGCCCTGATCTCGTAATCGGTTCATGTCCAATATCCCATCCCACTCTAGACTGGCCCTCATCCGATTCACTCACACGTGGTCCAATCTCCGATCCCAGGTTGAGGCACCGTCTAATTTCTGATCCTTGTTCCCTGTTCAAGTCCAACTACGAACCTTTTTTCGATTCGCGTTCAGCAAGAAGGGCGGCTGTCGTACAGATGTGACATTGTCGCTGTCTCTTTGAAGTTTGGGTTACTTGTTGCCTTGCTTGCATCAATACTTGTCTCTGCTCGTTGCCTACAACGCGATGCTGGCTTGCCTCGGGGCCTGCGTACGATGCCAGCGGCGAGTGATGCCGATCAAAATATTCGCTGCAATCCTTGAGCGATACTGGGAATCGGAGAAGCGCGGAGATGCTCTCCCTGCCTCATTACAACACCTGGACCAAAGTAAGAAGTCGTTGCGGATCGATTTCTCGTGGCGTGATAAGTTCCAGGTATCCCCTGCATCGAGAGAGCGTTCGTTGAATCTGCCCGGCCATGGCACTTCCATTAGCGCGACATGGATACCCAATCAGTACATGTTGCGCGAAAGACGAGTTTGCGATGCCAGAATGCAACTCGTTCTACTGCCGCACGGCCACGCGTTGATCGCACCACCAGGTAGCCAAAGACTTGTCGCTGCGGCCGGTGGACCTATATAGTTTAGAAAGAGCTCCCTCAGCTGAGGTAGTCATCGCATCGCTCAAGGCCGTGATTCAACTTGTTACTTCGAACGATCCCTGCAGACCGTCCGGTTCGTACTCTCCTTTTACGCTCTACGGCTTAACTATCGACTAATTACTCCCTTAATAGTCTCTTCCCTCGGGCACCTTATACAATCCTACATTTACTTAAATACCTACCTCTGCCTTCGCATACTATGTTTTCCTAATCCGTCCTAGTACTCGCCGCAATTTTTGTTAACCTAGTATTCGCGGCCGATTTCTACTACGCTCTAGTAAGTAGGCATTATATGTTCTCCTTTAGGTGTTCTTCCTAATTCGTAATATAGGGCAAAATCTATAATTATAATGTACCTAAGATTTACGCCCCGGACGGTTGTCTCGATAGTTATAAATAGTCGTACCTAGATTAGTTCGTTAATAGTAAAGTTAACTACGCTTACGAGGCGGTCTTATAAGTACGCCCTTTTATACGCTTATTAGCCGAAAATTAACTACGTAATTAGTATTCTAGGCGTTAAAGGGTATTTCGGACGTCTATTAACTCTAAACCGCTAGTTACCTCTAAACTACTACTACTAGAAACCTTAATCTATCCTGCCTTCTCTACTGTTACTTTGCGACTTCGGCATCTATAGGTTAAAGACGAATAAGGACCGTAAGGAGCAGCGAAACTATAGGACGAAACTATAGGACGAAACTAAAAGAATCGAGGGGTATATGCATCCGCCTTTCGACCTCGTGCCGAGAAAGTCTTAGAGCTAGAGGTCGAAGTATTCTAGCACAGACAACGACTTTTGTATGTTATTACTTGTATTTTGTGCTCTCCAACCCCACCAGCATACCTTTTATAATACGCCGGGAGCAGACTCATGACAGCTCTGAGAAGACTTTGTTTGTCTCTATAATGTTCCTCCTCGCCAGACCGCGCCCAGATTACCAAAGTGGGCTTCCTGTGCGGCTTTGGTGATGTCTCGCAGCGTGCAGGGTTCAGCGTGATGGGTGATTGTGGACACGGCATAGCCGGGCGCTGTCGATACAGTCCAGAGGTGCTTCGTCTCTGAGCAATTGGACTGCCTCGCCAGACATATCACGAGAACCTTGGCCTTTGTGAAGGTACCGGAAGGCACGTTGCTCGCCATCTTGTGTGTGACAGACTCGTATGACTTTGGAGCATAATGCCTGGATTGATTCGCTCCCTTGCAAGGATACGTCCGGCCACAGGCATGGACAGCTTTGGGCAATTGACCTCGGTGTTTGACGGACGCCTCAAACTCTCGGTAGGATCCTTGGGTCATGTCAGAACAGCGCTGTGCAAAGAAGCTTTTGACCACAGACATGGGAGGTGATCGGCAATTGATCTCGGTATCCGGTGGATGTCACCGACTCTCCAACTGATGTAAGCTGGCACGATTGTAAGCTGGCACGATTGTAAGCTGGCAAAGTTGTAAGCTGGCAAAGTTGTAAGCTGGCACGATTCATACTCCTACTTAGCCAGGTGCTCGGAGAATTGGAGAAAACTATCTCCTGTTTGAGATCAGCGGATATTGCTCCGACAGTATCGTGCTCAGGTCGATGGCTTTGCGTGTAATCAAGTGCAACAGTAGATGGTCAACCCAATGGCTCGTGACGCCTCGGAGACCTCGCCGGAGGTGATAACGTCTGACCAAACAATCGCCTGCGGATACGCGAGGAGAATTGCGGTGTAGACGATGCGGAGAAGGAATGAAGTCAAGGAGAGCTCCCAGCAACATGCCTACTAGTATGTGGCCAGATCGTTCTGCGCAGGGGAGACAGCTTCCGAGACCAGGGTTGGACGCTGCCGACATACCGCCGAAGATGTTGTGCTCGATAGCGGTCTGAACTTAGGAAATACTAACGAGCGGTGCCTAAACAACTAGTAACCGGTGCCCTCTAATATTAGCTGTTATCCTGCCCTAAGGATATCGTTTATGTGATCCTGCCACTATATTAGTGGTATACCCACTAATACAATAGCCTTAGTACACCCTCGTTATCTATAGTTTAGGGTAGTTATACTATATCGAGGGCTTAGTAATTATAACGGTTATAAGTAAATATATAGCTATATAGCTCTTAAAACTGCCTCCCTTAGTCTACCCTTATATATTAGCGTATATATAATAGCGGTCGTTCGAATAGTATTAGCGTCGCCGCCGGTAGAGCTATATAACTATATTATCGCTATACCGGTACGGTAGAAGGTAGTAGTATATATCTACGTTGTTGCGGCTATTAGTACTATTACTCTCGTTGTATAGCTTATATAAGGAGCTCGTTACGAGAAGGTACTTACCTTAGTTTACGTAGTATAACTACTTATCGAATAGTAGTATTATTTAGTTGTATACCGTAGCTAATACTATAGTATAATCTATAAGGCGTATAAACGAGCGGCTAGCGTTGTTATTAAGGCTAGCTCTACGAAGGAGTCGCTAGTCTACCCCTTCTACGCCGTCTACGCCCTCGTCTACTACCCCTTACTACCGCTAGTACGGTAGAAGCTAGATAATTAGTATTAGCGAATTCGAACGCCGAGGGCTCTCGTATATTAGTACGTCTATAGCTACGCCCTCGTACGTTAGTAACTCTATTATTTAGAATAATAGCTAGATTATATATAAGCCTATTTACTATAATTAGCCGTACTAGCGGCGTAGACTACTTATCTATATACTAGTACCGGTTAAATATATCTATAGTATATTTAAAGGAGCCGGCGGTTATAAGCTCTATAATCTTATACTTATAAGGACAACCCTATAAGCTTATAAACTAGTAATTATAGGTAGTCGGCGTAGATATCTTACCCTCCTTTAATACCCTTAGTTCTTCGACTACTAGCCGCTCTTATTCTACTACCTTCTATAACACCTTCCGATAGATGCCTCTTCGTACCTATAAGAACTATAGCTTCGAGAACGAGTTATTAGTAAGTAGATCTATTATTTCTACTACCTCTTAATCTACCGCGCTATTAAGTATATACTATAGTAACCCCTCTCGTAGCGCCGCCGCCCTTATCGTTTCCTTATAAACCGCCGCTCGTCGCGCGAGCCGGTCGATAATATCTCTAAGCGTCCGCGCGCGACTACTACCTTCCTTATCCGATTTATCGAGTACTCCGGTATCTTTAAGTAGACGGCGTTCGTATAGTAGCTACGAGGCTATTAGCGGCGGTAACGGTAACCGTAGGGTAGATAACACTAGTACTATTAAAAGAGCTAGATATAACGATTTAAGGGCAATAGCGGTAGTAGAAGGGGTAGTAGAAGAGGTAGTAGAAGGAAGGATAACAACGCGTACTCGCGTGTCGCGAGGTATCCCGCGCACGGCCCTATATTACACCGGAAATCGACTATAATCTGGGATCTGACTAACACGCGACATACAGACGATATTCGAGGGCACCGGCTACTATATTCGAGGGCACCGCTCGTTAGTATTTCCCTCTGAACTTTGACCTCATCCATGCGTGTTCCACATGGCCCTTTCTTGTTGGGCCTCACCAATTTTTGGGAGGTTAGACAAGACACGCGTCCTATGAAAAGGTGCTCTCTCCGCGTTTACACAGCTCTCTCATGGCCAAAGCTTCCCCCTCTTCCGGCTGTATTGGTCGGCGTCAGCTTCAAGCATGAGCTTCCATGGACAGAGGGTCAATCAGCATACAAGGGATCGCGATCATGGTTGCGTGAGTTCGCGTTTGCTTGCCTTTGCACAACTCCTACAATATCTGGGACGGTTTAATGCTTAAGTGGAAAATTCTGGCGGTCTCCCCTTTCGGGCGGGTATCGACAATCTTCACGTGTTGCAATGATTCGGAACTGACGATGCAGTGGTGTCGTTTCCGGGAAACGGGCACTCATTCCTGCGCTAGCTGCGTCTGAGCGCACCGGATGGACCGCGCTGTGACCCTGGAGCAAGATGGTTCGATGAACAAGGACTTACCCCTGAGCGTGCAAGTATAGCTCTTTTCTCCGAAGCAAGAAGTGCCCTGCCCATGAGGGTAATACTGTGAGGGTAATACCGCGGGCGTAATACTTTACCCAGACTCTCGTGCCAATGCTAGCTCGACGGAGTCGCGGTTTTTGCTCAAGGAGCGTGTCCGCGGAGTTGCTGTAGAGAGGTATACAGGAAACGGTACGCCCACCGGCAGTGATCCGTCTCATGCGCTCGCTCAAGACAGAGGTGGAAGGAAGTGAAGCCCGCATTCAGATATCAGAGACAGGGATCGCAGAGGTGATGAACCTTCGGTGTTCGGGAGAGTGCCGATACGAAGGTTATCCAACACCACCTGGACAGTAAATATTTTTCCGGCTCTTTCGGCTGATGATGAACACGACTGATCTCCCGAGATTCGGGATGGGGAGACGGTCATAAAAGACCACTGCCCACTCGAGGTTCCTTCCATCTCATTCCAAACATCAACAACAGCTTCAAGGTCGACACTTCTGATCTCAAAGGGATTCACCATACCAAACATGAAGGCCTTCGCAATCACCAATCTTGCTGCCACTGCCGCCGTCTTGATGGGCCTCCTCTCGCCCATGGCCGCAGTAAGCCCGACATTCTCCTTCATCGCCGTCCTGATTTGCTGATCGTTTCAAGGCAAGGTGCATGAGAGACGAGGATATTTCAAAAGGGTTGACACCCGACCAAGCTTGCTCCGCACACGTGAAAACTTGCGGACCGAGCGAGTGCCCAAAATGGTATAAACACCCTCTCTCGGCTTGGCTGCGTTCCACATGTGCTGACATCGACCTTGCGTAGCGAGCATAACACGTGCGTCTGCCTCGCCTGTACCAAGAGCGGTGGCGATGCCGGTGGAAGCTTGCTGTTCGAGTAGCGGCTCCGCCTCGCGAATGTTGGAGAGCAAGCCTATGCTCACCTGGGTACGAAAACCTCTTTCGGCCTGGCTGCGTTGTGCATGTGCTGACATCGACCTTGTGTAGCCAAGATGATATCTTCAGCTGCTTCATTTGGACTCCTGACGTTGGCGTTGGACGATGGTCAGGCTTGCGACGTGTTGGATGTGAAGGAATGTCATCGTTTGGAGTGGTTGATTGGTTTGGAAGGGCGTTTGTCTGGAGTACATGTCTGGAGTACATATCTGGTCTCTCGTTCGGCCGGAAATGCAAAGCAACTTTTCTTGACCACAGTTCTCCACGTGCATCGAATCTCCCAATGGCTTTGCTCTCAGCATCTATCAATGAGATCTCGCCGTTTTCTGCGCCACGACAGTTCTCGTTGTACTCCGGAAAACTTCGTCCATCATTCGCAAGCCTTCCGACACCTGATCTGAAGTAATGGTGATGGGAGGCCCAATTCGAAAGACAGCACCGGCTTGCAATTGGCACCAAACGCCCTTGTGCCACAGTGCCTCAGACAGTGCTCGGGCAAGCTTGGGATTGCCGGTCTTGCGTCGACGATCATCCACGATCTCAAGACCCAACATCAGTCCTCGACCACGAACATCGCCAATACATGCATACCGATCCTTGAGCTTCAAGAACCCGTTCTTGAGTTGTTCGCCTCTCGCTACGGCGTTCTGCACGAGGTTGTCCCTGACGAGAACTGTGAGGACCGTATTCGCTACCGCTGCCAGAAGTGGCTCGTTCGTGTGAGTCGTGAAGAACAAGAAACCTTTTTCTTTGCCTCGTGCGTCAATCTCTGCACTAGTGACCATGGCACTCAACGGCAGACCATTGGCGAGCGGTTTGCTCAAAGTCAGAATATCAGGGACGACATCATCGTGCTCAATCGCGAAGAGCTTCCCCGTCCGTCCCAGCCCGGTCTGAGCTTCGTCCACAATAAGAAGCATTCCACGAGCCTCGCAACGTTGCTTGATGGTTTTGAGATAGCCAGGTGGCAGCACGTGGATACCGCCATCGCCTTGAATGCACTCCACCAGACAGGCAGCAAGCGACCCACAAGATGATTGGTCGATCAGACTCCAGCCGTAGTCCAGTTCAGTCTCCCAGTCGTATGAGCCGTCACGATTCCGGAAAGGTGATCGATACGCATTGGGCTGAGGAAGCATATGTTGCCCGGGAATCGACGGTCCTACGAGCGTTAAAGACGTGGACATGTTGCATGATTCAACAGTCGCTTACCATAACCTCTGCGGCCGCCCTGGTATTGTGCTGCTTGTGCTTCGGCGCTCATGCCGTGCCAGGACTGTCCCAACGCAACGACCTCGAACTTCCCGGTGTACAATTTGGCCAAGCGAATTGCGGCTTCATTGCTCTCAGAGCCTGTGCTGAAGAAGACTGCCTTGTCGAGGCCAGAAGGGAGAGCGTCTGTGAGTCGCTTGGCCAGCTCGACCACAGGAGGAGCGAGCATGCACGACGAGACATGGTCAAGCTTCCCCGCAGCTGATCTGATTGTCTCGACTACTTCTGGATGGCAATGGCCGAGCAAAGATGCCATCTTGGTGGGCGAATACATTAGACTGCATTGCGGTTGAAGGAGAAGGCTGAGGACAAACATACCTGTCCGGACGTCCAGTCTAAGATTTTCCGACCATCTTCGGTGTATATGTAGACCGACTCGGTGCGAGATATCATCTCTGGCATGATCTTTGCTCCATAGTTGGCCAATGCCTCCATGGCTGTCGTCTGGAACGACTAGAATGTTGGACGGTATCGTGTGGCAGGCTGTCCTTCGAAAGCCTGTCCTCCGTGATTCGGTATGTCAGATTGGCTTTCAATCGATCGATGCTGCAAGGAGGGTCTAGCGCATCGACAAGATGACGGTAAGTATAGGTACGTAGCTGTGCATGGTTTTGTACAGCATAGTCAGGTCCGGCGTAGACGATTGCGACTGCTACTAAGTTCGAGAAAGCAGCGACTGAACTATCACATCTTGATATCCGTGAGACAGACTGCCGACAAGAAGAATCGTCAGTCAAGTCCGCAGATCGAGCCCGATGTGCTGGCAAATATGACGTTACACAGGCTAACAGAAATATACAGTTACTCCATTCGGATTATATCACCGTAGATCAGGCCCACCATTCAGCACGCCGATCTTCGATGCATCTTTTCCGATCCAGGGTTCAGATGATCTCATCATTGCTTTATGACTTCGTCTGTCAATTTTGTGTCTCGCGACTCTTGTGTTTCCATGCTCCATCAGACATGTTCATTTGTCGCTTCTACCTGGCCAGATTCGTTGCGTATCCGATATATCGCAGAAAGCAAGCGCGATGCACGGGGAGGCGAGGCAGAAAATAGAGGAGGACGCCCAGAGTGGAAAAGAAAATCAACCGCAGCAAGACGTACCTCGCCATGTCCAACAAGAGTTGACAAATCGCGGGATTGAAATTGGCGCAGATGGCAACGTTACTTGGGCCGATGGAGCACTTGCACATCCTAGAAATTGGAAAATGCCGAGAAAGCTGTACGATACCGGCGTTCTTACCACATTCATTACGATCTCGTAAGTTGGCCATCGATCTGGTTGTTCGGGATGTCAAAGGCCGTTCTGAAATGTTGTCGAATACAGGGCCATGACAGGAAATGTTGGTGTGAGTCTCAGATCGGCCATACTGTAGGACGGATGTGACAACTGACACATCAACCAGACGGCAACCGCCCGCTCGGCGCAAGAAGGACTGCGAATCAGTCCAGTGGTAGCGAACATCGCCTTTGCGTCCATGCAAGTCTCCAGAACGCCGGTCCAGACATGGAATGCTGACCTTGTCCAAGGTTCTTCTTCGGGCAAGCTGCTGGCGGTCTCTTGTTTCCGCCTTACACCGAAAGCTTTGGTCGAAAACGTACCAATGTTCTCGCTGCCGTAGCCTATGTCGTGTCCTGCATCGTGGTTGGGGCTCCCCAGTCCTTGCCAGCGATCATCATAGGACGCTTCTTCAATGGCTTCCTTTCAGCGTTACCTACCGTCGTCGGATCGGGAGCATTGGAGGATATGTGGAGTATTCGACCCCGAGTGTGGGCGATTGACACATGGATCAAGGGCTCCATCATTGGCATCGCTGTCGGACCTGCGTTCGCGACATATGTCAGCACTTCGTTAGGCTGGTAAGTACCTGATTTGAGTCGCCTTGAATGTCTCCCTCCGTCGCTGACGACACCTTCGACAGGCCATGGGTCTATCACATCTCAGCAATCTTACTCGCAGGCAATTCCTTTCTGTTCTTATGGACCAAGGAGAGTCGACCCAGCGTCGTGTTGAAGAGAGAGATCGTTTTAGTGGAAAGAACCACAGGCTTCCGAGGTCTTCAACAGGACAAAGCTGATCACGTCCCTGACCTTAGCACTTTTGCGCGGACCATGCTCTGCAGACCTGTCCGGTTCTTCTTCACTGAGCCCATCATCTGCACTGTCTCCATCATGAGTGCTGTCATCTTTTCGTCCGTGTATCTTCAGACGGAGGGTCTGACTGTCACGTACCAGGTCTTCGGCTTCAGCGAGCGCGAGGCATCGCTTGTGTACTTGACGTGGATCATCGGCCTGATCTTGACCATTCCTCTCCGGCTGTTTGACTGGCATGTTCTCTCCGCTCGTATCCGGCAGCGCAAAGCCATTACTCCAGAGGACAAGATTACGGGCTTCTTTGTCGCAGCACCGGTCTTATGTGCTGCGCTTTGGTGGTTTGCATGGACGGTGCCGCCTTATGTGAGTTGGCCGCAATTCGAACCACTTGTCTCGCGAGAAGCCATGGACCAAGCTGACACATTTGCCATCGCCAGGCTCCGACCATCTCCCCATTCGTCTCCCTGGCTGCCCTGATACTGGTGGGAGCCTGCCTCAATGAGTTTGACGGCATTCTGCAAGGCTACCTTACTGACTCCTATGCCATGTATGCTGCATCTGCAAACGCGCCTCTTGCGGTCATCCGGGGCATCCTCAGCGGCGCGTTCCCAATATTCGCCAGGCAGATGTTCACGAACCTGGGCAGCAACATCAGCACTTCGATCTTGGCGATTATCGCAACCGTGTTCGTTGGGATAGCGATCTGGTTTTGGTTCTATGCCGCGAAAATCAGAGAATCCAGTTCTTGGGCTGTGAGTGTAAATAGGAAGGATGATGGCGAAGAAGAAAGAAAGAACATTCCTAAGCCATTACAATTAGCATAATAGCAGCAATGGACAAATGTATAGCCTAGAAGGCGATCTAGTCCTTGCCGAAATAGTGCAGGTCTATGTAGGATTAATTAGGTAGGACAGTAGATTAGTAAAATAGTACCTACGATTAGAAAGGGCTAGAGTTCCGATAGTGTACTAAACGGAAGTTTCCCTTACTACGTGTTTTTTATAGATTTAATAGTTACGTATAGGGCTTAAATAACTTTACTCCCTTAATAAACGCTCCTATTGTCGCTATATATTACTAGATATTGTTAGCTAGCTACTAAGATTACGCTAAGAGCTAACAATTATATATAAGTACGTATAATACTAATAAGGGCGTTTAGTAGGTTTAAATATCCCCTTCCGCGGTTGTTTCTCTCTCTCTCGAATATTAATATTACTACTACTACTACTAATCTCTACCGCTCTCGCTCTCGCTCTCGATCTTACTATAGCCTTTATATTAATAAACTCTAAAGTAGGTAAAGCTACTAAGAATACTAGGCTCGAAGCGTAGGGCTTACCGCTTCTTAACCGCGACGATATACTAATACGAGCTATTAATAATCCTCCGTCTAATACTAATACTCTAACTCTAATACCGCTACTAGTAACCTTAACTCTACCTATAGATCTCTAAGCCTTTTATATACTAAATATAATAGATTAGTTCGCTCCGTAGTATATTAGCGTTAAGGTATAGACCGAAGCTCTTACTAAAGTATAGTCGTTAGATACTACTATACGGAAGAGCGGAAAGTAGACGCTTAACTACTATAATTATATAGGTCGAGTATAGAAGACGGACGAAGGTAAGTTTAAGCTAGGAGATCTCGGCGTTTCTTAGTATAATCTTAGCTGATTATCCCGTTTTAGGATTACTAGCGTTTACTAAGTATAAACTCTATATTAAAGGAGGCTATACTATAAGGTAGTTTAGGGTTAGGGTTAGGCGGTCTCCGTAAGCTAAAGCTAGCTTTTAGTACCGCTAATTAGTCTAGCGATCTAAAGCTACCTTTCGCGACTACTAATTCGTCTACTAGTCGCGGGGTCTATACCCTTACTTTTTCTAATATACCGAGACGACGAGGACGTACCTATATACCGCCCTACTCCTAGTATAGCTTCGGTTCTTACTTAATTCCCTCCTACGAGAGGTCGCTCGGAGCGATACCTAGGCGAGTAGTTTACTAGTCTCCGCGGTTATAAGCCGCCTTCGATACCGCTACCTACGAACGTTAGTTATAGACTTAGCGAGAGCTTCGCGTACGGCGACGATAGGATACTCTCGTAGATACCTTATAACTATAGGTACCGGTCGTAGCCGGACTATCTATCGTCGTAGGACTATCCGTTATAGTAAGCGCGGCGTAGTAGTAGTAGTACTATCCGGCCGAGCTCGTAGAAGACGCCCTAGAGATAGCTATCCTTAGGAGGAGCCCTCGGAAAATCGCTCCTAAACCTCCTTCGTACGTAGCGCTACTATATAGACCGGTCGACGAGTCCGACTAGAATACCCTCGTTAGAGGTATCGTAGCGATAGGTATCCGTACTAACTAGTAGGCCGTACCCCTACTACCGGTTATCGATAAATCTAAAATAGCCTAGGAGCCCGACCCTCTACTACTAGTTATCGACGAATTCGAGTTACTAGTTATCGACGAGTTCGAGTCGGACTAGGAGCTTAGCCCTCTATTACCGGTTATCGACGAATTCGAGACAAATTAGGACCTTAACCCTTCTAACCTCGATAACCGGTTACTTACTACTCGTATAGAAGAAGACGAGGAAGAAGAGGAGTAAAAAGAGGATTACGTCGAGGACGACTTTTCGGATATACGTAGCGACCGGTTAGTTACTTTAGGTAGTAGCGCTACTAACGAGGACGAGAAGGTAGGGATAAGGTATACTATAATACCGGTTATCGACGAGCCTAAGATATAGGAGCCCGTTCCTCGGGATCCTAACGACTAGTTACTTACTAATAGCGACGTAGGAGAAGAAGAAGAAGAAGACGTTAAGGACGATTCGTCGTCGTATACTAGTAGCGACCGGTCGAGCGTACGAGGTAGTAGAGGGATAGATTAGGATAAGAGCGAAGAGGTTAGGAATACTATAACTCTCTATACTATTCGGATACTCTAAAGAGCCTTTTACTATAGCGGCTATAAGTATTCTTAGGTAATAGGAGATAGCGCTAGTCTAGAGAAGTAGGGGACCGGTTAAATACTCCGCTAGTTCTACTATAACTAGAGCCTTAAGGTTACTAGAAAAAGCGATAAGGAGAGTTAAGACCGGTCCCCGGATAGAGATATAAATATAGAGGAACGACGTACGATTCCCGATATAATACGATATATTATAGAGTATAGAGTTCTCCCGGTCTATAGTTAAGACTAGATCTACTATATCGTATAGGAAAGACTCCTCGCTAGTAGTACCGGTATACTAGACGATAACCGACCGGTCCTATCGCTCGAGCGGTCCTATCTAACGTACTAGTAGCGGCCCTTTATAATAATACGCCGGTAGGATATTAATACCCTATTCCTACTACTAACCTTACTTATAGCCTATCGGTATAGTATCTAGTTCTATTACTAGCTACGGTTTATAAAGACTCTTTCTAGTAACTAGTATATACCTATTAGCCGGTCGGGCATCCGCCTAACGACGTATAAGTACTTCCGGCTCGCCTATAGCTTCGGTACTACTAGCTTCGATACCTATATCTTCTTCCTAAACCTACCTTTACTATCTATAAAGCGGTAACGAGCGGTCGATAAATAGCGCCGCTACTACCTTAACCGGATCTAGTAAGCGCATTTTATTAATAAAATCTTTATACCTACCCTCGAAGATACCTACCTAGACGATATTCTCTAGTACTATCCTTATACTTTCGAATAGGCGTATAACTAGTCCTACGCTCGCTAGCGGTAGTCGATTCGGTCGATTAACCGGTCGTTTAGCGAGCTATTCTACGACCTTCTAAATATATAGCCGAGCGATTAGGCCCGGCGTCCTAGGGTACTACTACTCGCGCGTCTCTAGACCTATATTTATAAACGCCTAGTAGACGACGAAGAGGACTAGTAGGAAGCGGAACTAATTATAGTACGCTACGGCTATAAGCTCGAGCTCCGTAAGACGTCTATCGCTAGCCTTTAGTAAGTAGTCGACCGGTCCCTTAAACGATAATTCGACGAGGAGTATATCGACTTCGATACCGCCTTCGTAGATCTTATATTTAAGGACCTAGCCTACTAACCTATAAACCGGTCGAGGGTTTATCGAGAACCCCTCGTTCTACTCTACTATACGAACTATAACGAATACTAAGCTAGCCGGCTTAATATAAAGCTAGAGCTCTACTAGTAGAGTAGGACCTTTAATAGTACTACGGTTCGCGGCGAATTAAAGCGCGAATTACCTAAGCGTTTAGGCGGTATCGCCTTTATATAAGGGTATAATAATATTAAGGATCTCTTTATACTAGTCGACCGGTCGACCGAACCTCTATTCTCCTAGCCGGTATATAGTAGCCTCGCCTTCTCGTAGAGTATAGCCGATAAAGCCTAGGCGGTCTCCCGGCGAGGGTAGGCTACTAAGGCTCTATAGCGCCGTCGTATCTTTATAGCGTTTAAGTATAAAGTCTAGTTAGTCTACTACTCGCTCTAGTCGTACGAGGATAGTCTATACGGCTTTAGGGTCCGAGAGGAATATCGGATATCCTAGGACTTATTTTAGAAAGTATAAGTCCCTACCGGTCTCGATTAACCGGCTCTTATATAGTATACGAATAGATAGATATACTAGCCCTTCTTTATACTCGAGAGGCGTAATATACTCTACTATATCCGGACCTAGATTAACCGCTAGCTATATATAATCTATATAGTCCTATCTATACTCCCGCGGACTAGTTACTCTACTAGTAGCGATACTATCGATATTTAATAGAGCCTAGCCTCGGCTTTCTTAACCGCCCTTCTCGATATTCTTACGTTTACTACAAATAGCCGTAATATACGGCGTTACTACCGGCTAGAGAAAGACCGGTATAAGTAGTCTCGTAGAGTACGTACGCCCTAAGATCGCCGTAGGCTAGCTCTCCTATAGACCCTTCGTCGTACTAACCTCTACTAGCTCCTAAACGATATATTCGACTAGATTTAGCTACGGTTCTAATTAGGCGTTCTATTATAGACGGTATATATAAACGACTTCCTCTAGTAGAAACTCCGGTCGACTAGTTAGGGCCGTCTCTATATAGCCTTTAAGACCTAGGTATAGACGCTAATAAGTTAGTTAGCCGGATATATATAGGCCGGCGACGCCGAACTCTACCGCGCTACGTTAAATAGAACCCTAAGGGAACTCGTACGGCTATATATATTCCGCTACTATAACTATCTTCTCTCGACGCTATCTATACCGGTTAAATAGTTAGGGAAGATACCCCGTTTACCGTATATTAACGACCCCGACGAAGTATCTCTATAGGAACGTATAGGACTCGAAGGCCTTTCCTATAACCTTATCGATTAGGCGACTAGTCGAGATCCCTAGGTCTCCCTAATTAGAGACGGTAGTAGGCGGGCGACCGGTACTAGCGGCTTCTCTACCTAGCTAAATACCTAGGAAATACGTATTTAGCTCCTATTTAACTAGGACGATAGATTCCCTTATACGTAGGACAACCGCCTATAGCGGGTATAGACTCGCTACTACTATAATATACTAAAGACTATCCCTAGTAATTTACCCTACTTATATTATTCGTAGGAATTACTTAGTCGGACCGAGCGCGGATCGAGATTTAGTTTTCGAGAGGGCTATAGAGTTTTTAGAGCTTAGCTAGAGGTTTTCTAAGCTTCCTCTATATTTAAATATATATAGAAAACCTATAGCTAGTCGAGGAAAACCTCGTAGCTTAAGAAAAAACCTCGAATAGTAATAAATACTAGGAATTTACTAGTAAAAATAAGAACTCGAGGTTTTTAAAAGAGCTACGAAGTTTTAAAGGCTTAGCTAGAGGTTTTCTTAGCTTCCTCTATATCTAATAGTATAGGGAAAACTTATAGCTAGTTAAGGAAAACCTCCTAGCTTAAGAGAAAACCTCGAATAGTAATAAATACTAGGAATTTACTAGTAAAAATAAGAACTCGAGGTTTTTAAAAGAGCTACGAAGTTTTAAAGGCTTAGCTAGAGGTTTTCTTAGCTTCCTCTATATCTAATAGTATAGGGAAAACTTATAGCTAGTTAAGGAAAACCTCCTAGCTTAAGAGAAAACCTCGAATAGTAATAAATACTAGGAATTTACTAGTAAAAATAAGAACTCGAGGTTTTCTTAAGAGCTACGGAGTTTTTAGAGCTTAGCTAAGGGTTTTCCTAGCTTCCTCTATATCTAAATATATATAGAAAACCTATAGCTAGTTAAGGAAAACCTCCTAGCTTAAGAGAAAACCTCGAGTATCTATAATAGTAAGAAATTTACTAGTAAAATAAAGACTTAGAGGTTTTCTTAAGAGCTACGGAGTTTTTAGAGCTTAGCTAAGGGTTTTCCTAGCTTCCTCTATATCTAAATATATATAGAAAACCTATAGCTAGTTAAGGAAAACCTCCTAGCTTAAGAGAAAACCTCGAATATTTATAATACTAAGAAAAAGAAATAGAAAGATAGATTAATTAAATCGATAAATAAGTAAATAAAGGAACTAATTCTAATACTTATTTAGCCTTTCTAGGCCGTCCTCCTTTAATACCGCCTTTAATCTTCTTAGGTCGCCCTACTTATATCGTTCGTAGGAATTACTTAGTCGGACCGAGCGCGGATCGAGATTTAGTTTTCGAGAGGGCTACGGAGTTTTTAGCGACTAGCTAGAGGTTTTCTACTAATCTTTAGATACGTACGTATACTAGAAAAATAAAATCTAAGCCTTAAAAAATCTATAGCTCTTAGGAAAATTAATAAAGCTTAGAAACCTAAGATTTCCTTAGTAAAATAGGTACCTAGGGTTTTCTCGGTAGGTATAGAGTTTTTATAGACTAGCTAGAGGTTTTCTACTAATCTTTAGCTATAAATGTATACTAGAAAAATAAAATCTAAGCCTCGAAAAATCTATAGCTCTCGGGAAAATTAATAAAGCTTAGAAACCTAAGGATTTTCTTAGTAAATTAGGTACTTAGGGTTTTTTAGAGAGTTATAGAGTTTTTATAGACTAGTTAGAGGTTTTCTACTAATCTTTAGCTATAAATGTATACTAGAAAAATAAAACCTAAGCCTCGAAAAATCTTAGGGTTAGGGTTAGGGTTAGGGGTTCATTGTACTTGTTTATATAGGCTAGTCTACCTTTGCACCTAATCTGAACTGAAGCCCCATCCAAGCCCTTGCTACCGGCTCTTTTGGCCGTCTTTAGAGGGGAGGAAACAGACCTACGCTCCTACGTAAAGCGCCTCGCGATGTACGGCACCGTAGCTACTCCTAGCCTAACTACGTTTTACGGTGTCCTTTTTACTATCTCCCGAGTTGACCAAACCGCTAAAAAGAGAGACTACCGATAGGCTAATCTACATCCTAACGCAAAATATCGCTCCGGCAATCGCTTACCGTCCATCGTACCTTAGGTTTCCAAACCTCCTAGGTAACGGACGAGGTGTGCGTCTCCTCATCCGCCCGAAACTATAACCCCGTCTCGTTAAGGGGGAACATCCCGCTTTAAGACCGTCCGGTGGAGCTCTATCCTCCCTCCGTCCGGCGTATCTACTATTAGAGACATTCGATTCCGATCTGACACGGGTGAGACGACAGAACGTGTAGTCAGTATCAGATTGTCAATACACTCTAAAGAAGGAAGGAAGGTCGAGAGAAGCTCGACTTCCGAACGAAAGGGAAGGGCAGCTGCTCGTGAAGCTGCTGACCAAGCATGCTCAGATGTACCCAGGGCAGTACTCCGGCTGCACCCCGTGACACATCCCCCTCTTAAAACCGTGTATCGTCTCGATACACTGAAACCAGCGCTCGCAGCAAGCAAGCAGTATCCAAATTAAATCAAATCAAATGCCTCAAGCGGCATGCTCCAAGAACTTTTCTCGCTCCCAACCGATTTTTCCTTCTAGGACAGCGAGGCGCACAAGGCGTGCCGTTGCGCACTACCAACGGTGAGGGTTTTAACAGAGCTGACCGGATAATGTCGCAAGAGGTCACACGGTGACACCGACACGAGGACACCGACACGGTCAAAGACCGCTAGGTCCCACGCTGGGTTATACGGAGACACACTAAGCTCGTTAATCAAGTCTCCTGTCCTTAGCGGGCTGCAGACTAACAGCGTGACCAAGTCCCTCTATGTTCTCTAAGCCCGGCGCAATCCATCCTTGCGGCGGTGTGTAGTTGTTAGGTTTGTCCGCACTGGGGTTGAGCTAGTAGAAGTCCGCAACCAACTCTTGACAATGTGCCAAGTCTTCGGGTCTGAAAACTTCTGTCAAATCTCCTCCCTTCTATCGCAGGGTGTAGTATATGTTCTTCTACCGGCCCTTGCGCCGCGATAATACTACCTCTTTAACTTCCTATTCTTGTTCCCTATCGATGAGGTCGGGTGGTAGTGTAACGTTGTCGCGGTGCTGTGTGCCGTAGGGATCGTCGGCGACCGGTCGGAGAAGGTTAGTGTGAAAGACATCGTGGATCTGCGTTTGAAGGGCACTAAGATCGAGCTAGTAGACGTTAGTGAACAACACCTTTTTTACCTTAAATAGGCCGGCCTTCTTGTCGGCTAATTTCTTCGTTGCGCGCTTAGTGCGAATGTTACGCGTGTCGAGCCAGACTTGGTCGCCTTCTCAGTAGGTGCGGGCAACTTGGTAGGCATCGTTCTTCTCGCGGCGAGCTTGTGTTGCAATCAGGGTAGTCTTGCAATAGTCGTGGATAGATTAAAGTTCTTTGGCGAAGCGATCTGCGCTTGCCTAATCGATTCTCTGTGCGGCGGTGGGTAGCGGCTTGGCATCTACGTAACGAACTTGGATCTTAGGATTCCGACTAAGAGTTGCGAAGAAGGGCGACACACCGGTAGCTGCCTTCGCATTGTTGAGCGCGAATTTAGTAGTCCAGAGCTATCGAGCCCAGTCGTTCTGCGTGTAATTAACGTATGCGCGGAGGTATTGTTCTATAAGCTGATTCGAGTTCTCGCTCTGTCTATCTATTTGAGGGTGCTACGCCGTGCTGAAGTGTTGCTTTGTACCGAGGAGCTTACTTAGGCGGCGGTAGAAAGGATCGAGGAACTGCGTGCCTCTGTCTGAGACCGCATGGCGGAAGACGCCTTGTTAGCTGACCACATGCCGAAGGACCGCCTCGGCAGTTGTTTCTAGAGTTATGTCGGCCACCGGGATAAGGTGGCGTCGCTTGGTGAGCTGGTCCGTGACGACGAGGATGTTGTTGTATACCGGCCTATCGCTGTCGAGGGTGCTGTCCGGCAGCTGAACCACATAGTCTAGGGCGATGGAATCGTACGCTGCTGACGGTACCGGCAGTTGGCGGAGCTATCCTTAATAGGCCTCCCTTGAAGCCTTGGTGCGCTTGCAGGTCTAATAGTTGCGCGTAAAGCGTTCGCAATCTTCATAGAGTCCTGGCCAGTAGTAGTCTCGCGCGACAAGGTCATATGTGCGGTTTCGGCCAGGGTGTCCGGCTAATGGGGCGTCGTGGTAGTAGCGGAAGACTTTAGTGCGAAGATCTTCGTCCTTAGGAACGTAGACTCTGTCTTTGATTATAATCATTCTTCCTTGCTTGCGGCAGTCCCCGAGGGAGACGCGCGCGTTAAGCGTAGGTGGCAGTCGTAAGAGACCGTTGTCGAGAGCGGCCGAGATAGCCTATACGAGGTCGTCGTTGGCGTACGCCTTCTAAATCATCTCGTTAACAGAGAGGTCCTCATCCTCGAGAAAGCGCATAGCGCACTGTCGTTGGCGCAAAGCTCTATGCTCCTCCTCGCGCGCCCGGGCGGCGGCCAGCTCGGGTGACAGCTGCTCCGTCTTCAGGAGCGAGACATTGCGGTTATCGCGGTCGGCTATCTTATCTATGTCTTAGGAGCGCCTAGTTAGGGCGTCGACCTTGCTGTTCAGCTTGCCGGCCCGGTATTTAATCTGGAAGTCAAACTCTGCGAGGAATTCAGACCAACGAGCCTAACGGCGATTAAGTTGTTTTGTAGTTATAAAGTATTCCAAGCTCCGGTAGTCGGAGAAAACATACGTATAACCGGCGACTAGCTTAGGGCGCTATTCCTCGAAGGCCTTAACGATGGCCATAAGTTCTTTGTCGTAAATCTCGTAATTGTACTCAGCTAGGGACATCTTCTTGCTAAAGAACGCGATAGGGTGGAGGACGTCGTCCTCGTCGTATTATGAGAGCACCCCTGCCGAGACAGTGTCGGAAGAGTCGCATTCGAGGACATAGGGCTTTTTAGGGTTGTAGTGCGCGAGGACTGGGGCGGTAGTAAAGGCCACCTTCAAGGCTTCGAATGTAGACTGGCAGGCGGTCGTCCAGACGAATGTAGTCTTCTTCTTGGTACCGTCGATATTCTTCGCTCCTTGCCCCTTAGAAAGAGCCGTAAGGGGTCGTGCGATGGTCGAATAGTTACGCACGAATCGTCTGTAAAAGTTAGAAAGGCCGAGAAAGGCCTGTACATCCTTTAAGCAGAGGGGAGTCTCCTAGCTAGTAATAGCTTCAACCTTGCGAGGATCCATTTTTAATCCCTGGGTTATGATAATAATGCCTAAGTAAACTACTTCCGAAACGAAGAACTTGTATTTATCGATGTCGAGAGGTAGGTCGGCGTCCTGAAGTCGTTAAAGGACCTTGCGTACGTGCTCCACGTGCTCGTCGTACGAGTTGCTGTAGATAATCAGATTATCGATCTATGCAGATGCGAAGTCGTCGAGGTATTCGCCAAGGGTGCGGTTGATGTAAGCTTAAAACTGGGAAGGGGCATTTGTAAGGCCAAAGGGCACCACTAGGTACTCATAAGTACTATATCGAGACGTGAATGCTGTTTTCTACTCGTTACCCTCACGGATGCGGAGGCGGTTAAAGGCGGTGACAATGTCAAGAACTATAAAGATCTTGGCCTTGCCTATGCGAAGTAAGGTTTCCCGGATATGTGGCAGGGGATACCTGTTCTTGATCGTAATGGCATTAACGGCGCGGTAGTCGATACAAACGCGGATGCCACCATCACCCTTCTTAATAAGGAGCACTAGTGAACTGCAAGGAGATTTGCTCTTACGGATGACGCCCTTTGTAATAAGGTCGTCGATGTGCTTGCGTACGACTGCTAGCTCCCTCTCCCCTATAGGGTATGGCTTGCGGAAGGGGATCTTGGCTCTAGGCTCGAAATTAATGCCGAGGTCACCGTCTGCTCTGTGTGCAGGCAGGGAGTTAGGAAGAGACTCGGCTGCTCGCCGGTTAAACAAGTCCTTGTACGCGCTAAACTCCTCAGGCACATCCTGTGTGTAGTCCTTATCAGGCTTGCCCTTTATGTATTTCTCGAAGTCGGAAGGGCTGAGCTTACAAAGTCGAAGCGCTCTGTCGACTTCTCTGCATATTTGGTAAATCTCGTTCGGGAGACAGTCCTACACAAAGAAGCCCTCCTCGCCCCTCTATATCGCATCGTAGGCCTCGCTATTCGACACTTAAGAGACGGAGATAGATTCAAGGTTGATTTCGCGCCGTAAATTTGGTTGCAGATAGTCGGCGTTATCAGCTGTCGAGTTGAAGTAACGGATGCAAGGAGCACTAGCTAGCGAGTCGTGCGTGATATAGTCTGCGCAGCAAGGGCGGTCGAAGGTAATAGTACCCTCTAACCAGTCTATCTGAGGATTGTGCTTGCGGAGCTATGGGCCTCCTAGGACGAGGTCGTATTCGAGTTGTGTGACGAAGCAAGGAAGCTCCTTAGTGTGTCTATTCAGATTCAGCTCTACGCTTGTCTAGTTAGTAATTAGCGCTCCTATGCTGCCGTCCGTGTATGTAACATTAATCAGCTTGCTAAGGGGTTTCTTCCCTATTCTCGCGGCAAAGGCCGGACTGACGCAGCACGCGTCGGCACCGCTGTCTATGTGGATGCGAATCTTCTGGTTTCCTGCCAGCCCCTTAAACACGATGTGGTCTGAGATCTCTACTGGTGAAGCAGCGCGGAAGGCTGTTGCTGAGAGGTGTACTAATAAGTTAGCGGCCAGCTCTGGTGGCGGCTCATTAAGGTCGACGGCAGCCTAACGGAAGAAAGGCTCTTCGGTGTCTTCCTCGTCGTCGTCGTCGGATGAATCGACATCGCCGCCTATGTCTTGGGCCTGGCGAATCGCCCTTCGTTTGGCCTTTTTAGCTGCGCGGCGAGCACGCCGGTTGGGGCTAGTCGGGACCGGAGCCTTGTAGGGAACGCTCCTCCTGCTGGTGTACTCGCGAAAGCCAGTCTCCTTATGCGGGTCCGGCGGACGTGGTGGCACTGGTGGCACTGGTGATGAAGTGCCCGCTCCTAAGCCACTTAGGTGCGGGCGTGAGCATTTCCCGAGTCGGCTTCTGCGGGAACAGCAGTGTTGTCCAACTCTGCGGGCTGGGTGGTCGAGGCGTTCTGCCGAGTCTTAGTGTTGTTGCCGCGCTCTATGCGGTGCTTGAAGAGTGGGCAGTCAGTGCTGCCGCGGTTGTGTCCCTCGGTCTTGCATGCGAAGCATCCATTCGTCTCAGAGAGACGGTCCATCTCGGACTGAGTTATGGGCTTGTAAGAACGGCCGATCTTAGACTAGTCGTAGGCCTTGGTCATGCTATAGTTCATGCTGCTAAGGAGGCTGCGCTCCGGCTGTGACTTGTCCTTAGCCTTGTTGTTGCGGGTGCGACTACCGCCTCTATTGCCGCTAGCGGCAGCGGAGGGATCGTTTGCTTTCTGGCGGTTTAGGTCGATGTCGATTCGGCGCAGGTAGGACTTCATCTCCTCGGCGGTGGTGAAAGACCGCCTAATCAGGTATTGGCCAAAGCGGCTGTTCTTAACCGCGCGTGTTAAGTGGTAAGCCTCCTGCTCGGGGTTTTGATCGACGTACATGGCGCACTCGTCGAACTCGGACAGGAAGTCATCGAGATCTCCATTCTCAGCTAACTTAAGACTCCAGAACTTCCTCTGTATGTAAGAGTCTTTATAGTGCTTGCCGTAGAACACGGTAAGAAGCTCCAGCACTTCGGCGACAGACTTAAAGCCAGAGGTGTTTACTCGAGGTTGCAGCTTCTTCCAGGCTAGACCACTGGTCTGAGCTACGCAAGCGTCGATGCAATGCTCCATGTTGGTATAGTGGCTCGACTCGTACTGGAAGTGCTTGTTGATCTTCTGCTTCCACTCCGTAAACAGCATAGTATCCTTGTCCTTGTCTCTATGCCACTTGTCCGGCTTCTCGAACATAACCTTCTTGTGCTTGTGAGTAGTTCCGAATTCCGACAACACCGAGGCCACTGGCGAGGGAGCGCGCTGCTGTTGCTTCTTGTCGGCGATTAGGGCGCGGTAAGGCGTGCGTCCGCGGAACTCAGGTTGCGGCGGAATGCTTGAAGAGACTCGAAGGGGCCTAAGGGGAGTGGCCGTAGGGGTGGTGACTTGATGTGGGTGAACTGGGGTTGGGGTAACATCGCGCTCCTCGTCGTGACTGTTAAGGAGGTTGTCGAGCTCGTCTTCCTCGTCCTCTGACGAGTCCTCATCCGTCTTCGCGCGAATCTGTGGGGTGTTGATAGCAGCGCGCATCTTTTCGACACGGGCCTTCATGTTCGGGGTTTTGGTGTCCAGGAGTTTATCAAAGTGAGCACGAGTCATCTTATGCTCGGCGTAAAAGTGGTCGACGAAGGCCTCAACTTCGGACTCCAGACCTGCAATTTGTTCTTAAAGTTCCTCCTCGCGTTAGGCAGAGTCTTGTTCGCGTTGGATAGAATTAGCGAGCTGCTCGGCGGTGGACTCATTCTTGCGTTTCCAGGTATTGATATCCCGCTGGATTCCCTCGATAAACGCCTTGATCTTGCCGGCACGAGCCTCGTGTTTAGCAACCTTGTTAGTGAGGGAGCTATTCTGCTTTGTGAGTTCCTTAATCTTGCGCTCCAAATCCGCGTTTGCTTCACGAATCCGATTGAGCATTAGCTTAGCTCGAAAGAGCACGTCGTAGAAACGACCTCGACCTCCTGTAGTGTATTTGGTGTGGAAGTCGTCAGGATTGGCAAACTCGAACTAGGAGCGCTCGTATTTCCTCCCAGGGCGTCCCTCAGCATCGGTGACACCCTCCGCGAACGGGATAAAGTCCACCAGGTCGAAAGGACTAGTGTATTGTCCTAGTGCGTTGCGCAGTTCCTTTGAAGGTGGGGCTGGCTCAGAGAGGGAGTCTTCGTTATCCTCCTCCTCAGCATTGCTCTTGTGCTCGTATTGTTTACGAATCATCTTGTCCAGGTCGTCTTCGTCCTCAACCTCAGCCATCTCCTGTTGCTTAGGTGGGCGGGCGCGCATGGCGCTCTTCGCTCGATGCGCACTTGGGGCGCGAGGGTGCTGATTACCCTACATAGTGTTCTGGGACATAGTGTTCTGAGACGACGCCGTCGCGTACGAGGCTTGAGTCTCGACTTAAGACTGTGACTAGGCGGGACGTTGCACCGCGGGTTGCTAGGACTGGTTGCGCGTGTTGCTAGTAGACATTAGATCGAGGAAGGCTCTAGACCTGGATCGCTTTTGAGGTCTTGCGCGGGGCTTGGACTTAGACTTGGGCTGCTCTTGAGCCTAGAGTAACTCGTTCTTGGTCGATTCGTTGATCTGGAGTTCTTGGTTGTTTGCGTAGGCGCGCACTTCGTCGTCGCCTGTCATGAAGAAGAGAGAGGTTGTACCTACGCTGAATGGGCGCGTATACTCACTTTCTCGCGTTTGCTGATAGAATCAAGCTGCGGCGACCAGGCTGGATAGGCGGGTCGGGGCAGGATTAAAGCGAGAGTGTATAATGACACGGGTGAGACGACAGAACGTGTAGTCAGTATCAGATTGTCAATACACTCTAAAGAAGGAAGGAAGGTCGAGAGAAGCTCGACTTCCGAACGAAAGGGAAGGGCAGCTGCTCGTGAAGCTGCTGACCAAGCATGCTTAGATGTACCCAGGGCAGTACTCCGGCTGCACCCCGTGACACGATCGAGCTGCTTATATACTAGTCTATAAGTGCTTCCCGAATAGTTTAGGGAGTGCTATCTTCCCTTCGGCTAGAATTCCTCCTCTAGCGATCGTCGTCGTCTACTCCTCTCCCCTACTACGCCGTCGCCTTCGCATTCCTCTAAGCCTCCTACTGCTCTGTAGAGGTACTAGTTTTCTTCCTCCTGCTCCCCGGCTTTAAGAGGAAGTAGCCGCAGATCTAGGGTATATACCTTACATCTACTACTAGGCCTTCTAGATAGAGTTAATCGTCTAGTACGGAGCCAGTCCGGGCCTCGCCAGTCGCCTACGTCTCCTACGTCGTAGCGTAGCCTTTTAACGTCCTACCGATCGGACGCCTACTTTTATCTTGAGGGAAGAGACTCCTTTTCGATAGGGTAAACGCCTAATTTATCTTCGAGGGATAATCTCCGCTTTTACGTCCCAGGTCGACGGAGCTACTTTACGTCCTACCTATTAGACGGAGCCTTTTTATGTCCTACCTATCGGACCGAGCTACTTTACGTCCTACCTATCGGACGGAGCTACTTTACGTCCTACCTATCGGATGGAGCTACTTTACGTCCTACCTATCGGACGGAGCTACTTTACGTCCTACTTATCGGACCGAGCCTTTTAACGTCCTACTTAGGACAGTGTGCACTAGGTCTGTACCGCCGCTTCCTCCGCTTCCTCCTTCGTAGCTTCCTCCTTCGTAATCTTCGTCGAGATTCGCTCGAGGATCTCGTTAGCTCGCTCCTAGTATCCTATATTTAGAAGGAAGTCTACCTCAGTAAACTTCGTGTTCGTAGTGCCTATTTTCTTATACATCTTCTGCTTCGCCCGTCGTTCCTTCCTCGAGAGCTAGCTCGTCCTGTTTTCCTAGTAGCAAGTCTTATATCCTCAGATAAATTTGCTCGTACAGACGTAGAAACTATAGGTATAGAAGGTTCTACGCCGATACTAGAGGAAGCGCTTCTAGAAGGACCGCGGCGCCTTTAAAAAGTAATCGGCTCCTCGTAAGTCCCGCTTTAGGCGGCTTTCTTCCGGTATAATCCGGGTTAGGCTCCACTTCTTAGCCTCTTTAGCTATATCTTCCTCTCTCTCCTAGCGTAGGAACCGCTGGACAGAACGGTAGTCTTCGCTAAGGCTTCGGTCGCGAGGCCAGGACTCGGGTGTCTTACGGTACTTCTCGTAGAGCTTGTCCTCTGTTAAGCGCCGGAAGAACGCTTTAGGTTTCTAGATTAGTAATCCTAACTCCTGTAGCGGACTTTCTTCCGGAGCGTGCTTCTTTACGACCTAAAAGCTAGTTTTTAGTACCTTAAATCGCGAGGGTAGGGCGGAGATTCCTAGGAGATTGCGAGTAAAGTAAGGGTTAGAAGCATAACCTAAGATCTACTTCGTTAGCTTTGTAACGTCCTTAGTCGTCTTGTCCTAGAACTTAGGAGAGTCCTCGGCAAACGCCGCGAGGAGAGGCGCGCTATACTCGAACATTAGTGCGAGATACTGCCGATAGACTCGTAGGCGATGCGCGAAGCCCCAACTGTCTATGTCGAGGGTTAGGAAGTCGCTTCGTTTCCCGGCCTATTCGAGCCGGCTCTTAAGGTGCCTCCTTAAGTCAATCCCTCGCGCCGTTATAGGAAATCTAAGGTAGGTATATACCTCTCTCCTCGGTACCTCCGCACTAAAGAGGTAGATCGCCTCCTACGAAGACGCCGGCGCCAGATAGGCGCATTTTTTAATGTTTAGGGCGATGCGGTTAGTAGAGGACTAGCGCTCGAGGATCTAGATTAGTACACGTACCTCGTCTAAGTCGGTAGCGAGGAGAACACTATCATCGGCGAAGAACAGCGCGCGAAGAATCGGCGGCGCCGTAGGCATTACGTCGGAAGAGCCGGCTAGGGCGAGTATCCTAGGTTAATTTAAGTCCTCGAGCAAGCTATCGATAAAGATGTTAAATAGATAGGGCGAGAGGGGTAAGCCCTATAGAACTCCCCTTGTCCGCGGAAACCACCGAGAAGCCGTATAATCCGAAACGATAAAGGACTAGACATCGAAAAAGCAGAGGCTCGTAATTAGAGCTAGTATATTCTCCGGACATCTCCGCCGGCATAGAACGTCCGCGAGTAGTATATAATCTACAACGTTAAAGGCGGCTTAAAAATCGAGGAACACGGCGTATATAATCCGGCTCGATTCGAGGAGGGCGTAGACGACCGCGGCGTTCGTTATAGTAGAGTAGTAACTTCGAAATCCCGCCTAGTTAGGATATATCCTCGCCTATGTCCTACTATTAAAGCGCTAGAGGAGCAGGCGCTCGAAGACCTTTCGAAACATCGTTACTAGCGAGATCGGACGAACGTTATTAGCGTCCTTCGCCGGCATTATACTATCCTCCCGTCGGGTCTTGTCCTTAACGACTAGACAGACGATAGTTTCGTTCTAGCTCCGCGGCGTCTTACTATTCCGGAGATAGGAATTGTAGAGGGCAGCTAGGATCCGGAGGAAGCTCGTTATCGCGAGGGTTTTTATTAGATAAATGTATACCCTATCGTTTCCGTAGGCCTTCGTAGCATCCTAGTAAGTAAGCTCCTACATTATCTTGTCGATCGAGAAGGAGAGCGAGGCGGATCGATCGTCGATAGGAAACATCTCCTATACCGGGAGGGTCGCCGTCGAGACAAATCGACCGGCAAATCCCTCCGTTACCTCGTCGATTACCGTTATCCTTCTCGCCTTCGCCGCCGGGGTCGGCACTAGTAGTGTATTCTCGTTCGCACAGCGCTACGCTCTACCATAAGGTAGTTTGGGGTTAGGGTTGGGCGGTCTCCGCAAGCTGAAGCCGGCTTTCGGCACCGCTAATTGGTCCAGCGATCTGAAGCCGCCTTTCGCGACCGCTAATTCGTCTACCGGTCGCGGGGTCCACACCCTTACTTTTTCTAATACACCGAGACGACGAGGACGCACCTATATACCGCCCTACTCCCGGTGTAGCTTTAGTTCTTACTTAATTCCCTCCTATAAGAGGTCGCTCGGAGCGATGCCTAGGTGAGCGGTTTACTAGTCTCCGCGGTCGCAAGCCGCCTTCGATGCTGCTACCCGCGAACGTCGGTCGTAGACTTAGCGAGAGCTTCGCGTACGGCAACGATAGGATGCTCTTGTAGACACCCTACAACCGTAGGTACTAGTCGCAGCCGGACCATCTGTCGTCGTAGGACCATCCGTCGTAGCGAGCGCGGCGTAGTAGGAATAGCACTGTCCGACCGAGCTCGTAGAAGACGCCCCGGAGACAGCTATCCTTAGGAGGAGCCCTCGGAAAATCGCTCCTAAACCTCCTTCGCACGTAGCGCTACTATATAGACTAGTCGACGAGTCCGACTGGAACACCCTCGTTAGAGGCATCGCAGCGACAGGTATCCGCGCTAACCAGCAGGCCGTGCCCCTACTACCAGTTATCGACGAATCTAAAATAGCCTAGGAGCCCGACCCTCTACTACCGGTTATTAACGAATTCGAGTTACTAGTTATCGACGAGTTCGAGTCGGACTAGGAGCTTGGCCCTCTATTACCGGTTATCGACGAATTCGAGATAAATTAGGACCTTAACCCTTCCGACCTCGACAACTAGTCGCTTACCGCTTACGCAGAAGAAGACGAGGAAGAAGAGGAGCAAGAAGAGGATTACGTCGAGGACAACTTTTCGGATACATATAGCAACTAGTTAGTTACTTTAGGTAGTAGCGCTACCGACGAGGACGAGAGGGTAGGGACAAGGCATACTACAATACCGGTTATTAACGAGCCCGAGACATAGGAGCCTGTTCCTTAGGATCCTAACGACTAGTCGCTTACCGATAGCAACATAGGAGAAGAAGAAGAAGGAGACGTCGAGGACGATTCGTCGTCGCATACTAGTAGCGACCGGTCGAGCGTACGAGGTAGTAGAGGGACAGATTAGGATAAGAGCGAAGAGGTAAGGAACACTACAACTCCCTATACTATTCAGACACTCTAAAGAGCCTTTCGCTATAGCAGCTACAAGTGTTCCCAGGCAATAGGAGATAGCGCTAGTCTAGAGAGGCAGGGGACCGGTCAAACGCTCCGCTAGTTCTACTGTAACTAGAGCCTTAAGGTTACTAGAGAAAGCGATAAGGAGAGTTAAGACCGGTCCCCGGATAGAGATACAAACATAGAGGAACGATGTACGATTCCCGATATAATGCGACATATTACAGAGCATAGAGTTCTCCCGGTCTACAGTTAAGACTAGATCCGCTATATCGCATAGGAAAGACTCCTCGCTAGCAGTACTAGTGCACCGGATAATAACCGACCGGTCCTATTGCTCGAGCGGTCCTGTCTAATATACTACTATAAGGTAGTTTGGGGTTAGGGTTAGGCGGTCTCCGCAAGCTGAAGCCGGCTTTCGGCACTACTAATTAGTCTAGCGATCTGAAGCCGCCTTTCGCGACTACTAATTCGTTTACCAGTCGCGGGGTCCACACCCTTACTTTTTCTAATATACCGAGACGACGAGGACGCACCTACATACCGCCCTACTCCCGGTGCAGCTTTAGTTCTTACTTAATTCCCTCCTATAAGAGGTCGCTCGGAGCGATGCCTAGGCGAGCGGTTTACTAGTCTCCGCGGTCGCAAGCCGCCTTCGATGCTGCTACCCGCGAACGTCGGTCGTAGACTTAGCGAGAGCTTCGCGTACGGTAACGACAGGATGCTCTTATAGACACCCTATAACTATAGGTACTAGTCGCAGCTGGACTATCTGTCGTCGTAGGACCATCCGTCGCAGCGAGCGCGGCGTAGTAGGAATAGCACTGTCCGACTAAGCTCGCAGAAGACGCCCCGGAGACAGCTATCCTTAGGAGGAGCCCTCGGAAAATCGCTCCTAAACCTCCTTCGCACATAGCGCTACTATATAGACTAGTTAACGAGTCCGACTGGAACACCCTCGTTAGAGGCATCGCAGCGACAGGTATCCGCGCTAACTAGCAGGCCGTGCCCCTACTACCAGTTATCGACGAATCTAAAACAGCCTAGGAGCCCGACCCTCTACTACCGGTTATTAACGAATTCGAGTTACTAGTTATCGACGAGTTCGAGTCGGACTAAGAGCTTGGCCCTCTATAACTAGTTATCGACGAATTCGAGACAAATTAGGACCTTAACCCTTCCGACCTCGACGACTAGTCGCTTACCGCTTATATAGAAGAAGACGAGGAAGAAGAGGAGCAAGAAGAGGATTACGTCGAGGACAACTTTTCGGATACATATAGCAACTAGTTAGTTACTTTAGGTAGTAGCGCTACCGACGAGGACGAGAGGGTAGGGACAAGGCATACTACAATACCGGTTATCGACGAGCCCGAGACATAGGAGCCTGTTCCTTAGGATCCTAACGACTAGTCGCTTACCGATAGCAACATAGGAGAAGAAGAAGAAGGAGACGTCGAGGACGATTCGTCGTCGCATACTAGCAGCGACCGGTCGAGCGTACGAGGTAGTAGAGGGACAGATTAGGATAAGAGCGAAGAGGTAAGGAACACTACAACTCCCTATACTATTCGGACACTCTAAAGAGCCTTTCGCTATAGCGGCTGCAAGTGTTCCCAGGCAATAGGAGATAGCGCTAGTTTAGAGAGGCAGGGGACTGGTTAAACGCTCCGCTAGTTCTACTGTAACTAGAGCCTTAAGGTTACTAGAGAAAGCGATAAGGAGAGTTAAGACCGGTCCCCGGATAGAGATACAAACATAGAGGAACAATGTATGATTCCCGATATAATGCGACATATTGCAGAGCATAGAGTTCTCCCGGTCTACAGTTAAGACTAGATCCGCTATATCGCATAGGAAAGACTCCTCGCTAGCAGTACTAGTGCACCGGACAATAACCGACCGGTCCTATTGCTCGAGCGGTCCTGTCTAATATACTACCATAAGGTAGTTTAGGGTTAGGGTTGGGCGGTCTCCGCAAGCTGAAGCCGGCTTTCGGCACTGCTAATTGGTCTAGCGATCTGAAGCCGCCTTTCGCGACCGCTAATTCGTCTACCGGTCGCGGGGTCCACACCCTTACTTTTTCTAATACACTGAGACGACGAGGACGCACCTACATACTGCCCTACTCCCGGTGCAGCTTTGGTTCTTACTTAATTCCCTCCTATAAGAGGTCGCTTAGAGCGATGCCTAGGCGAGCAGTTTACTAGTCTCCGCAGTCGCAAGCCGCCTTCGATGCTGCTACCTGCGAACGTCGGTTGTAGACTTAGCGAGAGCTTCGTGTACGGCAACGACAGGATGCTCTTGTAGACACCCTACAACTGTAGGTACTAGTCGCAGCCGGACTATCTGTCGTCGTAGGACCATCCGTCGCAGCGAGCGCGGCGCAGTAGGAATAGCACTGTCCGACCGAGCTCGCAGAAGACGCCCCGGAGACAGCTATCCTTAGGAGGAGCCCTCGGAAAATCGCTCCTAAACCTCCTTCGCACGTAGCGCTACTATATAGACTAGTCGACGAGTCCGACTGGAACACCCTCGTTAGAGGCATCGCAGCGACAGGTATCCGCGCTAACTAGCAGGCCGTACCCCTACTACTAGTTATCGACGAATCTAAAACAGCCTAGGAGCCCGACCCTCTACTACCGGTTATTAACGAATTCGAGTTACTAGTTATCGACGAGTTCGAGTCGGACTAGGAGCTTGGCCCTCTATCACCGGTTATCGACGAATTCGAGACAAATTAGGACCTTAACCCTTCCGACCTCGACGACTAGTCGCTTACCGCTTACGCAGAAGAAGACGAGGAAGAAGAGGAGCAAGAAGAGGATTACGTCGAGGACAACTTTTCAGATACATATAGCAACTAGTTAGTTACTTTAGGTAGTAGCGCTACCGACGAGGACGAGAGGGTAGGGACAAGGCATACTACAATACCGGTTATCGACGAGCCCGAGACATAGGAGCCTGTTCCTTAGGATCCTAACGACTAGTCGCTTACCGATAGCAATATAGGAGAAGAAGAAGAAGGAGACGTCGAGGACGATTCGTCGTCGCATACTAGCAGCGACCGGTCGAGCGTACGAGGTAGTAGAGGGACAGATTAGGATAAGAGCGAAGAGGTAAGGAACACTACAACTCCCTATACTATTCGGACACTCTAAAGAGCCTTTCGCTATAGCGGCTGCAAGTGTTCCCAGGTAATAGGAGATAGCGCTAGTCTAGAGAGGCAGGGGACCGGTTAAACGCTCTGCTAGTTCTACTATAACTAGAGCCTTAAGGTTACTAGAGAAAGCGATAAGGAGAGTTAAGACCGGTCCCCGGATAGAGATACAAACATAGAGGAACGATGTACGATTCCCGATATAATGCGACATATTGCAGAGTATAGAGTTCTCCCGGTCTACAGTCAAGACCAGATCCGCTACATCGTATGGGAAAGACTCCTCGCTGGCAGCACCGGTGCACCGGACGATAACCGACCAGTCCTATCGCTCGAGCGGTCCTGTCTAACATACCAGCAGCGGCCCTTTACGATAACGCGCCGGTGGGATATTGATGCCCTATTCCTACCACTGACCTCACTTGCAGCCCATCGGCATGGCATCTAGTTCTGTTACCAGCCACGGTTTACAAAGACTCTTTCTAGCAACTGGCACACACCTGTCGGCCGGTCAGGCATCCGCCCAACGACGTGCAAGCACTTCCGGCTCGCCCGTGGCTTCGGTGCTACCGGCTTCGATACCTACATCTTCTTCCCAAACCTACCTTTGCTATCTACAAAGCGGCAACGAGCGGTCGACAAACAGCGCCGCTGCTACCTTAACCGGATCTAGCAAGCGCATTTTATTAACGAAATCTTTATACCTGCCCTCGAAGACACCTACCTAGACGACATTCTCCAGTACCATCCTCGCACTTTCGAACAGGCGTATGACCGGTCCCACGCTCGCCAGCGGCAGTCGATTCGGTCGACCAACCGGTCGTTTAGCGAGCTATTCTACGACCTTCCAAATACATGGCCGAGCGATCAGGCCCGGCGTCCTAGGGCACCACCGCTCGCGCGTCTCTGGACCCGTATTTGTGAACGCCTAGCAGACGACGAAGAGGACTGGCAGGAAGCAGAACTGATTACAGTGCGCTACGGCTGTAAGCTCGAGCTCCGTGAGACGTCTGTCGCCAGCCTTCGGCAAGTGGTCGACTAGTCCCTTGAACGACAATTCGACAAGGAGTACATTGACTTCGACACTGCCTTCGTAGATCTTGCGTTTGAGGACCTAGCCCACCAACCTACAAACCGGTCGAGGGTTCATCGAGAACCCCTCGTTCTACTCCGCCGTACGAACTGCAACGAATACCAAGCCAGCCGGCTTAATATAAAGCCAGAGCTCTACCAGTGGAGTGGGACCTTTGACAGTACTACAGTTCGCGGCGAATCAAAGCGCGAATCACCTGAGCGTTTAGGCGGTGTCGCCTTTATGCAAGGGTACAACAACATTAAGGATCTCTTTGCACCAGTCGACCGGTCGACCGAACCTCTGTTCTCCCAGCCAGTATACAGCAGCCTCGCCTTCTCGCAGAGTGCAGCCGATAAAGCCCAGGCGGTCTCCCGGCGAGGGCAGGCTGCTAAGGCTCCACAGCGCCGTCGCATCTTTGCAGCGTTCAAGCATGAAGTCCGGTCAGTCCACCGCTCGCTCCAGTCGTGCGAGGACAGTCCATACGGCTTCGGGGTCCGAGAGGAATATCGGATATCCTGGGACTTATTTCAGAAAGCACAAGTCCCTGCCGGTCTCGATCAACCGGCTCTTGTACAGCATACGAATAGACAGACACACTGGCCCTTCTTTGTGCTCGAGAGGCGCGATGTGCTCTGCTATATCCGGACCCAGATTAACCGCTGGCTGTATGCAATCTGTGCAGTCCTGTCTACACTCCCGCGGACTGGTCACTCTACCGGTAGCGACACTATCGATGTTCAACAGAGCCTAGCCTCGGCTTTCTTGACCGCCCTTCTCGACATCCTTGCGTTTACTACGAACAGCCGCAACATACGGCGTCACCATCGGCTAGAGAAAGACCGGTATGAGCGGTCTCGTGGAGTGCGTACGCCCCAAGATCGCCGTGGGCTAGCTCTCCTACAGACCCTTCGTCGCACCAACCTCTGCTGGCTCCCAAACGACATGTTCGACTGGATTCAGCTACGGTTCCAATCAGGCGTTCTGTTACAGACGGCATATGCAAACGACTTCCTCCGGCAGAAACTCCGGTCGACTGGTCAGGGCCGTCTCCATATGGCCTTTGAGACCCAGGTACAGACGCTAATAAGTCAGTTGGCCGGACATGTGCAGGCCGGCGACGCCGAACTCTACCGCGCTGCGTTAAACAGAACCCTAAGGGAACTCGCACGGCTATGTGTATTCCGCTACTGCAACTGTCTTCTCTCGACGCTATCTACACCGGTTAAACGGTTGGGGAACATGCCCCGTTTGCCGTATATTAACAACCCCGACGAAGTATCTCCACAGGAACGTATAGGACTCGAAGGCCTTTCCTACGACCTCATCGATCGGGCGACCGGTCGAGATCCCTGGGTCTCCCCGATTAGAGACGGCGGTAGGCAGGCGACCGGTACTGGCGGCTTCTCTGCCTGGCCAAACACCTGGGAAACACGCATTCAGCTCCTCTTTGACTAGGACGATGGATTCCCTCGTACATGGGACAACCGCCCATGGCGGGTATGGACTCGCTACTGCTACGATGCACTAAAGACTATCCCTGGCAATTCACCCTACACAGGCAGACCGGTCAGTCCGAGGATAGCGGAAAAGTGGAGGACGAACTTTGCGTTATACGCTACTAGATACCTCCGGGTCCTGCCCTTATACGAGAGCGGCAAGCTCTACCAGACTTGCCAACTACCGGCGTTTACTCAACCCCCAGCCCCAGCCCGACCTCGCCCGAGTTCAGACAACGATTCACCGCCTCCAAGGACCCGTCGACCGGTCGTATACGAGACATCAATCAGGTGGATTGCAGCTTTTCCGTCCAACCTAGAACAAGCCCACGAAGAGGGGAAGACCCCGAAATGGGAAGCCCTCCGTACATGGCGAAAAGACCCAAATCGAGATGAGCCACGTTACGACGGCTGGCACATCGCACGTCAGTACAGGGCCCATCCAGAGTACTTCTCTGGGGCGAATCTAGACCTCGGTAGTCCGGTCAACGAAGCAGCACGTGCAATGGCACGGGGCACTGAGGGTAGCGAAGGAGGCAGTTCTGACGAGGCAGACGAGTGAAATTACCACCCCCAATCGCAAAACCAGTGTAACCATTGAATCCGCCTCAAAATTCCACCCTATTCCTGGAAATCCAGCTCCGTCACCTCCCAACCTGCTAATCTTATGCTCTGCAGCTTATAAAAAGCCGGAGGTAAAGGGTCCATTCCACTCAGCCATTTGACCTCCGGGAAATTGTTGGGTATATATTTTTCAGGAATCTGCATGTGCTCAGATTTACACGTTCTTGAGACGCCTCATGCAACCCACTGGTCGACACGTCCAGGCCGATAACGAAGCGGCTGACAGACACAGTGGCCTAACGGCTGGCTATTCAGGGCGCGCACAGAAGCAGTTCGGCTGACCCTGTGTGCCAGCAGGGTTGTGCTCCATATGTCACTACATGCGCCATTGCGACATGTAGGTCCTCTATTCTGTAATGCTCCTCTTGAACTTGTGGGTTTCACCCGATCGGGAAGTCGCAGACTTCCAAGTGCAGAGGCACCGCGTCGATACGGTTTACCACAAGTTCAAGAGGGGGAAGAATTAAATCTTTTGCGAGATTCTTATCTTTTGTCGAAGGAAGAGGGTCGAGTCCAGCACACCGCGAGCGCGGTGTCGTAGTTTTATATCGTACGATAGATAAACAGGTATCCAGTAGTCGTATCCAGTATCTAGTAGTCGTATCCAGTATCCGGTAAAGGTAAGGGCCCGGGCAATGGCCGGATCGACAAACGGACGACGGCGTTGGAATCGCGCGGGTCGATTACCCCATCCTAGCCACCGGTTTTGCTCTACCTCGCCGTCTCAAATATCGTCCCCGGGGCGACCCTGACCAACGCCTTCGAAAACCGGGTAGGTGTTGGCCTGAGGGTGTTGGCGGCGATATCTCTACGGGCAATGGCCGGATCGACGAACGGACGACGGCGTTGGAATCGCGCGGGTCGATTACCCCATCCTAGCCACCGGTTTTGCTCTACCTCGCCGTCTCAAATATCGTCCCCGGGGCGACCCTGACCAACGCCTTCGAAAACCGGGTAGGTGTTGGCCTGAGGGTGTTGGCGGCGATATCTCTACGGGCAATGGCCGGATCGACGAACGGACGACGGCGTTGGAATCGCGCGGGTCGATTACCCCATCCTAGCCACCGGTTTTGCTCTACCTCGCCGTCTCAAATATCGTCCCCAGGGCGACCCTGACCAACGCCTTCGAAAACCGGGTAGGTGTTGGCCCGAGGGTGTTGGCGGCGATATCTCTACGGGCAATGGCCGGATCGACAAACGGACGACGGCGTTGGAATCGCGCGGGTCGGTTACCCCACCTTGGCCATCGGTTTTGTTCTACCTCGCCGTCTCAAATATCGTCCCCGGGGCGACCCTGACCAACGCCTTCGAAAACCAGGTAGGTGTTGGCCTGAGGGTGTTGGCGGCGATATCTCTACGGGCAATGGCCGGATCGACGAACGGACGACGGCGTTGGAATCGCGCGGGTCGATTACCCCATCCTAGCCACCGGTTTTGCTCTACCTCGCCGTCTCAAATATCGTCCCCGGGGCGACCCTGACCAACGCCTCCGCGAAAACCGGGTAGGTGTTGGGCGAGGGTGTTGGCGACGATATCTTCACGGGCGATGGTCGGATCGACAAACGGACGACGGCGTTGGAATCGCGCGGGTCGGTTACCCCACCTTGGCCATCGGTTTTGTTCTACCTCGCCGTCTCAAACTTCGCCCCCGGGGCGACCCTGACCAACGCCCAACGCCCTCGAAACCCTGGGGGGCGTTGGTCCGAGGGTGCTGGCGGCGATATCTCGGCGGGGAGAGGTCGGACGGCGGAACGGACGACGGCGTTGGAGTCGCGCGGGTCGGTTACCCCGTTTCGCCCTCCGGATTCTTCCTAGCTCGCCGTCTCAAATCTCGCCCCCGGGGCGACCCTGACCAACGCCTCCGCGAAAACCGGGTAGGTGTTGGTCGAGGGTGTTGGCGACGATATCGTCACGGGCGATGGTCGGATCGACAAACGGACGACGGCGTTGGAGTCGCGCGGGTCGGTTACCCCGCTCTGCCCATCGGATTCTTGCTACCTCGCCGTCTCAAAATCCGCCCCCGGGGCGACCCTGACCAACGCCTTCACGGCCTCGGTCGAGGGTGTTGGCGCCGGCATCTCCGCGGATACTGGTTGGGTCGACAAAGGGACCACGGCCTTGGAATCGCATAGCCGATAGTACTAAGTACCTCCTTGCTATTTCCCTTGGTACGTACATTCCTACCCACTATAAAGCTCCCGGTTCAATCGAGAACAGAGGTGGAGCTGGGGCATTCTCCGTTCTCCTTATTGTTCTCTAGATAAGATGCTTAAAGCTAGGATCCCGGCGAGGCAATCCCAGTACGACGTTTGTTAGGTGTCGGTAGATACCTATGCTCTAGTGGAGAAGGGGGCGGTGGATGAAGAGATTGTTGCCATGGAAAGGAGGGGATAATCCAGTCCGAGAAGTCTAGATTCGGTAGGGTATCCGGAAAGAGACTCGGTCTAGGATGCTCGGAGAAGAAACCTTCAGGTTTGTATAGCCTACCCTCTTCTTAGGTACATAATCTGGCGGTTTAGGGTTATATAGTATAGTAATACTAGAACATAGACGGCCGAACAGACTGCACCTTCACGCGGTGGCCGTCGTAAGTACCTTCCTCGGAAGGGAAACCAAGACAGTCTGGAAGAAACCTCCTCGAAAACCTCTCGAAATCCGCCCGAAATCCTTCTCGAAATCCGCCTCGAAATCTTTCTCGAAATCCTTCTCGAAATCCTCCTCGAAATCTACCTCGAAACACAAGCTACAGAACAACAGCACGATTCGAACGCCCTCTACGCTACAAACGCTATAAACAAGAAGAAGAAGAAGAAGAAGAAGCAGTCCACTCTGCCCTATACGCGCACCTCCTCGAAATCCGAACCGAAATCGCATGTCCCTTCTCTAGAGACTTCGTCACCCTCGAAGGAAGCATACATGCACTTCAAAGAGCTGGAACAGTCGGTGGAATCCACAACTCTGCGATCAACCTGCGTAGCTGTATGCGTTTGGAAGCGTTGCAGTTCCACAAAGGCATATTGAGGACAAGAGAAGACAGCGAGTTGGACAGCTGCTTTGCATTCGAATTTTGCATTCGAATTTGCAGCGTGTGTGTGTGTGCGAAGCGGAAGGATCCGCTGAAAATTCTGCAAAAGCTTGGCGCGAAAATTCTGCAGCCTTGGGCTGCAACACTCGTTTGATTTCCTTTGTCTCGCGTTTGAAGTCCTTTGGCATTGCCTTAGGCACGGGGTCTCCCCTAAGGTCAAAGAATACCGAAAAATCTGATTGTAACTAGATCTACTGCTTTGCCTTTATGGCAAAGCCGTCCTACATAGTCTTGGACTCCGAAAGGACGTAAATGGAACAAACAAACAAACAAACAAACAAACAAACATACTAGAACATAGGATATAGCGGGTCTTTAGTATAGGGCGTAGTCGTTTTAGAGTATAGCGTAGAGTAGTTTAAAGTATACTAGTATCTAGATATATACTATACCGGCTTTACTCTATATACTCGGGAGGTCTCTAAATATATAGTATAGAGTATAGGCGCCTAGAAGTACAAAGCTTATAGTCGTAGAGCATTAGACCCTAACCCCAGTAGATTAATGCTTTTAGTATAGCTCTTATATATAGTATACCTTAACTAGGGTAGGAGGGTGTAGATATAATATTAAATATATACTACCTCCACTTCCTCTTAGGGTACTTAGAGCTACGATAACGAAGTAAATTAAGGATCTACGGTTAACGCGAAGCGTAACCTACTTATAGCGTAGCTCGGGTCGACGAAGTCGACCCGAGCGGAGCTATAAGGCGATTTTTCGCGAAGCGACGAGTCGTTCGAGAGGGCTTCGGGGATTTTTCTATAAGCCCTTAAGGCTTATAGATTAAGGAAAAAATAAGAGACGTCGAAAAAGTACTCTCTTCGGGAAGCTAAAATTATTTTAAGATAATCGGTATTCTAGATATAATTTTCTAGAGCTTACTATAATTTAGAATCCTTAGCTAGTATTTTTATTAGAATTAGAATACTTAAAGAAAGAAGAGAAAAATAGAATAAGGGCTAGAAAAAAAGATTAGAGCTTAGAAAAATTAAGAGTAGATATCTACGTAAATAGCCTACCTTATATATAACTCGGGTATACCCGGTAAAGACAAAGGTTTTTCGACGGTTAACCCGAGGTTCCGTCTAGGAGTATAGACGGGTACCTAAACCTCGGGTTAGCCGAAATCCGAGACCGGGAATCGACTCTACGGGGTCGATTTAGTCTAGAAGTACTCTACTACTATATATCGAAGATACTTCTACTAGTAAATAATCTAGAAGGAAAGAGTCGGAGATAAGGTAGAGTTAAGAGTAGGGTAAACCTACTACCTATACTATATACTCGGGTTAACCGAAAGCTAGGGGTTAGAAAGGGTTCTACGGGTATAGAGTAGTCTATAAATAATCTATTACGGTCTCTAGGTAAAGATAAGATCTTAGACTATAGAGTATAAGAGGTATAAGTAAGAACAAGAGAGATATCCTTAGGTACCTTAGCTAGAGTAAACAACGTCTTAGACCCCTCTACCTAGTAATAGTAAGGGTTCCTAGGGTTTACTTTAGTTTAAAAGTACCCTACTATAGTATCTTTTAGTAGGTCTTGGCTTATAATATATACGGCAAAAGGTAAAGGGAAGCGCGGGTCTATTACTCGTCTATACCTCGATAAGACGTCTATACTACGGGAGCACCTCGATTTTATCGTAGGAATCGATTCTACGGGTACGAATTACTCTAGAAACAATCTACTTAAGTCTCTCTTAGTCGGTCTTGTCCTATAATATATACGGTAAAAGGTATAATGAAGTATAGGTCTATTACTCGTCTGTACCTCGATAAGACGTCTATACTACGGGAGCACCTCGATTTTATCGTAGGAATCGATTCTACGGGCACGAATTACTCTAGAAACAATCTACTATAGTATCTCTTAGTCGGTCTTGTCCTATAATATATATAGTAAAAGGTATAAGGAAGTGCGAGTCTATTACTCGTCTATACCTCGATAAGACGTCTATACTACGGGAGCACCTCGATTTTATTGTAGGAATCGATTCTACGGGCACGAATTACTCTAGAAACAATCTACTATAGTATCTCTTAGTCGGTCTTGTCCTATAATATATATAGTAAAAGGTATAAGGAAGTGCGAGTCTATTACTCGTCTACACCTCGATAAGACGTCTATACTACGGGAGCACCTCGATTTTATTGTAGGACTCGATTCTACGGGTACGAATTACTATAGAAGTAACCTACTATAGTATCTCTTAGTTCGTCTTGTCTTATAATATATACGGCAAAAGGTAAAGGGAAGCGCGAATAGGTTACTCTTCTATACCTCGATAAGACGTCTAGACTATAGCTATACCTATATCTACTAAAGTAAATCGATAGGAGGGGTTAAAAGAGGTCTAGAAGAACCTTAGTACGGTCTCTCTTAGGGTATCTTAGAATATTATACTATAGTAAAAGGTCGTATACTAGATACCGTTACTCGTATAACTCTTATATTCTATTACTTATCCCTACAACTTTAGGGAGGTGTTTAAAAAGCCTTAGAACTTATAAACTATATAAAACTAGTCCCTAAGACTCGTAGGAGTAGGGTTTATAAGGTAGGATAGCTAAATATCTACTTCGGACCCGAGGTAAAATCCGGGTATTAACTTCGGAAATTTATTACGGAACCGTTTTAAGAGCCTTTAAGCTGAAATTTGGATATAATATAGACTTAATACTCTACTTTTTGAAACAAAATCTAAAGTGTACTATAAAAGTCTAATCGCAGTAAGAATCCAGCCTCCTAATCCCTGTCATTATCGGGGACAACCCTTACCTTTTAATACTATCTAGCGGTATATAGGTAGTGTTAGGGCTTAGGATTACGTCTTTAGGACTAAATTATAATATAAATAAGTATAGTAGTGTAACAGGTTGCTTACGTAACTTATAATTAGCTAGAAGTCTTAGCTCGGGTAAACCGGATAAAACCGCTTACTACTATAGAAGTAGGGTAGGTATTAGGGTATACCTAATGAAATCTTACGCGTTAGGGTTAAATATAACCCTAATAAACATATTTTTACTAACATCCTTAGTAGGCTATACGTAGAGCGAGATACGTTCCCTCTACGCGCCCTCTCTCTGTTTTAGAGCTTTCTTAGCTAGGATAGCTATAGCTAGACCCTACCTTGATGTCCGCTACGTACGCATATACGTAGCGCTTACTCTCCTTCTCTTTCTCTTCCTTTCTTCTACAACAACACAGCCAAAATGCTACTCAGGTAAGAAGACTTCTTCTACTACTCTTTCTTTACTAATAGTACTAGGAGCCCAAGAACACAGACCGAGCCTACAAAGGCCTACAAGGAGTGGTCTACGGTAGACCCGAGCAAGATCCTAATCCCGATATGCCTTGTACACAACAAAGAACAAGAAGAACAGAACAAGAAGAAAACAGAAGAGCTAAATGCTCTTCTAGGTAGGTCTACTACCTAGACCTGTTCTACTATATAAACTAACATATATAATAGAGTCTACGACTGCTCGCATCGCACAGATCGAACAAGAGAAGAGAGAGCAAGAGGAAGCCAGCCGTAAGAAGATAGAGGAGCTAGAAGCTTCTCTAGGTAGGTCTACTCTCTAGACCTATTCTACTTAATAAACTAATATATATTATAGCTTACGCACACGAAACAGTCTTCTACGCGCAGCAAGAGACCGCGGCCCTTTACTACCAGATGAGTAAGCCTCCCCTATCTTATAATATACTTATATCTTTACTAATACTTTTATAGAGACGTTGGAAGAACAGGTGCCTAAGGCCCCTTTCAAACAGGGAGCAGAGGATCCAATGCTCTCTATCGAGTACCCGATCGACGAATTCGTAGAGCCTATGGATCTAGAGTAGATATACTAGTAGATCTAAGGGTAGAGATTGAAATTTAAGGCGTTAGGGTGAAACTTTCCTTCTAGACGGCCTATCTTAGGCTCTATCCTCTACTATAGTATCTTTTAGTTATCTAGAACTCTTTATTAGTATATTAACTCGTTTACTTTTTAATCTTATACCTATAGCCCGGCTCTACGTCTTATTATAATATCCGGAAGTTATAGGTATTAAAACCGAAACGAGGGAAGCCTCCTACCGGTTCTACCTTATACTAGCTCTTATCTACTCTCCTATATACTAAGGTTATCTAGACTATTAAGTAACCCTAGATTAATAAGGTAGTACCTAGTATATTAAAGCTCTAGTACCTCTAGACGTTAGAGTTATATACGGTAGAGAGACTAAGTATCTATTAACTTCCTTAGATAATAGCTTATTAATTACCTCGACCGATAGCTCGTTTATATATATTATACTAAGATATATATACTATCTATCTATGCTACTACTACTTCTAGGCTTATAACTATTAGAACAAATAAGTAGATAAAGGGTTATAAAGCTAAGTAATCTATCTACGAAGGGGAGTCGAGGCCCTTATATCCCTATTATATATATAGATAGAATAGCCCGTAATATACTACGTAGGGTGCCCTATTTCGTTTCTAGGGTTCGAGCTATATCTAGTAGGTCCTAGGTCTCCCGATATAGTCCCCCTATCTCTTAATATAGTCCTTATATCTCCCCTAATAGCGTATATAGCGCTAGTCGGATAACTATCTTCGACCTAGATACCTTATTACCTTAGTATTCTCTTAGACCGATAGAGTAAGTAGATAGAAAAGTTTAGCCTAGTTTAGTACCTATCCTCTTTCTCCTCGATATACCATTTCTTCCTTTATACTATATCTATTAAGACTCTCGATATTAGGGTATCCTCGTAGTACTTTAACTTAGCCTCTCGATCTCCTCCTTAATAAGTAGAAACTCTTCCGACGTAAGATCAAATATATATCTATCTAACATTATTAGAGGCTGTTCGGTTCCTATAATAGCTTACCCGTATTAGTATAAGACGTTTGTTAGGGATATAGAGGAATAATACCGTTTAACCGTAGTTTAAAGTAGAGGTTCTTTACTACTTGCTCGAATTCCTTAGCTAGAGTCTCGTCGCTAGTCTGTCTACATTCTTCTCGTATTCTATCTAGAATAAAGTAGAGATCCGTAGGCATTCTAGTCGTTACTTCTATCGGTAGTAGAAAGTACTAGAGAATATTAGCTATCTAGTATTAGGCTCTTAGAAAATGTACCTACCTTAGGCATTCTATTAAGCCTATTTAGTACTAAGAGGAGTTCTATTCCTTTATAGAATAGGTAGAGTAACCGTAACTCGATTAAATAGAAGGAGGTATTAGAGTAGTAGTTAGGGTGCTCTTTAGTACCTAAGACGAATAAGACGCCTAATCTCGATACGTAGTCTATCCTCTTCCTCCGGCGTTAGGTTATCCTCTAGGCGGCGGAGATACTCGAGGGGCTCTCCTAGTCTTGTAGATATATCTAGACCTATTAGAATATTATCTAGGTTTCTTATTCGGCTAAGACTTACCGATAAAGCGCTCTCGGAGATATAGACAGATAATCCGCTCCTTAAACTGCTTAGCCTTATCCGTAGCTTCCGGCGTATTATTAGGATCGTTAATAAGTCGCTCGAGGCTAGTAAGAAGCCTTTTTGGTATCCCGATATAGTACGTAACGTCAATCTCGTCCATCTAATACTTTAGGTATAGTATAGTAGTAGGGTTTAGTAGTAGTACTTAGCGTACTCTAGGTAGTAAAGATAAATATTCTATAAGTAGGCGGGTTCGGAGGCTTTTAAGTACCTTAGGTAGGGTATCGAATATATAGTATATTATATTAGCTATAGAAGTACTATAGCGTATACTATATATCTATGAGCTATATAATATAGGGTATATATATCTAGAGCAAAATACTAAACGTAAAGCCTAGACGGCCTTAGGGTATATAGCTTAGGGTTTAGGGTTTATCCTATATAGAGTACCTCTAACACCTATATCTAGAGGCTCTCTAGGCTACGGTCTAGCCTATACTAACATAGGATAGTAGTAGATATCTTAGGGCGTACTATACTCTATAGTAACCTAGACCGGGCTAGGGTCTAGTATTATATACTAGATATATTCTTCTTATAGGTCTATATCTACTTAGGACTCGTATACTATAGAGAGTAGTAGCGCTTTGTATATTTAGACCTATCCTACGCTAAGGATATACTATTCTAGGAGGTATAGTATATACTACTTAATAGAGCGCCGGGCCTCGGGGTTCTATAGAGTATAATTACTTCTAGAGGTATCCTTATACCCTATATAATATATAGTCTTTATACCTATATACTCTACGGCTTAGGTAACGGGATATATAGGTTATAATATATATATTACCGGTTCGGGTTAGGTCTTCGTTAGGACTTCCGCTACATAACTACCGCTATCTACCTATAGTCTTTCTATAATAATTACTCTCCTCTATTCTCTTTCTTCTCTATCTATCTTAGGAAGAAGAGATATAGAACGCCTTGCTACTACTACTATCTCCCCTACGTATCTCTACTATCTAGAGATATAAGCTCTCTCTCGGTTCTTAAAGCTAGAATACTATTTCTAGAAAGTATAGAGGGACCTACTATATTATCTACTACTTAGGGTCTAATAGTATCTAGTGTCTTCCTCCGGGTCTTCTACTACCGATCGCGCTTCGAAACAGTAAGTAGGGCCTACTCTACGCTCTTCTACTCGGAGTAAGAGGGCGGCCTCCGGATCTATAGCTCGAGATACTAAGAAGGACGTCCGCGTTCCGATACCGGAGGTAGTAAGAGAAGCTATCGCACGGAGCGTCCGTACGTATATAGTAGCTATATATAAACCCTACTAACGTCTCTATAAGGAGATCTTAGGATATCGTACGCCTTTTCTAAAGGTATTCTTAATACTAAGGACCCTAAGATATAGGAGAAGATACGCGACCTTATAAAGGATATTAAGGTAGAGAACTATATATACGGCCCTCCGAAGAGCAAATACCGGATGCTTAACGACCGTGCACCCCTATATAGATAGGACGGTCTTATAACGGGGGTTTCCTAGGGGTCTATAGTATTATTTTAGGGTATTATAGAGTTAGGGACTACGGGTAATTACTTAGGAAGTAGGATATAGAAAGGTTATATAGGGAGAGACGTATAGAAACAGTCTAGGGACTCTAGTATACATAGTATTCCTAAAGGGCTAAAATATAGGGTACTAGTAATATATAAAGATAAAGAGTAGGCTCGAGTAAGATACTATTAATAAGAACTTACTAGCGTCTACTATATAGTATAGAGGTCTATATAGTTACGATTAGAAGCCTCTACTATAAGGTAGCGATAAAGAGCTACTTACTCTAGGAGTATTTTACTACTTCTACCTTATCTCTAGTAGCCGCCGCGAAGATAATAACTATATCCTTAAGCTACTTATATATTAACGTAAGCGCCCTACTGCTCTCGAACGATTATACGCTAGCTCTTATACGAGTCGTTTACGTAAGTAATAGATATACGCGGTAGGGTACTAAAGTCTACTCCTAAATAATAGCCGGAGCTATTATCTAACTACCCGATATTTAAAACTCTACTAACTAATGTTTATAAAGGCCCTAGGGTTAGAATCCTATATATTATAACCTATGTCTTATATATTTTACTCTCTACTCCTATATTCCCCCTAGCCTATATCCCGTAGTAGCTTAGAATAGTAGTCTAGTATAATATCCGCCCTAGCTCTTATAGATAGACTTATCTTATAACTAGCTAATCTCTCTCTATACTTATATAGACCCTCCTTCTAAGATAGACTCTTTTAATTTTATCCTCCCTATAATCCTACTAGGCTAGACTATCTCTTCCTCTCGAACTGTTGTTCGTAGTCTATCTATCTCGTTTAGAAGAATATTATGCTCGTCCGTCGTAATATAGCCTTCGAGACTCGGTAGGAATTCGAGCGGGTCTCTAAGGTTTCTCTCGTCTATAGTTATATAAGCTCGGGTCTTCTTATACTCTCTTACTTAATACTTACTAAGAAGAACAGCCTTAATATAAAGCATATAGACAACCTTCGTAAATTGCCGTACTAGCCGCGGCGCGTAGTGTCCTAGAGGTAGAGACTCCCGGTCTATTTCGTCGAGAATTATAAATGTTCTCTTAGGAATTCTAAAGGGATAGTTAATAAGGACTCGCTCGCTCTATATAGGGTTAGTATAGTATAGTCTACCTCGAAGCTAGGGTATCCTACAATAGACATCGCTTCTCTCTTACTCTATTACTCTTTCTTTCTCTTTATATTATTAAATAGGGCAATCGGCTTATAGTATCCTAGAGTAGAGAGGGTTCCCGGTCCCTACTAATCTTAGTAATAGGAAGAAGAGATTTGGATATAATCTTTAGTAAAGTAAAGGGTATAGTTATCTTACTTACCCGAGATAAGCTAGTAGTAGAGTAGGGTAGGAGATATTCCTAGTATAGTAGAATAGACGTAGCCTTAGATAGCTATTAATTCTATATCTAGAGAGTAGGTAGCCGAGGATCCGGTAAGGTAGTAAAGCGCTCTATCTCCTCCTTAATAAAGTTATAATTCCTCGGGGAGTCTTTAAGGATCGGTGCGTTCTTTAGCTCTTCGAGGTAGTAAAGACCCGGGTAGAACTTTTGCTTATAGCCTAGTCCTTAAGTTAGTAATATCGCAAAGCTATAGATAGGCTATAAGGGTACCCTTAATCTTCTCTAAGATATATAGATTAACTAGACTTGCCCGAAGCCTCCTAACTTCCTCTCGAATATTCTCGGGTAGGGTTTCTTCCCTAAGGCGTTCGAGAACGCGGTATAGCTCTAGCGGGAGATAGAGGGATAGAAAGAGATCTTGATGTTCCATCTATTAGTAGAGCTTTTACTTTATTAGTAGAAAAGATAGGTAAAGTAGAGTATAGGATCTATACTCGTAGAATACTTATAGGTAGAAAGAGCGTCGGTTTAGGCCTTCTTATATTATCCGAGCGCCTTCTAGGCTATAGGATATAGAGTCTAGCTATATATCCTATATCTATTAAATCTATTCCCTATATACTATATATATTAGGTAAAGAGTTACGGTCATAGGGCTAGTAGTATATAGGGTATAGAGTATAATAGACCGAAGTATATTCGGGATATATACTATAGAATACTTAGATTAGTAGACTCTACCTTAGCCTCGTTTTAGAGTAAAGCTATATAGGGTTTCTATCTATAGGGTAGGGTAATATTATAGGGTTATATATATAGATATAGGTCCGGATTATAGTACTATATAGCTACCTAGCCGTACTTCTAAGAGATTATTATCTATATAAGGTATAGGACTAGTATTTGCTATAGCTAAGAAGAAAGGTTCTAGGGATACTATATATAGGTTTATAATACCTATATAGTAAGAGGGATCCGTCTAAAACTATATAGTTATTTAGAGTATAGGCTAGGTAGAGCTACGGTATACTATATTTATATATATATATATATATTATAGGATAGGACACTATATAATACCTTCTACTAGGCTTAAATAGGCTAGACGTAGTATAGGGTATATAGATTATTCTCTTTAAGCTAAGACAAGATATAGAACCCTTAAGTCCAGAGGTAGTACCTACTAATATAGAGTATATACTACTAGTACTATATAGCTCGACTAAGATACTATAGCTATCTACTAGAAGAGCTCTTAAGACCTTATACGCTATAGAATATATGTAGGGTAGGGCGTTAGGGCTAAGATTTAGCCCTATCTCGAGCTAAGCCGGGATTAGGGCTTTAGCTTATTCTAGACCCTCTCTAGCCCTACTAGCTTATAACTAGTACTATATATATATAGATTGTGACTCATTCTTACCTCTCGGGTACCCTTATCCGCTTTAGGAATAGTAGCCGTAGCTTAGTACGGAGCTAGCGTAGTATATCTAGCTTAGTTCTTCCTTTACCTATCCCTTTCCTTCCTTATCTCTATAGTTCCTTATAATACCTATCTACTACAAGTACAACACTTCTACAATGCCTAAGTGCGGTCACAAACGCGGTGCAGACCACCCCAAATTCGTGCCTTATAATCAAAGGCAATCTAAGTAAGATAAATATCTACTACTTTCTCTTACTTAGTACTTACTTTCCCTAGGAACACAAGCATCCAGGGAGCCTACGACCGCATCCGAGAGCTCGAAACACTCCTCGAGCAAAGGGACAAAGAGATACAAGAGCTAAAAATAGCTCAAAACAGTAGTAGTACCTCTAATAGTCTTAAAACCCTTAGTTTTTACTAATTTCCTCTAGATTCCTCGGCCTCCTCTACTATAACCGACCTCTCCCAGCCTACCGTACCGTCCGGACAATACATCGGAACGTTCTTCGACCCGTCTTCAGGGTCTAGTCCGGTATACGGAGCTGAAAGTAACTATATAGCCTCTAAAACCCTTAAAATCCTTAGTTTTTACTAATTTCCTCTAGATTCCTCGGCCTCCTCGACTGCGTACGACCTCTCCCAGCCCCCTATACCGTCCGGACAATGTGTCGGAACGTTCTTCGACCCGTCGTTAGGGTCTGGTCCGGTATACGGAGGTGGAAATAACAGTAGGGCCTCTAAAACCCTTAAAGTCTTTAGTTTTCTCTAAATATTCTTAGGCTCCTTAACCTTCCCGACGGCATACGAGCTCTCCCAGCCTTTCGGAACGTCCGAACAGTATTCGGGAGGGCCTATAGGCCCTAACTTTGCACAGGGCCAGCCGTACGCCTTTGAAAGTAAGACTATATATCTATATCTACTAGCTACCTTACTAATTTTATTAGATACGTCTACTCTACAGCTTGAGAGCAACGAGTACGGTGCATAGGTAGTTCTATAGAGGCGTACGGAGTTTGTTCTACCCTATAACTACTTACTTTTATATCCCTTTAAGTATAATAGCTATAGTAATAATATAGGTACTAAGCCTCTTTATCTTATACTCTACTTTCGTAGGGGGTTATTATAGAGCGCTACTATATAGCATAGAGAGTAGACGCGGGGTCGGTTAGAAAGTAAGTATCGGTAGGCCTTACTTAGCGTTTACTCTACTACTATCCCTAGTATATAACTAGATATAAACTTATATAGTTAAGAAGCTAGAAGCTAGACGACCTTTAGTTATCCGGAGAATTTATAACTAGTACCTCTACTCTAATCTAGACTATAGCTTTAGGGTACTACTAGGGTTAGTAGATAGTAGGTAGGGTTAGGGTACTCTACGCCTTAATTAAGAGACTCCTACTACGAGCCTTCTATACTATAGATATAGGATATTCCGGGAGAGGCTCTTTTATATAAACCCGGTAATAGAGACTAAATCTTAGCTATTCTAAGACTATAGCCGATAGTCTAGTTAGGTATTAATCTTATAGCTTAGGGTTAGATAGAATAAAAGAGTTAGGAACGTATATACTTAGTTAGTTCCTTAGGTAAATAAATAATTAATCCGAGGTATTATACTAGATTAGACTAAGCTTAAGTTATATCTCTTAGTAAAGAAACATCTTCGGATAGGCTAGTACTACTAAGTCTTACCTAGACTAGGGAACGTTACCTATAGCCGTCCTCTAGGGTTTACTAGCTAAATTTTTATTATATACTATACGTACTATAACCTACGAGATAGACTAGTATTCTAGCGTAGGAACTATAATATAATAGTAATAATAGGAGGCCTCGTAGATAGTAGATTAAAGAGACCTTCTAATAGAAAGACTATATACCTCTAGGTAAAACGTCTAACTAAGTAACTAAATACCCTAGACTCCCGTATATATATCTTCGGACTAGCTAAGTTACCTAGGATATCGGAGCAAGATCTATAAGAGTGTTAGGACCTCGGGTTAATATAAGCTATATATAAAGAGTCTTACCGATGTTTAAAGTAAGAACCTGTTCCTTTAAGATTCCTCGCTCGATTCCGGACAGAGTATCTTTAGAGACACCTCGACCTAGTAGCTTCGATATATTCTCCTTTACGTTCCCGGTATCTCGATTCTCTTTATACTTAGTTAGTATAAGTCTACCTAGAGAGTAGAGTATAACATACCGGTTATAAAGATTGTATACTCCTTCTTTAGATTATATAGATTAATACTAGACTCTAGCTTATCTAGTAGTTTAAGGGTAGCCGGGTCTTCCGAGTAGGTTTCTCTTAGAGTCTTTATAATATCTATAATGTTATAGTCTCTACTACTAATTAGAGTAAGTAGTAGAGAGTCCTTAGTAAGGGAGGACGTATACGGCATAATAGAGAGTAGAAGGGTTTTAGGAAAAGTAAAAGAAGGTAGGGACTTAGTCCGGTTTAGAGGGTTAAATACCTTTGTCTACTCTACTATCTACTATCTACTATCTACTATCTACTATCTACTATCTACTATCTACTATCTACTATCTACTATCTACTATCTACTATCTACTATACCGTATCTACTATCTCCTATATTATATATACTATCTATTATACCTAGGGAAGTAGCTACCGTACTCTATTTATTATCTATCGTTTCTTATTTACTATACTCTCCTTACTATACTCTATCTACTATACTATGCCTATAGGTTATATTAGTAACTACTAGTAGCCCGGTACTCTCTAGGGCGTAGAGGGTAACTCTATACTAACTCGGGCTACTAGTATAGTATTAAAAACTAGAGCTTAAGTCCTTTTAGATACTCTATATATACCCTCTCCTATTAACTCTCTAGGGTACGGCGTTAGTATAGTCTTATATTCTAGGCCTTTACCTACTTATCTATAATAACTTCCCTTAGAATCGAAGATATTAGTTTAACCTATAATAGCCTTAGGGTTTAGGGTACCTTAAGTAGATAATAACTATAGGATTAAAGAGGGTTATTAAAGAGGCCTAAGAAGATAGGGACCCTATATACTCTAGGAGACTAAGACTATCTAGTAGGGTAAGAAGAGCCCCTACCCTATTCTACTTATAATAGGCTAGAGCTAGGAGTCGGTATAGAGTCCCTTAGATATCCTAAGGCCTTTAAGGTAGGAAATAGTATACTTATTTGCTTACGGTCTTCGTAGAGTAGTTAATAGAAACCCTTCCTATATATATAGCTTACTCTCCTTCCTAAGGTCTATCCCTCTACTACTCCTTAACGCCGTATAGACCCGGGTACTCTAGACTCTCTACTACCTAACTAGTAGCCGCCTTATAGGTATAATAAGTCTGCCAATCCTTAAAGTCCTTCCTCGCCGGCGGTCTAGATATAGTTAGTAAAGGGCTCCTTAGTTTAAAGAGCTAAACCTACCTAGTATAGACCGGCTTATACTTAGGTCTATTCTTTCCGTTTAGGCCTTGTAGTGTCTTTCGTAGGCTTCCTAGGGAGCCGCCCTTCGGATTTGCGTATTGTTCTCTCTTTTCTAATCTCTATTAGTCTAGTCTAGTATATATAGTAAGGGTATATATACCGTCTATAGGGAATATCTTCTTAGTAGAAGAAGAACGTTCTGTCCGGTCTTCCGGAGTACTACTAGGGGTACTAGGCGCCTTTATAGCGCCTTCGATAGGCTCCGAGCGCCTTCCGGTTGTCCGTTGTAGTAGAGAGGCCTCCGGTTCTTTACCTCTTATAGTAGAAGTAGTAGGGTTCTCCCGAACATCTAGAGTAGAACTAGACGGTATAGAGGGCTCGCGAGGCTCGTTCGGGACTCTCTTAGGTAGAGCAAACGTAATAGGCCTAGGAGTAGCCCTAATAGGGCGGGCCGGCCTTCGGGATACGCCCTTAGCTATAGTAGTTTAGTAGAGTAATAGATATAGTAAGGTCTATACTTACGCTGTATAAGGCAAGGGCTTACGGCGTAGTACGTATAGAGAGACATCTTTAGCCTAGGAAAGGCAGAGAGTACCTAGGGAAAGGTTAGTAATAGAAAGAGTAGCTTAGAAGAACCTACTTACTTTATAAGATATAAAGTAGAGTAGAGACTCTAACTCTAGAGAGTATAGAGTAGAGTAGAGTAGAATAGAGTAGAGTAGAGTAGAGTAGAGTAGAATAGTATAGAGAGTAGTAGGTACTATAGTAGTATAGAGGAAAGAAAGAGGAGAGATAGGTACTATAGCTATTATTATATAGGCTACCTAGGACATTAAGGTTGCTATGCTTACTAATAGACCTATATACTAATCTATATATATATATAGATGTAGCTAAGCCCTACTATATATAGATCTTTTAGCTATATCTATATATAGATCTTTTAGTTATATCTATATCTATATATATATACATTCTTAGGTTGGGCTATACGTTTCTAGGTTTAATCTATGTATATATATATAGATCTTTTAGCTATGTATATATATAGATTCTTAGGTAAGGCTATACGTTTCTAGGTTTAATTAATATATATATATAGATAACTTAGAGTAGTATCTACGTATAGTCTAATATATACTATATAGTATAGGTTATATAGTACTTAGGGTTTAGTATATACTATATAGAGATTAGCTAGGGAATAGTAACCTTAATATTCTAGGGTAGAGCTACGGCTTATTATATATAGGGTAGAAAAGTTAATTTCGCGACGACGTAAGGGGTTACGGACAAACGGAGACCGGTGTTCGACGCGGCGTAGTCGCTTTACCCTAGGATAGTCGTCGGGTATATCGCCGTCGTCGACCTCGCTGTCGCCGTCGCTACCGAGGGGTATCGGTAGCGTTGGTCGCGCATAGCTCCGCGAGTAGACCTCCGATCGCAAAATCGATAGCGGGAATCGATTTTTTAGGGTCGATTTACCCTATATAGATACCCGAAATGTCGAAATCCGCTTACCCGGCGATTTCGAGATTTTATTTAAATTTCGGCTTCTAGACCGACCCTGACCAACGCCCAACGCCCTCTTAGTAAGCGGGGCCAAAATAAAGAAAAATCAATTTCTCGACAACGAGAGGGGTTACGGACAAACGGAGACCGGCGTTCGACGCGGCGTAGTCGCTTTACCCTAGGATAGTCGTCGGGTATATCGCCGTCGTCGACCTCGCTATCGCCGCTACTATCGCTATCCTTCTACCGCTACTACTACTAAAGTTATACTAAATTACTAAAGCTTAGGGTTAGTTACGGGAAATACTAGAAGGACTCTAACACCGGTAATAGACCTAAGAAAGTTAGTATACTCTAGAACGCCCGCCGGATATAATTTACTTATTAACGTAGCTAGGAGTATTACTTTAAATTAATTAGAGAAAAATATAGGGTTAGTAGTAGGGTAGGGTTTAGCTTAGGGTAGTAGCTTAGCTTAGACTAAAAACGGGAGCTTACTACTATACTATAGATAGGTAACCTTACCGTCTATAGTTAACTAGAGCAAAGTTCTAGAGTTAGGGTATCTATCTAGTAGTATAGATATAAAGATAAACGAGTAGGCTTAGAAATTACTTAAGGAATTAGGGCTATAGGGTAAGTATATAGATACTATATATATAGGGTAGTAGGTAACCCTTAAACCCTAGCTATACTTCCTTCCCTAGTATACCCTAGTACTATTTTTATTTCTTATCCCCTAGGTACGCCTATACTAGAACCCTAAGCCTCTCTACTCCTCTATCTCCATTTTTATAGGAGTATAGTCCCTTAAAATACTCCTAACTTCCTCTACCGTAAGGGTATCTACCTCCTCTCTAGTAGACCTTAGCTTAAATAGACTAATAGCCTCGATCTCTCTTTCTTTATACTCCTTATTAAAGGAGTTTAAAGATCCGATTAATCGAAGATCGTCTACTATATCTACTTCTAAGTAGAAGTCGCGCGCTCCCCTAATATTATACCTTAGGGTCGTAAATAACTCCTTCGGAAAGAGTCCTCTACTAGTAAAGGTACGAGAAAGATCTAATTAGGATTAGAGTTAGTATAGTAGAGACTAGCTAGAGGATATAGGCTTACTTTGATCTTTAAAGTAGAGGGAATAGCGAGTAAGGTACTCGTTAATCGTCCGGATAAGATTCGAGGTCGAAGTATCGTTTAGAGCCTTAAGATTATAAATATATCGGTTAAGATCTAGGTCTAGCTCTGTCCCAGAATGATTATAGATAAATCCTAGTTATAGATATATTAGTATACGCTCTAGGGTTAGGGTTAGAGCTCTAACCAATAGCTATCTTATAGGTCTTAGAGTCGAGATACTTAGCCCGCTTAAGGAAGTATATAACCCGGACCCGGTTTAGGTACTCTACGACCTTTGGATTATAGGATAGGTAATTAATAATAGCCTTAATAGTCCGGTCTAGGCAAGTCGAGCGGATAATAGGGTTACTATTAATATAGTTCTTAATAAAGTAGACGATTGTCGGAGAGAGGATAGAGGTATTATCCGCGGTAGACATTTCTTAGAGACTCTATTAGTTTTATAACTAGGTTAGGAGGTTAGAGTATAGGTTCTTACCTAGGAAGTCGGTCTAGAAAGAGTACCTAGGGTCTAAGTTAGTATAAGGATTAGGGTAGGAAAAAAAGAGCTTACTAGTAGTAGGGTAGAGTATAGAATAATCCTTAGGGTAGTAGTAGTAGTAGTAGTAGTAGTAGTAGTAGTAGTAGTAGTAGTAGTAGTAGTAATACTAGTACTAGTTCTTAGAGTAGTAGTAGTAGTAGTAGTAGTAGTAGTAGTAGTAGTAATACTAGATAGAAGAGAAAGAGAAGATAAAGAGAGGAAAGGAAAGGATTACTTATAGATTAGGGATAAATCTCTATACGTATAGTTTAGAATACGTATAGTATATAGTAGCTATACTAGGAAATCTATACTCTATATAGTTTAGAGTATATAGAACTATAGTATATAATAGCTAGATCTAGGGCTATAATATATATATAGAGTTCCGATTATATATATATAGAGTAGTATATAGTATATATATTAGATAGGGTACTATAGTAGAGCTAGCTTAACTAGCGATATATATTAAAGTATTATATATATAGGATTTAGGCTTAGTATAGGGTATAGCAGTCTATCTATATACTACTTTCTACTATTATACCTAGAGCGTACCCTATATAGCTTAGTTTATAGCTTAGGGCTATAGGGTTAGGTTATTATATATATATTAAAAGTATCTCTAAGAGACTAAGCGGGGAGACTATAGATACCCTATAGTACTAGGGTAGAGTATAACCCTAGGGTGGGGTAGAGAATATACGCTTAGGCTTAGGATTCTTAGCTTATATATTATATAGAGTACTCCCCTATATATATAGCTCTATAAGTAGTAGCCGGATATTAGGGTTACTAAGGTTAACGCCTATAAAATATAGAATATACTATATTACTACGGTTAGTCTATTATATAGTTTAGGGGTAGAATATAAGCTCTATATACCCTAGATAGACTATAGGGTTTAGGGTTCCCTATAATCTATATTATTTTAGGGTAATAGAGATACTATATAGCTCTAGACCTAGGGTTATAACTATATAGGGTAGGGTAGGATATACTATAGTATAAGGTTAGAGCATAGACTATAAAGGTGCTATAAGATTCTACATAGACCTAGAGGTTCCTTCTTAACTTCCTACTACTTCTCTACGCTTCTACCCCTATACCCTACTCTACTACTACCTCTACTACTACTATTCTTACTATATATTAGTAGTACCCTACTACTATCTATTAAGGGTTATAATAATGGATCCTAGTAGTAAGGACTATATTAATAACTATCTAACTAATAATAGACCGACCCTCGAAGACTTTAGGGATAAAGATCTAGTTAGAGAAAACCCTACGACTCCTCTTAGCGATACTATTATTTCCTATAGTATAGAGATTAAGACAATCTTCTGTTCTAAATGCTATATAAATCTTACTAGAAATAACTATACTAAGCACCTTAAAGCTAAGCATAAGCAGATCTATACTATATATAAGGATTCGGGTACTCTAAGGGACTTAACTCTTACTATTAATAATCTAGAGCTATTAGATATAGACGGCTTAAAGAGTCTTATAGGGCCTAATTTGTACTTATTTAAGGAGCTAGATATCTACTTTAATGCTTTAAAGTGTAGGGAGTGTAACTTCCTTAATATTTCTAGAAAGGAAGTAAGGAGGCATTATAATCTAGAGCACGGTAATAATAATAAGGGGACTACTAAAGTAGATTGGATTCTAGAAGGTGTACCCGCTCAGCTACTAGAGGGTTTTAAGGATAATAAGAAAATATACTTTATACCTAAGTTACCGGACCTAGAACTAAGACGATCTAGAGATACTAGAATACCTAGTAATAGAGAGGTATCTAGATCTACTAGCCGGAGTAGGGATAGTAGCTCTAGTAGTAGTAGCCGGGTAGTAGAGCTAAGTTCTATTCCGGATAATACTAAAGAGCTCTTACTTAGTACATATTCTAAAGAAGAGTTAGGCCGTAGTAAGGATTTACTACTAAGTAGTAGTATTGAAACAAATACGAGGCTACTAAATAGCTTTATTAGAAAGTCAAATATTATACGGTATCTAACAGATAAGAATAGAGACATCCTTATTACTCTAGGATACTCTAATACTCTATATACTAGGGAGGAAACGGAGTTTAACTTAGAGGATAAGATAGGATTAGATCTTAGGGAACTGGAAAGTTTAATCGCTGAGTTTCTAGCGGATACTAGTAGTAAGATCCTAGCAGTCCCCTTAGGTATACGGCAACGACTTAGAAGTAATAATATCGACGAAAGAGTATTTAAGGACTTTACTCCGCATATAAGTAAATATACTCGAAGTACTTACTTTAATATCTATATACAGCTTATTGTCTTTACTATTAAGGTATGCTTTATACGCTCTAACTTTGAGGGTAGTATAGACCCTATAGAGTCGGAATACTATAATATAGTAAGTAGTATTTTAGTTCCGGATCGGGTCTATACTCTAGTCGGCGAGATTATTGAGTTAGATCTTAGTACTATCTATCTAGAGGAGAATAAACTAGAGCTCTTCTATAAGTTTAGCTTACTAGGGATAGAGTTACTTAAGACTAAGATCCCTTTAGCGGTTAATAAGGATAGTACCCTAGATAATCTCGTAATTAATTTCTACTATATAAACTGTCTAGATAGAAGAACTAAGGAGGTTAAGGAGGTCTTAGGAATAAGTCAACTTAGTAGTTATCTAGTATATAATGCTAGACTTATTACCCTAGCTTATTATCTCTTTCGAGAGAAACTAGAAGACGATCTATATACCGAGCGAGAACTAGAGAACGAGCTTAGAATAGAGGACTTTATAAAGACATATCTTACAAATACTAGTAGTAACTATTTCGAATTTATCTTTGTTATCCGGCCTTATCTCCTAGCTTTAAGTAGAGAGACTACAACTACAGCCGGTTTAATAGGAGAGGTTAGGCCTAATATTATTATCTATAATAATATAGAGTACCCTATCGAGAAGATTAAGGAGCTCTTTAGTAATATATATACTAAACTAGAGGACATTCTACTACATAGACTTCTTAGTATTAATAGTCTAGACGACCTAGACTTTAACTTTAACCGAGTAGACGATAATAATCTTCTTAATAGGGTTGGGTTTAGTATTTTAGACATCGAAAACCTCTCGGCCTTTAAGTATAGACCCTACTTTCTAGATAGACTATTAACTCCGGGTACTTATTATAATAAGACCCTCGTAAAGGGGGTTAGGAATAATAAGATAGTTTTTAAGGCTAGTAAGATAGAGCGGTTTAATAGTAATATAAATTCGTTTGTTACCTATCTCGCTTTAGCAATATACTTATTTAGCGGAGGGCCTCTTCGCAGCACGGAGTTAACTACTATTCTCTTTAAGAACATCGAGAGTAAAACTCGTAGCCTATTATATAATAAAGAGGAAGGTGTTTTTACTATCTTAACCGATTGGAGTAAGAGTAATAATATTACTCGTAGGGAGAAAGCAAATATCCGGTTTATACCTCCTCGACTTAGTAAGCTACTTATTACTTATATTCTTTATATTATACCCTTTAAAGAGTATATTAATAGAGAGTACTATACGCTAGACGAACCGAGTACTCCTTTACTCTTAGTACGGGATAATAAGCCGTTGACTACTAGTCTTCTTAGTACTACGCTAGAGTTAGAGTCTAGTCGTCTCTTTCGAAAAGGCCTTACTATAGCTTCTTATCGAAAGATTATTAACTATATTATTAAAACAAAGTTAGGTAATACTAACTACTATAGTAGTAGCGAAGGAGAGGAGGTAAAAGAGGATCTTATCGAAGATATACAGGCTAATAGATCTACTAAAACTAGCTATAACTACTACTTTAATATCGGGTTCAACTTTAGTAATAGTAAGAACCTAGGCCTCTTAGATAAGGTTAAGACCTTTACTATTCTCTACTTTAACTACTTTAATTTATTAACCCCTACCGATGTTAATAATCCTTCTATACGGAAGCTCCTAGACTCGTCTACTCTAGAGAGCTTTAATATCGAGCCGGACTTAGGATTTAGTCTTAGTACAGCTACTATAGAAAGAAATATTAAGGAGCTATATAAGGACCCTACGGCAAGCTTTAAAAGCCAGATTCAAAAGGAAGGTCTATTAGAGATCCTTAATAATATACCTATTATTACCTTTATTAATAAGACTAGTAGCGGAAAAAGCCTACTCTATCTTCTCCCTAGCTATATCCTAAAGAATAGAATATATATAATTATAACTCCTCGTACTAGCCTTAGTAGGGACCTCTATAATCGAGCCTATAACCTCGGTCTAAATCCGAGTACCCTAAAGGATCCTGCTAGTAGTAATAGTAATTTGTTCTTTATTAACTTAGAGGAGCTTAATTCGAACGAGCTAGATACGTTAATTACTACATATAAGCAATATAATAGGGACATATCTATCTATATCGACGAGGTACATCTATTCTTATTAGAGAGTAGCTTTAGGCTTCGCCTTAAGTACTTCCGGAGTTTAGTTAAGTATAAAGTTAATCTTATCTTTCTAACAGCTACGCTACCTAATAGCCTTCTTAATATTCTTAATACTACCCTTAATATAAAGGATTATAATAAAGTTATTAGGGGATCTAGTAACCGGGAAGATATATCGTATAGAAGAGTCTATTATTCTTCTAAGATAGAGGAAATCCCTACTATATACCGGACTATTAGGGAAATAGAGGAGAAGGACCTAGATCTAAGTAATAAAATCCTTTTATTTGTAAGCTCTAAGAAACAAGGCGAGGAGCTCGCCCGTACTCTAGAGTATAGCTTTGTCTATAGCGGCCTTAGTGGATTAGATACGATACTCGATACGTTTATAAATACTAATACAAAACGGGTACTTATTACTACGAGTATTCTAGAGGTCGGGCTCGACCTCCCTAGTATTAAGTATACTATTAATGTAGAACCTATCTTTAGTCTTAGTAGTATTATACAGTCTAGCGGGCGGATCCGGTCTAGCGGTACTAGCTTTATAATAGGACCTAGGCCTACTAAGTATAATATAGAGCATACCCGGGAGAATATACTACTAAAGGACACTAGCCGAGTTATAGATCTAAGTATGTATAAGGACCTAGACCGTCTCTATTATAAGCTCTTTAGTATAGAATCTCGATGCCTACGGATTCCTATAGGCCTATTCCTCGATAATTCGTTAACTAAATGCGCTAATAACTCTAAGTCTAAGTGTTCTCTCTGTCTCGAAGCAGATACTATTCTCGAAACAATTAAGGATAAAGAGGAGGAAGGAACTCGAAATATAAACCGGGTAGTACTAGAAGTAGAAGAGAAGCTAGTAGATCTTTATAACAACTATTGTATTTGTTGTATTATTAATCCCTATAATACCTCGAATCGCTATAAACACTATTCTCTCGACTGCCCCTATGTCCGAGATAGTAGAACTCTAAAGAGTAATATAGAATTTATAAAGAAGGAAGTTAAGGACGGACGCCTCCTTAAAGGAAATTCGGGCTGCTCTAAGTGCCTATTACCTAAGAATATCTGTTCTATTCTTATTAATAAGTATAATGTACTCGATAATAGTTGCTTTCTTAAGGACTATATCTATACTATTATAGCTATCTTATTTAGTTATAAGGAGGAGGTTTCGTTTCTATATACGGAGGATATAGAGGAGATAAGTCTAAAGCGGTTTATTAGTCTTAATATTAGTCCTATAAGTATCCTTACCTTAGAGACTATTCGGATTATCGAGCTTCTCTATAAGCTCCGGATCGATCGACTTATTAAAGAACTAGAGGATAATAATATTAGTAGTAGTAGCCCTAACACTTCGATTATTAGTCTTAGATCTATAGAAGAGAAGGATTTAGGGCCTATAGACGACGACGAGGAAATAGATCCTACCGGTCTTTATAAAGACCTTATTAGTAAATCTAGGGTTTCTCTAGGGGAAGAGGGAGGGTCTCTTAAAGGGTTTAAAGATCTAGATCTAGATCTACTTGATCTACGAGTTCCTTCGCCGGATTCTGTTAGTAGCCTAGAGAGAGGAGGTCCTAGTAATATAAGAGAGGATATATCTAAAAGTAAAGAGAACCGTAAACACTATAAGGATTATAGCCGGGATATCGGAGAGAGCTCTTCTAAGCGTACTAAGAGAGATAATAGAGATTGGAATTTCTAAGGGTGGAGTATCTAGGGTTTAGGATTAGAGAAAGAGGGGCGTAACTAGGTAGTATAGAAATATACTAGGGTTCCTACTTCTCCGGTTCTTATAGGTAGCTTAGTAGGTTTCCCTAAGTCTTAAGTTTAGTTTAGAGTAGGGAATACTTAGTATTCTAGGGTATAGGGGTTATAAGCTAAGTTACTAGAGTTCGGTTTATAGTCTTATATAGATAAGGCTATATAGAGTAAGGGTATAGAGCTAGACTAATTAGCCTAAGATTACTACGTATACGGTAACCCGTAGTAGAAGTAAAGGGTTATAGGATTCCCGGATTAGGATTTAGATAGAGGGGTAGTTAAGGGTTATACGCTAAGGGTAGAGGTAGGTTATAACCCGGTAGATAAATTTTCGCTATATAGGGTTTTAGGTTAAGGTACGCGCAGCGTAACCCGGTTAATAGATAAGGAGTTATAGCGTATAGGATAACCGTATTAAGGGTATAGGGTACGTAACCCGCTTAGGGTAGAGGGTACGCGTAGCGTAACCCGGTTAATATATAAAGGATTATAGCCGATAGGGTTAACCCGTGTTACGGTTAGGGTTTTATATACGCGAAGCGTAACCCGTCAAACGGGCAAAAGCGTTAGAGGTTAAGTAGGAAAGGTAGTAGAGTAAATAAGAGGTTCAAATCCAAGGGTTTGTACGCGCGCGTAAGCGCGCGGCGGTGAGGGTGAGGGTGAGGGTGAGGGTGAGGGTGAGGGTGAGGGTGAGGGTGAGGGTGAGGGTGAGGGTGAGGGTGAGGGTGAGGGTTAGGGTTAGGGTTAGGGTTAGGGTTAGGGTTAGGGTTAGGGTTAGGGTTAGGGTTAGGGTTAGGGTTAGGGTTAGGGTTAGGGTTAGGGTTAGGGTTAGGGTTAGGGT